>NW_022900934.1:15280810-15341204 GCF_012274545.1 Fukomys damarensis
ACGGCCACCGACCGGCGGAGGTCCACCGAGCTTCGGCAGACGGAGCGGCGCCGGGGCGCACGCTGGGCACCATGGCACGGGCACCCGCCTTCGACAAGCCCAGAGTGAGCACGAGCCGGGGCTCCCGGTCTGTCTCGTGGGGGGGGCGGTGCTCAGCGTTCTCTGCACAAGCGCACCGGGCTCCTGCTGGCGCTCTGACCCCTCGGCTCGGCCTCCGCTCGTCCCTGGGCTGCTTAGTGAGCCACCGAGAGGCAGGAGCGTCCAGGACCCGGAGGCGCCCCTGACCGGCCTCCGGGTTCTGCTTCTTCCCCGACTTGGCTCCTTTGGATGTCAGCCTCGTCCACTGCCTCCAAGTAGCTGTGTGATCCTAAGTGGGGCCTTGACGTCTCTGAACTGAGCTGTAAAATTTGGCCCCTGAGATCCACATCTCTAGGTGTCTGGTGTTGAGTCCGGCACATAATGACCTTGAACATTATGATGGCTTTGGGAGCCCCAAGGGCCCAGGTTGGGGATGCGCTCATGGGAAGAATCAAGAACCGTGAGCCGGAAGGGAAAGTGGCTGGGGTGAGCAGATCTCGCCCCTCCCTCAGACTGGGGCTGGGGTCCTGGCCCTTGGGTCACAGTGGGGTTCGCTCCGGGTCAAGCCGCAGCCACCGCCCTCAGGAGAGCGCTCCTGCCTGTCCCACCAGCTGTGGGCGTGGAAAGGGCAGTGCGGGAGAGTCCCGGCCCCCGTGGCTTGCTTTGCGGCCTGCAGATTCTGTCCAGGGATGCGTGGGTCCCTCTGACTGGCCACTTAGCTCCAGTTCAGGTTCCGTTTGCTGACCAATAAAAGAGGATCATTTCTTTTGGTAAAAAGGAAAAAGGAATTATTCTAAGCCAGCTTCCAGGAGATAGAGGGGCCCCTTTTCCTCAGATCACCCTCCCTCTGTATACAGGGAGGAAGGGGTCTTTTACAGTAAGGAACAGAGGGGAGGGGACACAGAGACTGCAGATCTCCACACACTCTCTCTCAGCCATCCAGCTCTTGCTCCTCTTTCTGGGGGGAAGGAAGCTGGGCCCCGTCTCCTAGGGCAGAAATCTGCAAATTCTGTCACTTCTTTTGGGCTGAGGAGATGAGGTGTTGGTTATATGCACCTGAGGAGGAAGTTCGGAGTAGTTGCTTGTCTCTAAAAGATAAAAATCTAACTTTTACTGCTCATGTAACTTGCAGTTTCACCAGGAGTCCACCAAGCACAGGGACTCGGCCAATAAATGGTACGTGAGACCAGGAGGCCAGAGGGCGGGGTCGGCTGCAGTCAGCCTCAACTTATCCCTCTAAGAAATAGGTGCCAATGATGATGGGAGACATGGAAAATGTTAGAATCCTGGGGTTGGGGGCGCAGGTCTGGACCCCACTACTGGTGCTTCCACCTTTTTGCCGTGTGTGCTCTGGATTCCCTCTGCCCCTGGGCAGGGACAGAGGAGCCACCTCGTCCTGAGGGGAATCCTGAGGCAGCAGGTGAAGCCCTTTGACCAGGGAGTGGAGTGGGAGAAATGGGGGAATAGTGGGTCACACGGTCACAGATCTTGCTCTGGGCACTGATTGGCTCCTTGCGATACTTTCCTAACAGCCCTTGGGGGAGGCCCAAATGCTTTGCTACCCAGTTTGGGGGCCCTGTCCAATCCTCTCATCTGATTTATTTGCCCACCCTCTGGACTTGTTTCCATGTTTCGGGAACAGGGAACCACCTGTGTGCATGAGTGTTTGGATGCTAAAAACTAATCCTGAGGGCTGGGGATTTAGCTCAGTAGCCGCCGCCTGCCTCACAAGTGTAAGGTCCTGAGTTCGATCCCTGGTTCCAAAAGGGGGAAAAAAAAAAGTCATCCTGACAGGCGAGGTAGTCAACTGCCACGTCTGAGGTGTCACAAACCTCATGTCTTTGGAAGGAGGAAATGATGCTGGCAAGAGAATTGGGAAGGAGGAGCTGTGACCAGAACCGGCTCCTGGGCTTTCTGTGGGTAGAGAGATAGTAAGTATTTGTGGTCAGATAATGATAATCAGTGTAACTATTAGTATCACTGGCTGAAGCTTACTGAAGTTGGTTGTTTTGTGCACACGCCCAAACATGGTAACTACAAGAATTCATCTGATCCTGGCAGTGACCCTGTGGGGTTGCCAGCGTCATCCCCGTGAGACAGACTAACTAGGCCCGAGATCACACAGCTAGGAAGTAGCCAAGTTGGAGTTGGAGCCTGGAGGGGCTGACTTCAAAGTCCCGTGCCACTGACCATCTCTGGAGCTGCTTCTGCCGGAGACTTGGGTATGAAGGGGCCAGGGCCCAGATGCAGATATTTCTTCTGGGACAGAGGCCTTCACTGGTTCCTTAGCCTCTCATACTTACACTCACTTGCAGCTTCTCCTACGTAGCTGCTTTAAGAAGGCAGGTGGCACTTTTCAAACTTTAATGTGCATTCATATCACCTGCCTTTGAATGTTGAACGCACTCTGATGGAGGAGGTCTGGGTGGGGCCTGAGCTGCCGTTAGCAGGCTCCCAGGTAAACCGTGCTAATACTGCTGGCCCTGAGACAGGCCCAGACCGTGGCTTACCCTGTGTGATTGTGTCTTTCCAACAGAAGCTCCCTGAGCACTTGTTGGGCACTAGAGAAGGTGGAAAGGGGTGGGTGGGTGGCTGGTATCACTCTGTCCACAAGAAATGTGCCGAGAATCCTGAGGCCCTGTGTCCTCAAGAGCAGTGTTATAGTAATAATAATAATGACCGTGGCTGTCCTTCGAGTGGTCCAGAGTGCAAGTCCCTTCAGTGATTTATCTCAGAGAAGAAAAAGCAGAGACCTAGGGAGGTGAAAAGGTTTGCCCAAGGCTACACAGGACCGAGCGCCCTGAAGTAGTGAACTGGCTCAGGATGGAACAACTGCTTCTAAGCTGTCCCTTCCTCAAGCAGAAAGAAACTGGGGCTAACTGAGAACCAGAGCGCTTCTTTCTCCTCTGGGGCTGTTCCCTCTTGCTACATACTTTCCTAACCACTTTACCTCTCTTCACCCTTTCGCGTTCGCCGCCGTTGTCTGTTATCTTCATTTACATATGAGGAAACTGACTCAGAGTGGGGAGGGAAGTTGGTAGAGTCACGTGGCCAGAAAGCAGCAGATAACCCCAAACTGATGTGATGTAGTTAACTGCTTTGCTAATTTACCAGTCACTTTTTGTGAAGGACGAAAAAAAAGCTAAACTAAAAGACACCCCACCAAAAAACCCCGAACAAACAATGGATGACGTGAGGAGAAGTTCCAGGGAGGGCAGCAACGTGAGCCAGTGCCTTGCTTCAAGCAGAATGGAGTTGAATCCCTACTGTGGTCAGGCAAGTCCTTAGGTGTCTGCCGTCTAGGATGGGATGGAAAAAGTCGACATCGTGGTGGGGATGGGCATGTGGCTTCCAGCGTTTTTTCTCTAGACTTGCAGGAAGCAGTGGGCTCTGCAGGCCCTCAGATGTGCAGGCCTTCCTGAGGCTGTGGATTTAGCTTCCCCACCTGCAGGGTTGCTCTTGGTTCTCACCTTCCGGAGACAAAGCCCTGGCTTTATCTCACTGGGCTCTCAGTGTCTTTCAGTTCCCAGAGCCACCTGTTGAGACAAACATGCCCCTGGGAGAGCCTGCGTTACCCATTTGACTCACAGGGCAGCTGGGCAGGGGGAACACAAGAGACTGGGTTTCCTGGAAGCCTTTTGTTGGGCAGAGAGGGAGGAAGTCAGAATAGGAGGCAGGGAGGCCAGCCAACCTCTTGATTCCACACTGGCCTCAGCACCGTAGAGACTGGGAGGGTCCGTGCAGTGACACCGGGGGTGGGGAAATGGCGCTGTGCTGAGACACTGGACAGGAATGCTGGGAGGTGGTTTACACTGCTCCCAAGTCACTGAGGCCCCAGAGCAGCTGTGAGGGCAGGTAGCCTCTGTGGTCCTGTTGACCAGCAAGGGAGAACAGCCTAGAAGTTTGAACTGAGGCCCTAGGCCGGGCCTTCTGAGTCCAAATCTCCCACTTCCAGGGGTGGGGGGACTTGAATCAGTTAATTGCACTGTGCTTCAGCTCTCTCTTCGACGTGGCAATTATACCCATGCCTGTGTCATGGACCCCAAGTGCAGGTTCAGCAGCAGTGGCTTTACCACGGCTCTTACTCATCCTGCTTACAATTTCCCATCATCCTCCTGGCTCCTCAAAGTGAAGGATGCAGGGAGCTCATGGCAGGGTGAAAACTTTCAGTTTTAGGGTTACACAAGTACTTGGCCATGGTATTCATTAGTCTGAGACACCCCTTAGTCTCTTGTGACCAAAAGCAAGTTCTGTAATCTCCCTGTCCCTCAGTCTTGTCCCTATAAAGCAGGGATAACTGCACAAGTTCCTAATCTGCTGCCCAGTGTGATTTCCCTCAGCCAGAAGACGCATCTTACATGTGGGAAACTGCTGGGGTGGCTTGCAGCAGTAGCACAGAGCTCATTCGGGCCCCAAGACAGCAGGAGACACTAGGAAACTGCTTACCCACCTCCATTCTCTGCCTCAGCTGTAGGAGCCCAGATGGGGCTGAGCAGAGAGGGCTTCCTGGAGGAGGTGGGGCTGTAACAGTTTGGTGGCCTAGGACTGCTGTTTCCTGGCCTCATCCTGAGAAACCATAGGGGTGTAAGGCACTGGCCCCTGGCACCACCAAGCTCATTGCCAAGAGCAGGGCCAGGAAGAGGGCGACCATGGCTCATCCGGGCTCTGGTTGTGGTGCTCAGGGTCCAGGGGCTGGTCAGGCAGCCCTGGCTACTCTGCCCCTGTCTGGGTTCTCTGCCAGACCCAAGACAGAGAGGTCAGCCCCTTCCTCACAGCAGGCAGGAGACCCAGCATCGCTGAAGCCAGCACTTGGCCATACCGACAGCACATTCTGCTGTGCCAGGAGCTGTGACAGGCACTGAGGACACAGTGGGATGACACTGACAAGGTCCCTGCTCTCTGGAAAGTGCTGGTGGGGGAGACAGCTGTGTTGCACAAGTGAACAAAATGTCAGTGGGGTAAAAACCAACAGTAGCATGCTTGGAGGCCAGCAGATCCCAGGGCAAAACTTTCTGACTGGGTTTGTCTGGGAGCCAGGCAGCCCTGCTCACCCTCCAGCCCTTGAGAACCTGAGCCAGACCTGGGAGAATCTGGCCAAGGAGTCTAGGACCCATGTCCTCGCCTGGCCCTGCCCCCAACACCCATAACCTGAGCTGATGCAGGGTGTGAATGCGCTGCTCCAGGCCTCACCTGCCTGACATCCCTCGAGAGCCAGGACTTAGTGTGTTTCCCCAGTTCCCAGCACGCAGCAAATACCTGTCAGTCACTGGGGCTGCTTCCTGTTCGCATCAGCCCTGGGAGGATTTCCTGCTGTTCTGAAGACTCCGGGTCAGCTACGGGTCAGCCTTGAGGAGAGCGAATACAGAGCGAGGGCATGAGGCTCCTATCCAGAGGTCAGGAGGCCGGGTTCAGGCTTGGCATGAGGGCTGGGGTGGTTCTGTGTGTGGCCCATGAGCAGGATTTAGGCTCCACCCTCTCTCCACCACCCAATCTGTGTAATCCTGGGAAGGTCCCTGAACTTCGCAGAGCTGAACGGGGCAAGTCCATTGCCATGTCTGCAACAAGGGCTTATGTGTACCTTGCCAAGGGGTCAAGAGTAAATAACATAAAGGGACTGATGAGAGCAGGTAGCCCTCTTATTAGCTTTGCTATTGCTATATCTGAAGTGAGATAAAATTTAGTATAGTGGTTAGGAGCTCAGGCGCCAGCCCCGGGTTCAAATTCTGATCCCATCACTGAGTGACTCTGGGTCTTTAGATATTTCTTTAAGCCTCTTTTTCCTCATCTATAAAATGGGAGCAAAGTCCCTCCTTGGTGGTGAGGATGAAGTAAGACATGTACGTGATAGATTCTCAAATGTTAGACACCCCGCTCTTCCTTCTCCTGGAATGGAGTCAGGAGAGCAGGATCCCCGCCTTGGTTTCCCACCTTGGCCCAGAGTGAGCAGGCTTCTTGGCAGGTTTCTGGAAGGTTCGGTAGAACCCTTACCTGAGCTTGGCCTACCAGTGAAGATGGCTCCTGCCTTCATCCCTCCCCCAAAATGTGTCTGGGTGGCCACAGACAGGACAGACAAGGACTGTGGGGCATGGAAGGTACTCTGCGACGTGCAGCTTGCTGTGCCCCGTGCCCAAGGCTGCACATGTCCTGCCCGCGCTTTTGGTCCGCATCCGGACACGGAGGCAGTGCTGTCTTCTGCTCAGGCTTCCCTCCCGCTAGCTCTCTGCCTACCGGTGAGGAAAAGCTTTTTAGAAGGCTCCTCTCCTATTCAAAACGCTCGCGTGGGAAACGCTGTGCTGTGGCCCCCGAGATGAGATCCCTGGCCAGTTCCCAGCCTGCTTGTGTGGGACGCCCAGCGCCCACGTCCCTCCCACCTGGAACCGCCCTCCTCTTTGTTTTCGCTCCTGCCCGCCTGTGACTCCACTTCTATCCGTCTGCTCCTCCACACCGTCTGCTCTGGACACACTGCGTACACGGCTGCCCTCGCCTGTGTTTTTCCTCACAGGTCTTGGGACACAGCTCTTGGCCTCGTGTCTCACCCCAGTCTGGGACTCCGAGCACAGGAAGGTGTTCGGTCGTCCGGGACAGGCTGCTCTGTGCTGCAGGACCGACATCGGCCGCAATGGTGAGGGAGCTGTTCTTGCTCATGCCCTCGTTCCTCGGTCTCCAGTGAGGTTTCTGCTTGTGGTGGTCACTCAGGACCCAGGCAGGCCGGACAGCAGCCACCCTGAACATCGCTAGCTGTTGGCCAGAGCAGCGAACCGAAGGGTGTCTTGCCTTGGCATTTAAATCCTTTCCTCAGAAGGAGCCTTGCAGACCTGTGGGGCAAACAGCCACCTCCTGGCCTCAGTGCCTCTTTCCCCTGCTCTCAGGCCTGGTTTTGCATTCTATACCCTCCCCCAACTTTGCTGCCCTTCTCTCTTAATGTCTACCATCCCCACCAATGTTTATTTTCTTTGTTTTAGTCCTGGAAATTAAACCCAGGGCCTCGTACATGCTAGGTAAGTGTTCCAATATTAAGCTACATCCCCAGGCCTTTTCATTTTATTTTGAGATGGGCTTGCTAAGTTGCTGAGGCTGGCCTCTAACCCGCCATCTTCCTGCTTCAGCGTCCAAGGTGTCACCATGCCTAACTCCACCAGTTTTTGGTCCTGATACGAGGGATCAACCCACGGGTACTCTGCCACCAAGCTACATCCCTAGCCCCTTTAACATTTTATTTTTAAGACAAGGTCTCATGCCGGGCATGGTGGCACACACTTGTAATCCCAGCACTTGGGAGCCTGAGGCAGGAGGATCGCTATAGAGTTCGAGACCAATCTGGGCTATACAGTGAGTTCCAGGTCAGTCTCAACTACACAGTGAGACCCTGTCTCAAAAAACAACAACAACAACAGCAAAAGACAAGGTCTCACTAAGCTGCCTGGTCTTAGCCTCTCTATGTGCTGGGATTATAGGTGTGCACAACTGTACCCGGCTTCTACCCATGTGAACAGACAACCAAGTCACTCCACCTCACACTCCTCTTCACCCAATACCTGCTGCCCCTCCCACACATTAGTCCCACATTCAGGAGTAAAATTCGTGAGAGGACAGTTAAAATTTTCTGCATTTTCAAATGTCCATTTTTGCCTTCCTCTTATATGGTCCTGGCCCTACTCAGACCTCTGAAAAGATTTTCCGGGGCACTGGCTTTTAACTTTCACTGCATGTTTAAAAAAGAAAAAAGTGGAGTTGACAAAGCAAACAGACCAGGACTGTGGATGTAGCTCAGTGGTAGACACTAGTGTAGCCTGCACAGGGTTCTGGGGTCAATCCCCTTACCTCGAAAACACAAACATCCCAGTGAGCGTCTGGTTCCACCCCCAGTGAGTGTGATTTAATGTCTGGGGTGGGCCCAGGCATTGGTGCCTTTCCAATGCTTTCTTGGTGCCCCTAATGGACAGCCGGGGTCAAGAACCACCCCAGGGTCCCCAGTGCCTGTGTTCTTAGACCAAGGGGCATCTTTCTGCCCTACTGCCCTTGACCTGGCTGGGCCTGGCTGTATAGATTTCCTGGGGCTGTTGTAACAAAGTATCACAAGTTGGTAGCTTTCTGTTCTAGAAATATATTCTCTCACAGTTCTGGAGGCCAGAAGTCCAAAATCGTGGTCTTGGCAGGGCCGTGCTCCCTCCGAAGGTTCGGCATCCTCTGTTCATTACTCTCCCCACCTCTGGCAGTACCAGGTGTTCTTGGCCTGTGGCCACATTACTCCTGTCTCTGCTTCTGTGGTCGTGTTGCTGCTTCCTGGGGTGTGTGTATGAGCACATGTGTTTATGCCTCTGTGTGTGTGTGTGTGTGTGTGTGTGTGTGCATGCGTGCAGTCTCAAAACTCTCTCTGCCTCTGTTTTGAGGATGCAAAGTGTCATCCAGACTCCATCTGGATAATCCAGAACAAACTCTTCCTCTCAAGATTTCCAGGGGTCACATCGTTTGCCATGTAAGTTTATACTTCCGGTTCTGGGAATCAGGCTGTAGATAGCTTTGGGGGGCCCCACTCCTCCCTGACATCTGATGGCCTGGCTTCTGCACCAGGCACCCCTGTCACCACACCTCCTGGCCAGTCTCCTCCAGCCTCAGCCTCCCCTGCTTAGCCACTGGGCCTTGGCCTCGCCTCCCTTGATGTGCACAGCTTCAGGCCTCTTTATGTCCCCTGCCTGTGTCCAAGGACAGCTCTAAGTGCTGATGTCACTCTGTCGCCGCTAAAGTCAGTCAGATCCGAGGTCCTCTCTCCCACATCCCAGTCCTTTGTCTCCCTTTAGGGCTTGGTATTTTTCCAGTGTTCTCTGTCTCAGGCTGTGGGAATCACCCCCAACCTGAATCTAACCAGGAATGTCATCCTTTTTCCTTTTCTTTCTTTCTTTTTTTTTTCCTGAGGTACTGGGGATTGAACCTGTGGTCTTCACACTGAGCTACATCCTGTCCTTTTTAAAAATTTTTTATCCTGAGACAGGATGTTGCTAAGTTGTCCAGGCTGGGCTGAAACTTGGAATCCTCCTGCCTCAGCCTCCCCAGTGCTGAGATTATAGGAATGTGTCACTATACCTGTACATTTATTGATATGACACTTGCCTGGTGGCTCTCCCCTTCCTGTACTCTATATGGTACAGGAATAAGAGTCTGTCCCTTTTGCCTACCTCTGTGTCCCTAGCACCCAGCAGGGGCTCCATAATTGTTTGTCAAATGAAAAAGACTTGTAGTGGATTCATATCTAGCATTTTGCTACATGTGCAGTGCTCCACAGCCATTAATGTCATTGACTGTCACAGAGCCCTATGGGGTATGCTATTCCCCCATTTGACAGATGAGGGGACCAAGGCACAGTGAGTCAAGTGACTTTCTCCGGGTCACACTGGGAGTGAGTGAAGGAGCCAGGATGCTGGCTTGGTCTAAGTGATGCTCTAACCACGATATGACTCCGCCTCTTTCACTGGGTCTCCCCCTGCCCTGGGAGGGTTAAGGATTGGCAAAAGGTTCTGGGAGATGAAGTCACTTGCCCCAGGTCACACAGCTGGTTGGCAATTCCCTGGGCTGCAAGTTTCGGTGTTCCAAGCCTAAGAATATGTTGAGAATCCAATAAATCTTTGGCCAAGTGGGAATTGAACTCATGTTGTCAAGGAGCCCAACAAATAGCTTGACCCTGAGCCCGGGAGTAAAGACTGCTCTGTGCCTTGTCGGCTGGAAGGTTGCAGGAGAGATCCGACTACTCCACGGTCCTGCCCACAGGAAGCCTTGGCATCTTCTCCTTGCCAGCCCCTGCTGTTGCCAGGCCCGGCTTCCTCTGCAGGGGGCAGATCCTGCGGGTGCCCCCAATGACCTGCCTTCCCAGCCAGGCAACCAGCTTCCGCATCCGGGTCTCTCAATTCCAGAAATGGTCCTGCTCTCGTGGAGATAATAGCTGAGAGTTCTCTGGATCTCCCCCTGGCCCAGGAACGGGCAGATGGCAAAGTCCCTTAGCCCACATTCTTCCAGCACCTGCTGTGCTTCTCTTAAAGCTCACAGTAAATATTGTGGCCAAGAGGCAGGGTCAGTTTCCCTTGGGCCACATCTGTCCACCTCCCCATCTTTTAAAATCCTTAACATGTCTTGTTCCTTCCTCTCGGAGAGTCTGCCCTTTCCAAGCTCCTCCTCCTTCACCTCTTTCTCAGTCTCCTTCATGATCCGCTCCTCTGGCCACCTTCTCCTTGGGCCACTGCCCTGCTCTGAACCTGATAGTAGCCTCCCTGTCTGTCTGCACACCACGTCCTTTAGTAAGGGCTGTAGTAGGTCTTGGGTAAGGAGAGGTGCTCTCCTATTGTTGTGGAAACTGAGGCTCAAAGAGGTCAAGCATTTGTTCTGAGATCACACGGCCAGCTCTGGGGCTCAAGCCACTCCTCAGTTGTGGCTGAGAGCAAAGGTAGGGAGTTGGTTCCTTGCTTCCCTTATTTGGCAACCATGTGGCTTTAGACAAGATGCTTAACCACACTGAACTTCCACGTCTTCAGCTGTGGAGGTAACAGTTGGACCTGTCCCATGGGTGAGGAGCAAGGAAGACCCTGTGTGGAACTTAGTGAAGTTCCCATGGTGAGTGTCCCAGGAAATGGCAGCTAGTGGTCCTCACAGCAAATGTTAACGTTGACCCCCAAGACCCCTCAGACACCCGTGGGCATCTCTTTCTCCTCTCTGGCCCCTGTAGGTGGAGCTGCACGTCCACCTGGATGGAGCCATCAAGCCTGAAACCATCTTGTACTTTGCCAAGTAAGTCCAGCTGCCTGCCCAGGGCTGGGTGGAGTGAGCAGCTCCTCAGAACCCCGGGGTCCCTTGCTTGAAGGGCCCCAGCCTCTTTGGGCGGGAGGGTAAGCATGGGGCCTGCCTATCCGGGAGATGGGCTGTCCCTCCCTCCCTGCCAGGGGTTAGTGTCCCGCATTCAACTCTACCTCATCTGGAGCTGGAAGGACTCGGCTCTCCCCCATCGTCTTCAGAAGGTCAGCTCTGACCCCAGCTGAAACATTCTTTTCTGGGAGCCAGGATCCCTCTGGGGGTCCTGACACCTGCCCTTCGGGGGGAATTGGTGATCCTGGGATGTTTGTCCTTAGCTCAGAAGCATCCCTCCCCAGCTCCCTGAGAGAGTTCTGGAAAGTACACGTTTCTCCTTCTCCCTGCACTTCCGGCAACCTTTTCCTGCCCTCAGCAGCTACTGTTGCACTAGTGGAGTTGTGCAGCGTGAGCTCATTGTCACTGACCGTGGTCACACCACTTTCTGGGCTTCACCTGGGTTAACTTAGTGACTCCTCATGCCAGCTTTTGGGGCCAGGCCGCTTGCCCCACCTGCTTGACAGAGCCGTGACGGTGGGGTCATTTCACTCGCCCAGGGAGCACAGGGCAGAGGTTTGAGCCCAGGAGGTGTGGCCTGAGTCTGTGCCCCCAACCGTTGCCCTGCAGCCAGAGGTTTCATGAAGTAGTGCTCAGCTGAGGCGTGCACTGTAAACGTCACCTGATGGTAGCGTTATTGAGCAGCACCTCCTGGCTCAGGTGAGGAGCTGAAGCCTTGGGCCTTATCTCTGCCTGTCCTTTGCCCAATGGGAGCCAGCAGCTGCTGCCACAGGGCCCCTCGAGGTCACTAGGGTAGGACCATTAGATGGTATCTAATCTTGGGGTGTTGATGGGTCATGGAGCACTCACTCATTAGTGGGAATAAGGAGGTGACAATGTCCAGGGCGGGTTGGAGGACAGGGGAGGGAGCTGCCAGCACGGGCCACCTCAGTGGGCCTGGACAGGGGGTGTGGCAGGTGCCCCCTGGAGTTTGCCCTGGAGTCCTTGGGCAGCCAGCTCGGTATATCGGCACCCACAAAGATGCTGGAGGGCCAGGTCAGCAGCGGGCAGGGGAAGAGAGGAGAGGAGTCCCTGGCCTGTGGCACCCAGGGACCTTTTTTCTGTCTCGGTGACTGTTCTCGCCATGTCTTGTTCCTTCCTCTCGGAGAGTCTGCCCTTTCCAAGCTCCTCCTCCTTCACCTCTTTCTCGGTCTCCTTCACGATCCGCTCCTCTGGCCGCCTTCTCGGGTCACTGCCCTGCTCTGAAACTGTAGTAGCCTCCTGTCTGTCCGCACACCACGTCCCTCTCAGACCTCCTCCTCTTCTGACTACTGGGCAGGAGTCGGAGCCATTGTCTGTGGGCGTAGCAGACCTCTCATTCTCCTTCGGAGCTAAGGCTGGAGGCTCAGTGGGCGAGCACTGAGGGGCTTTCTATCCTTTGTGTCCTAAGATGCAGCAGAAGCTCCATCTTGACCATGGGGTCTCACAGGGATCCAGGCCTGACAAGGCGCCACAGCTGGCTGACTGGCAGACTGATGTGTGCCAGGGTGACCTCATGAGGTCCAGGCTGCCAGATAAGGAAGGGGCGTATGTAGGGTTAGGAACAGGCATTTATGTAGGAAACCTTTCCCGGCACATGCTGGCCAAGTGCTCTGCTACTGAGCCACATCCCTCCCACCCAACGCAGGAACATTCCCTTTTTAATATTGCAAGGACGCAGTATCTTCCCATCTCCTTGAGTTTCAAATTCTCTTCTCTGCTTTGTTTCTTCAAGGTGCCTTTTGTGCAATTTTGTGCCCCATATAAGGAAGTGTTTCTTTGCCTGTCCCTTTTATCTTAAAAATGGAGAAACTGAGGCCCAGGGAGGACATCCCTCCCTGCCTCCATGAACCAGAGCCTGGCCAGGATGGGAGGAGGAGGCAGGGCCGTGTGCAGAGGAGGAAGCCACGGAGCTGCACCCTGCTTCCTGCAGCCCAGGGCTGCTATTGAGGAGAGGAAGGCTTCAGGCCAGAGGGTGTCTGTCAGAAGCAGGACTTGCTGAGTGTCACCCTGGTCCAGCCTGTGTCAAGGGGTTGGGGAGGGAAGGGACAGAGCTCTGAGCTGGGGGGCTGGCTTACCAGGCCTGCTCCAGAGCTGGCTGCCAGCCCTCTCACAGCACGCTGGGCTGGGGGGCTGCTTCGGTGAGACCGAGAAAGAGGGTGGAGGGGATGTCCTGGCGCCAGCCCGAGGCTCAGGAATTGTTATGCTGCGGTTAACGCCCGGATCTCCGCTGACTGGGCACCAGACCAGCTGGCTCTGCATACTCCCAGGGCTGAGGAGGAAGCTTTGGACCTGCCCTGACAGTTGCCTGACACTTGTCCTGTCTGTAGGCATCAGCAACACGTGCACACATTCACACAAAGGGACCCCTGCTTGTCCCCTTTGCCGCCCTTGAAGTCTGCTGACTTGTCATGACTTAGGCCCAGCAGGTCTCAGAAGGACCACATCCTGGCTACACAGGCCCTGGACCTCAGTGTTCTCATCTGTCCAAGGGGAAGAACTGGCTAGAGAGATCCCACATTTCCTGCTGGGGCTTTGGTCTGTCCATCCTTCCCTGTTAGGCCGTCGGGATCCTCCCTGAACTGTTCCTTTCCCCTCATGGTTCTGTTCCAGGAAGAGAGGAATCACCCTTCCAGCTGACACAGCGATAGAGCTGCAGCAGATCATCGGCATGGATGAGCCACAGTCCCTCCCTGAGTTCCTGACCAAGTTTGAATACTACATGCCTGTTATCGCGTGAGTGATCCCCAGCCCTCAGCTCCTGGGACAGCAGCGATTCCTGTGACCAGGACTAGGCATGGGCCTGGCCCAGGGTTTTCAGAGGGCACTGGAGAAGCTGCATGGCTCTTTGGGAGTCTGAGATTCTGACCTCCCCAGCCTCAGGCCACCATTACAGACGTTAGCTAAAGAGCCCTTTGGCCTGAGTAAACTGAGGTCCAGAGAAGAGCCCAAGGCAGAGCAGGGCATGGACCTGAGTCTCCTGTCTCCCCAGTTCGGGGATTCATATTGTGAGGGGAGGGGAGGCTGAATTCTTGGGTGGGGAATGGAAAGGGCAGCAGGTCCTTGTACCCAGGGCTCTTGGAACACTTGCCTGCCTTCCTTCACGTTCTGCTCAACATTTCGTTTCGGCCCTTTGTGGTGGAACCTTCCGGCCAGGCAGAGTCAGAGTCCACTAGCAACTGGCAGATCAATTTGTGCCTTGCTTCTGGGGCGAATGCTCAGTAGAAACAGTGAAAATACTTTTAGCCTTTGTCTGCTGTGTTCTTAAACACTGGCCTAGGTGAGGTTTATGACATTTATCTAGCTCCTTTGTCCTTGTGATGACCCTTTGAGGTGGGTGTCAGAGAGGGTGACTGACTAATCCAAGGTCACACAGCAGATAAGTCAATGAGTGAATCCTAGGTTCCTTTAGCCCAGTACCATTGGATTTAGCTGTGTCCATTTATTATTTCTTTCCCTGCCAGTCAGAGGTGGGTTTCATACGCGAAGGATTGGGGGCAGCCTCATTTGCTCCCAGAGCTCCCCAAGGGCCTTGGATAGAGAAAGAAGTCTCCAACCCCTTTCTTCTCTCCCCAGGGGCAGCAGGGAGGCCATCAAAAGGATTGCTTATGAGTTTGTGGAGATGAAGGCCAAGGAGGGCGTGGTATATGTGGAGGTGCGCTACAGTCCACACCTGCTGGCCAACGCCGAAGTCGAGCCGATCCCCTGGAAGCAGGCTGAGTGAGTGACAGCCCTGGTGCGGGCTGCGCTGAGGGTATGGCTGGGTAGCCCAACCCTGAGACCAGAGATGCTGGTCCATGGCCACATCTGGTCCACGGCCTCAGAAAGATGGGTTAACTCAGCCATAAGAGTGTGGCTCCCGTCCCTCCTTACCTTGGAGTTGTTTCAGGTTGTTGTTGTTTTTTTTTTTTTTCCTGGTACTGGGATCGAACTCAGGACCTTGCACTAGCAAGGCAGGTGGCGGCACCACTGAGCTAAATCCCCGGCCCTTCTTGGGATTATTTTCACCCTGGGCAAGCGTACTTGGCTGTGCTTTGGAGCCCTGAGTTCTGGACACAGGCCTGTTGCCTGGGAATGTTAGCACTTAACCAGTGATTTCTAAAGGTCCTCTGAACCTCGCAGCTGGAGTGAGTCTAGCCAATTCCTGCTCCCCTGCCTGGACACCCACAGATCCGGAAGTAATAGCACCAAAACCCTGGCCTCACCTTCAGAGCCAGATTCTGACCCACCTGGGAGTGGGAACCATACAGGACCCGAGCTCCTGAGAATGGATCTGACACCACCACATGCTGCCATGTAGAAGTGCCCAGGCTTGAGGGATGTGCCAAGGCTTGGGTCATCTGTCCCCCCAGAAGAACTGGGTCAGTGGGGGCAGCTCTTCTCCCTTTGCTCAGTACCATTTCCTGTCCCTACACAGAGGAGACGTCACCCCCGACGAGGTGGTGAACCTAGTGAACCAGGGCCTGCAGCAGGGGGAGAAAGCCTTCAGGACCAAGGCCCGGTCCATCCTGTGCTGCATGCGCCACCAGCCCAGTGAGTATGATCACCAGCTGCCCAGCTGCCTCTGGCCCCGACCTGCTGGCCTGGCTGTGAGGCTGTGCCTGACCTGCCCATGGTGTCCCCTGAGCACTTCAGCCTGCTCCTGGGGCTTCCTGGAGACACGGGAGGCCTCTTGGAAAGGCTCTGACCTCTCTGGTGACACTCTCAACAGCCACATGGCCTATAGAAAGTATAAAACCAAAGGAGCCTCAGCAGTCGAAAACTATCCAAACTATCCAGTTTCCCAGTTGGCCCACAGAGCCCCTACATAGGTCTGAATTCTGGGGTTGCTGAGGGCACTGACACTCATCACATTCCGAGGGCTTGAGTTTCTTGTGTCAGACCCCACTGTGTGACACTGGGCAAGTCATGCCACCTCTCTGAGAATGGCACAGGAGAATCATTTCCTCTAAGGATCGGGGGAACCAAAGCCAGAGGCTGCTGCCAATCTACATGCCCGTTTGGGGCAGCAACTTGTGCGTATTTTCTGTAATCCTTGTTGTAGCCTATGAGGTGGGACTACCATTGTTTAATCACACAGATGGGGAAACTGAGTCAGAAAAAGGAGAAGCCTCTTACCCCTCTGTCAGGGAAACACAAAGTTGTGGTTTGAATGGTCCTAAACCCTCTGTTCATCCATCCTATGTAAATAAATCATAATAACTTTATGGCTTCAGGGTATATAATACATGAGTAATACCCTTAGCAATCCCAGCCTGAGTTTTAAACTCCATTTCCTTATCATCTAGGTAGGGGAAGCCATCTTGGGAGCCGCTGTAGGCATCAAGTGAGGAAACAACCCATGCGTCCCTAACTGTGCCGGGTTCTGCCCTTTGTGCCTCACTCTTGACCTTGGCATGGCCTTGGCTTGACCCTGTGCTACAGTAGTGGTGGCATCCCCGCTGGTGAGGGAGCGGTCTGAGGCTGTGTCCAGAGTAAGTGGCCAAAGGCCACATGGCTAGGACATGGCAGTCAGGTTTTGAACACTAGACACTGAGCTGTCTTGCACTGGGGGACATGTGATAGTAGGGGGACTGAGAGGCCCTGCTCCGCTGTGCTGCTGATAGAGCCTTGGTGGGGATCTTGCCACAGACTGGTCCCCTGAGGTCGTGGAGCTGTGTAAGAAGTACTGGCAGCAGACTGTGGTGGGCATCGACCTGGCTGGTGACGAGACCATCGAAGGAAGCAGCAGCTTCCCGGGGCACCTGGAGGCCTACAAGGTGGGCCTGTGGGAGAGGGGAGACTGGCACACGGTGAGCCTGTGGGGGGAATTACCCCAGACGTGGAGCACAGGGCCACCTGAGTCCCCAAGTATGTCTGGTTAGATCTGGGGGCTCAGAATTGGGTGCAGAAAGCCCCTCAGGCTGGAGATTTAGCTCAGTGGCATGGCATAGCACCTGCCTGGCAAGGACAAGGTCCTGAGCTTGATCCCTGGTACAAAAAATAAAAGCCCCTGAATTTGGGGTACAGTGATGGCAAACCCATAATCCCAATACTTGGGAGGCTGAAGCAGGAGGACGATGAGTTCAAACCCAGCCTGTCTCAAAAGAGAGAGAGACTGACCAAACCCCATATGATGCGGTGTGTGGTGTTGGGGCTCTTGTGTTTGAGGCTGGATCTGCTTGATTTGCTGTGTGGCTGTGGACAAGACTGTCTTCTCTGGGTTTATTTCCAAGATTCCACACTTCTTGTTTGGTATCTGTCCTATTACTTAATAGGAGCTTCGGCTTCCTGAGCCATAAAATGTGGTAATACTCATGACTGTTGGATAACGTGAGCCATCTCAGAGCCCGACACATAAGAACTATGTAGTAAGGGACAGCTACCACTTAGGTCCTGACTGGGGCCAAGCAAGGCCATGCTGCCCCGGGCTGTTGAAGCAGCCTGGCCTGACCCAGGGAGAGCCCAAGCCTGCCAAAACTCAGACCGCAGTTGGTAAAGGTAGGGCCTGGCAGGGCTCTCCCCTGGGCTCCCTTGACCTGGCTCTTCCCTTTCTAGGAGGCTGTGAAGAGTGGCATTCACCGCACCGTCCACGCCGGGGAGGTGGGCTCTGCAGAGATCGTGCGAGAGGTGAGGGGGTACTGACCAACAGCCTCCGTACCCTGCTTCTTTGGACCGCTCCACGCACTTGCTGCCCCTCTGCTTCTCCACAGGCTGTGGATGTACTCAAGACGGAGAGGGTGGGACATGGCTACCACACCCTGGAGGACAAGACCCTTTACGACAGGCTGCAGAAGGAAAACATGCACTTTGAGGTGAGGGCCAGGGGCCTGAGGAAACCGTGCCTGGATGTCCCACCCACTCCTGGTCAGGCAGGTCTCCAGAGAGAAGCAGGCAAGCCCCGAGGGAGCGGCCAGTGGCTGCTCAAGTGCTAGGTGTGAAGAGAGGAGGCCTGGCCTGCCACACACCTGCTCTTTGCAGGTCTGTCCCTGGTCCAGCTATCTCACGGGTGCGTGGAAGCCAGAAACGGAGCACCCAGCCATCCGGTGAGTTCTGGCCCCTGGGACTTGATCAGTTCTGTTCCTGGGAAGCCCAGCATGGGGAGGGAGTGAAGGGATGAGGCACTGGCCCAGGCTGTGTCTGTTAGTTATGAACTCTACCTGGGGACTCTACTGCTGTCTCATCCCACAAATGAGACAGAAGCTCAGATGTGCTGTAACCTGACCAACAGGCCCCACCTACTAACCAGCAGATCTGGGGACCCTATAGCTCATTCAGCCACAGCAGAATGTCCCACTGTCCTGAGGGAAATGCCCACACTCCTGATTTTCCCAGCTCTGCCTCCTAGGCCTCGGGAAGATGAGTCTGTTTTGCCTGTGTGTTCTCTGCTCCACGTACCATTTTAAACTTTCCCCTGGAGGGCCTCTCCCATACCTACTCCCATCTTGCAGCCTAACCAGGGGCAAGACCCTTCTCTGTCCTCTGATAGAGCCCTGGGACAAGGTTTCAGGGTTTGAGAGGGCAAAGGTGTATTCCCCAGAAGCAGAAGGACAGCAAGGACTTGAGGTGACCACAGTCAAGTTGGCATGGGGCCCCCTGGCAAGCTTATGTAAAGGGAGGGAGCTTGTGCTCTGGCATTCTGACAGGGTCCTCAGGCTGACCTCAGAAATGCGGAATGTGTGGTGCTGGTGGCGATCCAAGTGCAGGTTCTAGGTGGGCTGTGGGTGCAAAGCCCATGGCCTAGAGAAAGTTTTAAGTCATCTGCACAGATACGATGGTTGAAGAAGGGAAGGCCCCAGAAGATGGAGCATGAGGGCCTAAGATAGAACCCAAAATGACAGTGGCATTTAAGGGCCAGGAAGAAGAGACATGTAAAAGGAAAGCCAAAAGTGTGGTGTCAGAAAAACCTAGGGAAGATGCTTCAAGAACAGTTAACAGTGTTGATTCTACACAAACAGGATGGTTGACGGGGTCCATGCCAAGAATGGCTTCCATGGTGTGTTGGAAAAGACTGATGGAGCGGCATTGAGGAATGACAGGGTTAGGTGCCAACAACTCTCTGGAGTGGTACTGTGAAGAGGAAGGCTAGAGAGAATGGTGGCTGGAGGGGATGTCGCTTTCCCAGCCTCCCAGAGCCCTTGTTCTCCCTGGCTGTCACATCAAGCTCCTCCACTGCCTTTGCCTGGCCCTGGCCTGGCAGGATAGGTGTGAGTCTTGTGTTGCTGATTAGGTGATTTTGGACAAAGCCTAGTGGGTTTGTGAGGATCAAAGAGGGCAGGAGTCAGAGGGCAGTGATGGCCATGGAAGGGTAAAGGAGGCTCTTCTCTCCCCATGCACCCACCAGGTTCAAGAACGACAAAGTTAACTATTCACTCAACTCAGATGACCCGCTCATCTTCAAGTCTACCCTGGACACTGACTACCGGATGACCAAAGAGGACATGGGCTTCACCGAGGAGGAGTTTAAGCGACTGGTGAGTGGTGCAAGCTGTTGCCCTAACTACCGGCCACGGGGCTTTGAGGCTTGCAGGTCATGTCTAGGCCCTGGAGCCCCAGGAGACCTGGAGTGAGCCTGGCAGTCAAGCCTAGCCAAGCATAGAGTCAGATGCCTTCCACAGAAGACACCTTGGTGCTGATGTCCTGACTGAGGGCCGGGTGATTTAGCCTTTGCTTGGATCGAGTGCACTGAAGGATTCCTCTCCCCAAAAAGATGTGCCTCACTGTGAAAATCTGCACCCTTCAGGCCGCGCCTAGATCCCAGGCTGAGCACTTGATCTTGGGTTATAATGCCGAGTCAGCTCCTGCAGGGGTCTCTGCCCACCACATCCCCTCTCACAAAGGGGTCTCCTCATACCCCTGCATCACACAGCCTTGTGTCTCTGCACCAGCACTTGCTGCCTGGTGACCTGGGACAAACCCTCCCTGAGCTTTACTGTTCATGTTCCATGAAGAGGATGAACTATTATTAGATGCCAAAGGCTCCCGTCCTCGTTGTCTGGTTCCATGTTGTCTGCTACACTGGCCCTTCTAGAACATCAATGCTGCAAGGTCCTGCTTCCTCCCAGAAAACGAGAAGGAAGATCTCCTCAACCAGCTCTACAGAGCCTACAGGATGCCACCTCCGCCAGCCACTGCCGGTATGTTTCTTTCTGGGCTCCAGTGGTCACCCTGCCCCGTCTCCTGCCAGCTTCCTATGTGACTTCTAGCAAGAGCCCTTCCTCCTGGACCACACCAAGGACGTGAGATGACTGCCTGGCTCCTGGGCCTGGCTGTGGCAGCCCCTCATCCGATTGGCTTATTTTCTGTGTAGTTGCTTTCTGGAGAGCCTGGCCAAAGGCAAGACTTTCCGTAGGCCAGGCCCAGCCATCTCGGCACCCCTGTGGCTTCCCAAAGCCAAGGGCAGGGAGTTGGACCGGGTCCTGGCCTTTTCTGCTTCTTCTTTCCTGTGTGGCCTTGGCAAGACATTACCTTGCTCTAATCTTCAGGATCACTGTGTGTATGAGTTCCTCTCTGGTGTTGGAGCTGTGATTTTTAGTGTCCTGGGGGGTATTGTGAGTGGCCTCATCTTTCTGCTTCTCTGACCTGACCAGCAGGGCAGGACCCTTGAAGATGGCATAGCCACCCCTGAGGCCCTCAGCCCACGGATGCAGCCCGCACAACTCTGTGGGATCAAGTGACACTTTACCTACATTCCTTCCTCAAGACCAGGATTTCAGGAGCTCCTGATGTGTATCATATGCATAAACCTGGGAATGACCACATCTTGCCTCTGACTGTGTGCCCTGCCGAGGGACCAAGGCCCTTGCCAAAGGTGACCATGAATCTGAAACCCTCCTCCTCAGGTGACTTTTGCTGAAAATCTGGTGCTCAATAAAGCCGCCAGCAGCTGGCATTGTATAGCCTGTGGTGTGTGGTACTTTGGTCTTGGCTGGTTGACCTGAGTGAGGTGGGAATGGAAGGAAACCCTAGGGCCCCCACACTCAGCAGCCTATTCAAGCAGCAGAGTCCAAGAGCCCAGTGCAGGCTGGGAACGGAGAGCTGGAACTTCCTAGTTGGGGATGAGAAAGTAGGGCCTCTTCCTCCAGGAAAGATGTTTCTCTGAAGGGGCTGTCCCCTAAGATGCCCCCTGCACTCTTGGCTCCTCCACTCTGGGTCTTAAGGCAAAAACTTTCCTCTCAGGTCCTCCAAACAGCTGGCTGGGTGAGAGAGTGAGATGGGAAGGGGGCTCATCAGATGCCGGGCTAGGAGTGGCAGCTCTCAGGACCCCCGGCTCTTCTCAGCAGCTCATGAAGGTCCAAGTTAGCGATGAAGCCCAGTGGACTATGGACTTAGGGAAACAATGCTCAGCCTCTGATTTCACTAAAGGAGAAATAATCTTAAACCAGTCACACAAATCATCAGCATTTATTTCCTGGGGCCTAAGTCACTTATCTTGGTAAAAAGGGCAAAGAATCGCTCTGTTAAGTTTTGAGCCCAAATTCCTTCCCTATAAATGGGTCTGTGAAGCTCCATGAGGGAACCTCAGAGCTGCATAGATGGTCAGAATTGAGCTTAAAATGGCTTTCCAAAATAAAAGTGAATTATCAGCTCCCTCCCTCTCTGCTGAAAAAAGGTTTAAAGTTTTTAAAAAGTTTAAAAGTGTTTTTGTTTGTGTTTTTCTAAAAAAGGGAAAGAAGGTCTTGACCTGGAAGGCTGGGGTGGAAAGGAGGGAGAGCGCTGGGACACAGTCCCTGTCCAGGTGGCCCACAAGAGGAGGGTCCCCTGTGGGCTGCTCACCTGGTCAGCAGGGCCCACTCTGAGCCCTGCACCAGCTGAATAAATAACATCCCGTGGTTACAGCGTCTTGAAAGTGTACCTGGGTGTGAACAGAAGGTAGTGGGAACGTGGAGCCTGTGGGTGTGGGCAGAGGACTTCCCAGATTCGGGACCACAGAGGCCTCAGTCTGGCCTGAAACATGGGCTCAGAGAAGAGACTGCTGGGCCCGTGCCTGGGCTCCCATTCTGGGATGGGGCACTTCCAGCCTCCAGAACAAGGTCAGACTCAAGATGAGGTGGTCCCACTGCTGTTCTCAGGCTGGTTGCTGGCTTCCTTGTCCGTGGTGCTTGCCTCTGCCTGTCCTTCTAGAGAGGAAAGAAAGAGGAATGGTTGGTTGTTTGGGTTAAGTCTCATCCTGTGTAGCCCAGGCTGAACTTGAACTCATGATCTTCTTGCCTCAGCCTCCCAAGTGCTGGGATTATAGGTGTTACTGCCATGCCCACCTAGGACTATGATTCCCCCCACACACATATTTAGTACTTGCACACTAATGTAGAGCAGAGAAGCAGGTCTGGAAGGGCCCAGCCAAACTGTAACAGTGGCTAGGTGCTGAGGAACAGAACAGGAACTGGAATAGTGGTGGTATAGCCAAAGGGAACTTTAGCTTGGTCTATCACAAGTCACTTTTTACTAGAGGAATGAATGCAATGTTGCTGGTATAATTAAAAGTCAACTAAAAGGATTGTGGATGGGTGCTAAAAGCAAGAGATGGAGGGTAATGAAAATGACTATGCAAGTTTCTTAGAGCGAGAGGGGAGGGGAAATGCTAAGTTCCCAGCACAAAGCAGATACTCAAATGAATGGTAGTTGTTCTTAGAAAAAGGAACTGGACCCCGACAGCTTAGGAGTGCCAGGCGGGACCTGAACCTGTGGGCATGTGTGTGCCAAGGGCACATGGTGTGCACAGACAGCCCACCCCAGTATACCACTGCAATCTCCACCCCTCCTGACCTCATCCTGCGGGAGAGCTGGGCAGGGCTGGGGAAGAGTCCCACTGTGGAAGCGGGGATGGGCAGGCCCCGCCATCACCCACTCGGCTGGCAGTGCAGCTGGGCAGGGCACAGCTTGTGCTCAGCCCCTCCAGTCTCAGTGTGCTCCTTACCGAGCTGCCTGGTTATCAGGCATCTTCCATGTTGTGTCCACGAGGCTGGGCTTGTGGGCAAAGCGCCATCAGTGGTGGTTTTTGTTTTTGGGGTTTTTTTTTTTTGCATATGTTTGCAATACATAATAATTACATTCATCTTGGGGAACTGCTACATACATATATTACATCTTTTTTTTGTTGTTGTTTTTTTTTAAACCGGGCACTGAACTCAGGATCTTGCTCTTGTGTGGCAGGTGTGGTTCCACTGAGCTGAATCCCCAGCCACACACAGTGCATCTTAATAGTTTTTACTGCCCTCCTGCTTCTCCCCCTCAAGGTCTCCTTCCCATCTCCACCAAGTCCACCTCCCTGTCTCCTATCGTCTATGTTTTGCTCTTTACTTACATGTTGGGTTTCTCATGTAAGAGAAACTATGCAACATTTAAGCTTCTGTGTCTGATTTCACTTAGCACTATGGTCTCAAGAGCCATTCATTTTCCTACAAATGACTCAAATTTATGCTTTACAGCTGAGCAGTACTTCAGTGTATAATACTACATTTTCTTTATCCATTCATCTGTTGATGGACATACAGGTTGCTTCCAAGATTTAATTATTAGTCTGGGATTTAGCTCAGTGGCACCACGCCTGCCTCATAAGCACAAGGTCCTGAGTTTGATTCCTGGTACCAAAAAAAATTTCTAACAAGATTTAACTATTATGAATTGTGCTGCTCTAAACATGAGTATGCATGCATCCCTGTAATGTGATGTCTCTTACCCTTTTGGAAATGTAGCTAAAAGGGGCAATAGATGGGTCAAAAGGAACTACTATACTGATTTCCACAGGGGTTGTACCACGTAGTTTACATTCCCTTCAACAATGTAGAAGGATTCCTTTCCCCCACACCCTTGCCAGCTTGCCAGAGTTTTTTTTGTGCTCATAATGATAACCACTCTTAAGCTCCAGTGACATGTGGTGTCACCAGGTACCCTTTAAGCTTATTCAGGGCCTGCATGCAATTTCAGCCCCTGCCGGACCACACGGCCCTATCTGGCCTCCATTTTTAGCTCGTTTAGGCTAAGCCCTTCTGACTATGGTAAGCACCACCCTGTGTGGAGCTTCTAGGTCTGTGGACTGAGGACATTTTCTATATAATTCACACAGGAACCTGGAGGTGCAATTAGGGAAACGACGCTCATCTGGCTGAGATCAAAAGGTGGAGACAACCTGCTCGGTGCCAAAGCCAGTTCCCCTTCCACTAGATTTACCTTCTTCCAGTGAGCAGCATTGTCTAGTGCAGTAATGGCGAATGTTTTAGAGCTTTCAATGTTACAAACAACCTGCTGCGGTGTGTGCCATAGGTTCGCCACCACTGGTCTAGTGCTAGTAAAGGACAGCGTCAGCATTACGTCCCAGTGCCGTGAGAGTGGTGTAGGAGGAACTTGCATGTCAGACTCTCAAATGTGAGCCTATGAAGCCTAGGCAGACCATACTTTGGGCAAAATTTCCATCTGTGATGGCTTATTTGGTCCCAATCCTCCTGCCCTGACCAGCAGAAATACTCTCCCTAAATTCCCCAGTAATCTCTGCTCTGCTGCTTTCTTGCTATGAGACCTCTGGCAAGTCATTTAATCTGAGCTCTGCTTCCTGACCCACACAGCGGGTGGTGTCTGCACGGACCGTGGGGGCACAGGGCCCTGATGTAGTTATGTGGGAATGTTCAGCCAATGTAGTGCTTTCTCCGTGCCAGCCCCAGCTCTCCCTTGGTGAGGGAAGGTTTTCAGGCATTTCCTGGTCCACCAGCACCGTGGGACTCCCTTGGGTCCAGCTGCAGAGCAGCATTAGAAAATGTTCCTCCCGGTTGGACAAGCACTCACACCTCTCTATGTGCAGAGGGTGCTGGGAAGGAATGACAAACATAGCAGGCCACAGAGGTGGGGAGGCCAGGCAGCCAGGCTCCCCAGCAGGCAAGGACTGTGGCTCCCCTTCCTGCCCTGCTGCCTATCAGTCTCCCAGAAGCTGGAAGCAGAGAGGCTGCCCTGGGCCAGAAACTCTGCCCAGACTCTGCTCACTGTGAGGCCCAGAAGGCCCCTGGACCACTCTCCACCACAAGTGTTTCATGTCTCTTTAGAGGACACTGCTCTGTCCTCCAGTCCCCTGAAATGTCACTCACCTGGAGGACCTGGACTCTTCAAGGATTCTGAGTCAGAGGGAACAAACAGTAGAGAAAGGCCTGGGAACAGCAGCTACAATAGCTTTGGTAGAGGAGGACAGAAAGTTTACCAGAGCTGAAAAGGACACAGAAGCCTTGAGAGCCCCTGGCAGCCTGCCTGGTAGAACAGCTGGGCACCCTGCTCAGAGAGTCAGGCAGTAAACAGCTACAGAAGAGGCAGCCCTGCCATGTGCCACCTGCTGCCAGGCACTGAGGGCACAAGGCAGAGGCTGTGCTAGAGTGCTTGGGATACAAGGGCCCTCTGATAAGAGGACTGTAGAGGTAGCTGGGAGAAGAGGAGCCTCCTTCTGCTGTGCAGGGTGCGGTCAGGGGGCTCCAGCAGAGCAGGTGTCTGCAACAGTGAGAAGCAGCCAGCTAAGCACTGCAGGAAGGAAGAACCAGCCAGAGGGTGCAGAATAGCCAAAAGATCTTTTTTTCCCCCCAATCAAAGGATCCTGAGAACCAACAATACTTTACTTTGCCTAGATAAAAGGGCACCTGGGGAGGAAGTCAGCGTTGAGGTTAGAGAGGAGTCCAGGGTATGACTCAAGGAGGCATCCATACCTGGACAAGAAATTTGGGCCATTCTGCAAGGGAAAGCTGACAGACTTTTAAACAGGAAGGCCTGGGTGGGGTTCTGAGAATGACAACAAATTCTCTCAGAATAAAAATGGCCATGCTAACCATGGCCATTTCCTGGGTGGTCCTGAGCAAACCAGCTTATCTGGGCTTCAGCCTACCCATCTCTTAACACAAAAGGATTAGGTCCCTGCCCCTCCCAAAAGTCCACTCCATCCTCCCATCACAAGTCACTTCTGTACAGCAAGGTACAAGAGCTCCAGACTGGGGCTACAGCGAAAGACAAGGCTGTGGCTCTCCAAAGATGCCCCAGAACAGAGCCTGAAGCTGTTATGTACTATGGGAAGTAATGTGACAGACACAGCCTCCACAGTGCTGTGGGAAGCCAGGCAGGGTCAGAAAAGACTTCCCAGAAGAAGGGTCAGGGCTGACCAGTGGGTCTGAGCTGGGCAGGACCCTCTGAGAAGATGGAGGAAGAAGTGGAAGGGACAGGAATGTCCTCCAGTCCTTTGGACAGTCTTCCAGCCTGTGATTACCAAGTCCATGCTACATGCAGGTGGAATACAAGGTCCTGCTCTCCTGGAGCTCAGCCAAGGGAACACGACCATATCTGGAAGTCACCTTCCTGGGAAGGATGCTGAGCTGACTGGGGGATCCACCAGGGTACCTGCTAGCTGAGTTCGGGCCTGAGAGTGAGGGGACTATAGCCCCAGCACTGGAAACAGGGCATTCTAGGCACAGAAAAAAGCAAGGCAAGGTTCTGACAGGGAAGACCTGAACCTTGGCTGAGAAACACACCAACGGTCGCATGGCGGGGTGCAGCGTGGTATTGGGTGGGATCCAAGTAGCATGGCTGCCGTGGGCACTGCAGAGCCTGGCTTTGTTCTGGTAGGATGCCATTGGAGGACAGGATAAGAGGGCTGTTATACAGAGCAGGGGAAGGGTAGGAGTGGCTGGCCAGGTAGGGGTTGAAAGGAACAGGTGGAGCTGGGCTGCATCTTGGAAGAGAGCTGGTGGGACTGATGGGCAGACTAGAGGGTGGGGGCAGGGACAGGCCCTGGACGCCCAGCCAGAGTGACAGTGCTGGGATGCTTGGCTGGACTCTGCCCAGACCCCATTTGCATGCAGCTGCTTCTCTGAGGAAGTGTGGGCAATCTAGGACTCGGAGACCAGCCAGAGCTGGCAGAGGGCTTCTGGCACGTTGGGATGCTGAAACACGTGGCTCTCACCTGCCCCCTCGAGGGCCAGCTCACTCATGTCTCCAGCCAGCTTCCGCACGCTCACTGCCTCTGAGTCGCCCTGGATGTCAGGGACTGCGTTCCGACGGCCTGTCCGGTCACAGGAGATGAAGTCCGAGTAGGAGGACTCGACCTCCATCATGCCTGTCGCATCGCTCTCAGGCCTGCGGGCACAGGAGGGCAGAGGTGAGGCATGGATGTCTTCTGACAAAATGACAGTTACTCCCTTTTTCACTGACGACAAAGCAGAAAGCATAAAAAAGGACAAAAAATAAACTAAGTCATTCATAATTCTATACCCAGAAAAACCACCATCATCTTCAAGTACATACACTGAGTCTTTTTTCTAGGATTACAGACAAGCACAAGTCGTGTATCAACATCACATGCGGCACTGGATAGGTGCAGTGGATGTAGCCACGGGTCAGCCTTGGTCCCTACCTGCAGGGCTTACAATCCAGAACACGCCTCCTTGGCTCCTACCCTGCCCCCACCCCCAGCTGCAACACTCTCTCCCTCCCCAGGTGCCCTCTCATCTGGCAAAAGAACTTCCAGGATGGAGGCTGCATCAAACTACCAAGTACCTAAGTACTTAGTACCTAGTACCATGGCTCTCAGGGAGAATACAGGGTGGGGCGACTGCCAAGATCTGACCAAGCGTGGGGTCAGGAAGCGATGTTTCACCTGCCATCAGAGGGTGACCAGGCGTGATGCAGATGAAGAGTAAGAGGCAGAGAATTACAAGAGGAGGGAACAGCCAGGCATGGTGGTGCACACCTGCAGACCTTGGGAGGCTGAGGCATGAGGACTGCCACAAGTTTGAGGCCAACCTGAACTACATAGTGAGACCCTGTCTCAAAAAAAACCAAAAAGGAACAGCAAGTGTGGAATGCTCTGAGGAAGGAAAGCATGGCAGGCTAGAATATGCAGGAGAACACAGGTCTCCAAGAACACCACTAGGGTGGGCAGGGCCAGAGCATATCTGACTCCTGAACCCTGAGGGAGGTTGGGCCAGGTCACGATTGATCAGCTGTGCACTTTCAAAGTTGGCCTGAGTATCTGGGTAGAGCCGGGCCTGGAAAGGAGTAAGACAGGAGGCTCCTGTGGAGTCTGGGTACAGACAGTGGTGGTGAGACACCTTATACATATAATACGGAGATGAGATCAACAGGCCTGTGTTTGACTGATGGCAAATTCGGGTTTTTGACACAAATAAGTAAGAAAATAGAAGTCTGGCTCCCTGAAATAGGGAATAGCAGAAGAGTATCAGAGAAGGTAGGTGGAAATTAGGAGTTCTAGTTTGCCACACTAGCTTTGAGGCGCTTGTGAGCCCTCCAAGGGGGAGGAATAGAAGAGGTACATTGGCCAAACAGGCCAGAGTGCAGGAGAGACAGGTTATGATATTAGAAACTATTACTTCCAGGTGATGGTTAGCAGCTTTGGTGAGTGATAATACAGCCTAGAGAGGGAATAGAAGAAAATTACATACACAGAAAGGAGCCATATACTTCAAGAATTACTGGGCAGTTTGGGGATATAGCTGTGTAGTAGAGTGCTTGCCTAGCACCCACAAGGCCCTGGGTTCCATCGCCGCTGCAAGGAAAAAAATTACCAGGATATCATACCACAGGCTGTGCTTTATAGACTATTCTCTGGCCCTTTCTGGGCCTCAGGTTTCCCATTTGCAAAATCAAGATGGGAGCCACAATTTGGTGCGGGACAATTCTCCCTACCTCCAGCAGATGGCGCACACTGCCTATCTTTCTGAGTTGCCTTCAGGGCCATTGCTCTGGTTACAGCTCCCTAGCTTCTGAACTAAAGAACTCTCAGAGATGGTTCCGTTTGCAGGTCAGTTTCACTCCTCTCCCTCTAAAGAAACTGCTCAAAGCTTCAGAACAGGGGAATGGCCTGTTGCAATAATGTTAACAGTAACAACAAGTACAAATTATGACAACAATGCTAACAGTAAGAGTAAAGGTGCCACCACCAGGTGCTCATGCTTTACATATATCACTCACTTAATGGTCACCACAGCCCTCTGTGGTAAGTTTATAACCATGACTCAGAAACGTCTCAGGCAGACACTATGGCTCACAGGCCCAGGCTTTTCCTCTACATCATACCTGCTGCCCATGGGAAGGGTCAGACCCTGAGCAGGCTACAGAGCCAGTTTCCTAGTTCTTTTCCTCCAACTAAAATATTAGCCCCATGAGAATAGGGATTTTTTTTGGGGGGGTCTGGATTTTTACCAAGTCAAACTGAAAGGCCTAATCATGACAGCTTAGCTAGCATACAGACTGAGCATGACCATTTTTGGTCACCCAGATTCTCCAAACATTGTCTGGTAAAGAGCAAGCACCCCATAAATACTCCTTGGATTAAATTTCTATCTATCCATCCTTGACTCCCACTACCTATCTGTGAGGATGATGGAGCTGCTCCTTCTCAGGAGTACTAGGAATGGCCTCTGTCCATCACAGAGCACTGCACTGCTGTTCTGGTCTGCTGTCTCCAGGATCTGACACCATGGGATGGAGGTACAGGCTCCTCTGAAAGGTCACCCTCTTGCTGGAAGCCTCCTGTGGCTCAGCTCCGACCTGGCCCTCGGCCATCATCCTGTAGGACCTCAGAAGCTGCCCGGGCAGGAAGCCTCCCCTTTGGCACACAGTGGTTCCAAGTATAGGTCTGGGGCTCTCCAATCCAGAGCACACACATTGTTTCACTGATCTCCCACATTTATATTTTTCTACATTCATCATCTGCTCTTTAAAGCCAATGGCAAATGAGGAAATGAAATAATCCTCAGACTTGAAAACTGGGCCCCAAAATGGTCACTCTCAAGCCCTGCAACTAGGGCAAGGGATTTAGCTCAGTGGTTCTGCCTCCTGCCCCACAAACGCAAGGTCCCGAGTTTGATCCCCGGTACCAAGAAAAAAAAAAAAAAAACCCTGCTACTGAGATATAAACTGCTCTGAGGAGTGGCTTATTGTTCAAGAAACTTCAACCTTTTTAATATCCTGGAGCCACTAAATCAGTGTATCATAATTCATTCTAAGGAAACAATCCAAGTTGTAGATGAAGATAAATGTAAAAGATGTTCATCACAGCATTATTAAAACAAGCAAAAGCTAGACAGGAAAAATGAGTTCTTAAATAGACACGTCAAATGTCCTAAATGGGCACAGAGAAATATATACACATACAATTTTTTTTTTTTTTTAGTTCCAGGGGTCAAACTTGGAACCTTGTGCTTACAAGGCAGGTGGTGGAACCACTGAGCTAAATCCCCAGCTCACATATAACTGATTTGTACCAAGTGAAATACCATTAAGGAATTAAAATAATGTTTGTAAATATTTTTTTAAAGACATAGGAAAGAAGTTCAGATATATTATTAAATGAAAAAGATCTCAAGCATACAATTAAATTAAATTGTATTTAAATTTAAAGTTGGGGGCCAGGGATTTAGCTCAGTGGTTCTGCCACCTCCCTTGCAAGTGCAAGTTCCTGAGTTCGATCCCCAGTGCTACACACACACACAAAAGTAAATTTAAACTTGGGCTGGGGATTTAGCTCAGTGGTTCCCCTGCGTGCCTCACAAGTGCAAGTTTCTGAGTTCCAGTACCCAAAAAAATTTAAGTGATTTAAAATATTTTTATGTTTTCTAAACTTTTTACAGTGAAAGCATTTATTTCTTTCTTTATTTATATTTATGGTGCTGGGAACAAAACCCAAGGCCTTATGCATGCGAGGCGGGCTACCACTGAGCCACATCCCCAGCCTCTTAACTAAGTGTGTGAGCATACAGTATAAAACCCGAAAGACAAAAGGAAAGTCACAGCACGCAGTCTTCTTACTGCCCCATCCCACACAGCCTCTCCAAGATGCTTTGTGCACTTCCAGAGGTAGTCTATGTAATATATAAATTCCCTCCTTCCCCTTTTCTTTTATTTAAAAAAAGATTTTATTTTCCACCTTGCTTTCTTCATTTAAAAACAGTCTTAGAAATAATTTCAGACTACCTGAAACCACTCACTGTGATTAGATCAAAACACTTGGGGAAACAAAAAAATCCAAGGTCCAAATAGACTTAAATTTTTCTTTTTATCAATGGCGTGATATTTTGTTGTCTCACTGCTGTCAACTGATTTAATTACTTCCCTACTGATGGACTCTGAGATTGTTTCCATAAAAGTAAGATTACAATGGATGTGGTGGGCACATCTGTAATCTCAGCACTCTGCGAGGCCGAGGCAGGAGGATCACAAGTTTGAACCCAGCCCAGACAACTCAGCAACTTAGTGAAATCCTGTCTCAAAATTGTAGGGAATGTGTGAAGGTCCTGGGTTAAATCCCCAGTACCACCAAGAAAAAAGAGGTAAAACTGCCACATCAAAGGATCTGTGAATTTTTTTTATTGTGATTAAGCTTTGCCAAATTTTCCTCCTGAGAGGCTTTTAAAATTCTTTCAGTCCATTTTGTGCTAAGGCAAAATATCTACACTAGGTAATCTGCAAAGAATACAAAATTTTTTCACAGTTCTGGAAGTTGGGAAGTCAAAGATCAAGGTGCTGGAATCTGCTCAGGGCTGCCCGCTGCGTTCCTGTTCCGGGAGAACGCTGTGCTCTCAGCGTGTGGGAGGTAGGTGCGCAGGAGGGGCGGATGCTCAGTCAGGTACCTGTCTGCCGCGCATAATGAATGCGTTCACGATGAGCTGGCACTCGTACATGACACATCTTCAATCTGCTTTTTTTCCACAAGAGCGCGTGATCTCATCAGCTCTTAAAGACCCCGCCCCTTCAATACTATCTCTCTGGCGACTCCCGCATTTCGAGGGCACGCTCAAACCACAGCTCTTCCCCTTAGATTTGTGTGAGGAGCACAGTGCCACGCCACGTCCTTACCAATGCTGTTTCGCCTGTAATCTAAAGGGTGAAAACAGAAGCTGGTTGTTTCAGTTTGCGTTGCTGTGAGTAAAGCACAACATGAAAAATGTGCATTTTCTTTTCAATCCCTCTTTCCCTTTTTAAATGGACTATAGGGTTTTTTTCTTATTGATGTGTAGGATTTCTTCAGTCTAATGCTCTCCCCAGCTGAGTTATTTCGACCACCCCAGGACTTTTTATGGGAATCTTTTGCTTAAGAGGAGTTGATCTTTGACTGTTTTTTAGCATTTCTCTCCCAACACAGTTTTATATTCATACAAACGGATCCATATTTTATTTTATGGCTTCTGGGTTTTGGAGCATACTTAGAAATGTCTTCCTCACTCTAAGATTAGTAATGAATTCTCTCATTCATTTCTATTACTTTCATGGCTTCATTTTTCATATTTAAATCTTAGATTATTATTCTACAAAGTATGAGTTACAGATCCACCTTAATTTTTTGCACCTATCTCAAAATCATTTGTGAAATAACCAATCATTTCTTCATTGACTTGAACATTCACCATTATTATATAAAAAATGTGTATCTGGGTCTGTTTCTGAACCCTTTGGTCTCTTACTGGTCAAATGTCCTTGAGTAGTGTGTTTGTTTTGTGCTGGTGGAGATAAAATATAGGGTCTCACACCTGTTAGCCACTCTCACCGAGCCACATCCCAGCCCTAACATCATTTTATATTAATTATACATATGTGAGTTTTACACATTTTAATTTCTTTAATAATCTCCTTCCCAGGCCAGGGATTTAGCTCAGTAGTCCTGCTGCCTGCCTTGAAAGTGCAAGGTCCTGAGTTTGATCCCCGGTAGCAAAAATAATAGTAATAATAATAATGATCCCCTTCCCATGAGGGTGAGAGTATCCTGAAGTGCTAGTCCAATGCCTGGCACATGTGCACTTCGCACTTACTGAGTAAAATGACACATAACTCCTGCTCCTGACCAGCAAGGCTAGATCCTGCACGTGTTCCCTTGTGTAACTCAACGCACGTGTGAGTAGGTGCTACTGTAAATCCCTACTTTAGAAATGAGGAAACGGGGGCGTAAAGAGTAAAATGACTTTCTTCAACCTCACAGAATATCTTTCTCCTAGTTCTGGAGAACCAGAACCACCCCCCCACCCCGCCATCCTCTGCTCCCTCCTGCGGTGTCTCCTCTCGTCTTGTATGCGTCTCACCCTCTCCTGTGACATCACCTTCCATTCATTCAGCACTGATTCTCTCACTGTGACGATGCAGGTATCCAACAGGACAGAGAACAGAATTACCTCCCTCTCCTCCAGTACTCTCATTCCTTCTTTCTCTTAGTCAAAAGCCCCTTCCACAATCCATTGCCCACATCAAAACCCTGAAACCCTTAGCTCATGCCTCACCTCAGCTTCTTCCTCAGAAGGAAAGGGGTGTCGGGGATCCTGAACCACAGGCTCAATCACCAGCTTTGATAATTTCTCTGCAAAATATGGCAAGTCCTACCTCCCATTTACTCCACACAGCCAGGCCTTGGTCGGTTAGTTATTATCTCCGCCTGGCCCAGTTCTCTTATCTGGTCTTAACTTTCTCTTATCTGGTCTTCTTACCTCTAGATTACTTATCTATTTCCCACTTCTCCCTCCCCAAATCATCCTCAGGATCTCTGCCTTCCCTTTGGGGGCATTTCTAAAAGGCAGTCAGCTCATTCATGCCCAGCTCAAAAGTCTTCAGTGATTAAAAAGAACAAGATACAGCCAGGCATAGAAATGCATGTCTGTAATCTCAGCACTAGAAGACTGAGGCAGGAGGATAACCACAATTTCAAGACAAGCCTGAACTACATAGTAAAACCCTGTTCAAAAAACAAAGAAAGAAAAAAAGAACAAAGCAGATCAGCTGGGTGTGGTGGCACACGCCTATAACCCCAGAACTCAGGCTGAGGCAGGAGGATCACTGAAAGTTCTAGTTCAGCCTATAGTGATTTATAGGAAGACACTGTCTCAGAAAACAAAAAATGCTCTCAATAAATATTTATTTATCTGTCCTGACACAGGGGTATTCTGTCTTTTCTCTTCTGGTTGTTTATATCCCATGGCCTGTTACATATCTCCAGCCAAGGGATAGCTTTGAGGCATTCAGGAATATCACAGGGCCTGGCCCACAGCAAATTCTCAGGAAATAGCTATTCAATTAATGAAGAGTTTGTGGTAGAACATAACTGAAAGGGACCCCAGAGCTCAACCAGACAATCATTTCAGTTAGAGAAATGGAGGCTAAGAAAGGGACAGTGCCTTGTCCATGGTTCCTGAATCTGGGGGTCCAAACTCTAGTCCAGAGATCCTTCTCCCATACCGCACTGCCCTCAGGGGACTGGGGTGACACCCCAGATCTCTGAGGCAGGGGTGCACTGTGGCAGAAGGGATCTAGTGCTGCAGTCCAGTCCAGCTCCCTACTAACTGTGAGACTGGACAACTTCTACCACAGCACCTTGGGAGCAGCAGTAACAGCTCCTATTCATGGGCTACTGGGAAGATCAAGGGGGACAATGATGCTTAAAGAGCAGGCTAAGTTACATGGAATGTGAGAAGTAGACAATAAAACATTAGTGTGGTCCATGTGTGGGGTGAGTTGTCAGTAAAAATTTCCTTTGGGCATTTAACTCTTTGTTTTTTTTACTCTGTTAGTGGTGCTATGGAAGCCCAGAACTTAGACCTCCCTCTGTGCTTTCTGCTGCTAGGTGCTAAGTTCCACAAAAGTGGGTGACCCGGCTGGCATGAATACTGTAATACCTGGAGGCCTAGAACACAGCTGAGGTTTAATGACTGTCTGATGAATCAGTACATGGTAGATGCTCTAGATTCCAAGGCAGAAGGAGCAAAGGATGTGCAGTACTGCATCACAGTGGCCAAAGGTCCACTTCCTAAGAATAACTTCCTCTCTCCTAGCTTCCTTTCCCCCATCTGAATAATAAAGGTTGAAATGCAATCTCTACATCTCTTCCAGTAATAACAATTCATTCATTCCTTGTCTACTGAGCACCCTCTCTATGCCAGGCACTGTGCCAGGTGTGAGATGTACTGACTGGAGACTAAACAAGACATTTACAATCTGACAAGAAAAAGCCACTGAACAAGCTAACCAGTCTCTCATGGCAGATTATGGTGTGTGCTATGCAAGGAGAGGAGAGGGTTCTCAGCTGTGCAGATGGTTCAATTCGAGGTGCTATGGTCAGAGAAGGCTTCCTTGAGGAGGTGGCTGTGGGATAGAATCACAGAAAAAGTGGGTAGAACATGGTCCAGGCAGAGCTAACAGCCAATCCAAGTCTAACATCTCCCATCTAACATCTTCTATCTCAACTTGAGACCCCAGGAGATTTGGGGCCTCCGTGGAAGTCTGCATGCTTGTAGGGCATGTGACTGAACACCCAGAATGGGAGGGAAGAGCCCAAACTTCGAGGGAGGAGCTTATATATGTGCTGGCCTCAGGCCCTCTAGCCTGGGTCAGGGGCTGCAGCACCAGCAGGTGCTTGACCGGGGCATGTCAGGTTTCCCCACAGGAAGCCACTACTCCCTTGGGCTTTATTATTCTCCTCAGTTTGTAAACTGAAGAGGCTGCGGGCTCTGCCAAGAGCTACACGGTCTGTTCCAAGTCTGTAGCTATTAGTCCTCATCCGTTAGGCAGATTCCATTACAGCTCCAAACTATTTTCCAAATATACTTGAAAGGTCACTTCCTGTTTTTTTTCTTCCTTTTAAAAAATTAAATATTTTCAGAAACCATACAAAAAGCAAACAGACTTTGCAGAGGACATGGAGTATAAGAGCGAGACTTGGCCCCATGGATGAGGCTCCTTAGGGATTAGCAAAACGCTCTGTAAGGTTTCTCTGAGCAAAGAAAGGCAGTGGACACCTGATGGAAATGCTAGGGTCTACTGAACAGCACAACAGCATTCATTCACCAAAATCAAAGAGCAGCACTTCTCTCTGTGATGGGAAGCCAGAACCAGAGTAGCACTGAAGTGAGCAGAAAAGGCAGGGCCCAAATGGAGCACACTCTGAGAAGCAGGGCCACTGGATGCACCAAAGCTCTCTTAGTGCCTTCGGAATGCCACCTGCACAGCACCACCAGCGGGAAGCCTGTCTCCTGACAGCACAGAGCCTGCTGCCCATTTAAAGAGTGGTCCTGGGTGAGGCTTTGTTCAGAGACAGAGGGCCAGGCTCTGGCCTGTGTCCTGAAGGCTCAGACTCCGCTGGTCCAGGTGCAGGTGGCGATCAGATGTGCTTTGGGAGGTGGCACAGTGACGAGGCAAAAGCAAGGTGCTGTAGCCAGACAAGGTCCTCAGTGACCCTCACCCTGCCAGGCCCCGTGGACCTTTCTGTCCTCTTCCAACTTCCTTCTTCTCAAACTACTTTCCTTGGGGCTTCTAGACATCACAACCTCTGGCTCTCTGCAACCTGGCTGGAGGCTCCAGACAGGCGCCCCCTTTATGTGACAGACTCTACCCCAGGATCCAGTCCTATTCCATATTTGCTCCCTAGAAGTTTTCATCCTTTCCCTCATATAATATTTGTCCATCACTGAAAAAGCCCCAAGCCTTGCTAAAGCTCTGGATTTGCAAACCGCACTGCTCATTTTGTGGTGTTAGCACTGCAAACTTCCAAGTGTTCAGTCACCAGCCTGCTTCTGCCCAGGCTTTCCCAGCTCAGGGAAGACGCCACCATCTCTCTAGGCTGTTGGAGCTGGGAACCTGGAGTCATTCTTGATCCTCCTCCACTCCCACCACTCACATACAACTTGTCCCCAGGTCTTCTCATTTCTACTTAGAAAATAGAGCTTGCATTTGCCTACCCGCTCCTCTGTGTGCACCACTGAGCTCTATCACGGTTCACCTGGACACCTGCAGAGACCTTCACTGTGCTCCTATACCCTCTCATCCCTAACCCAAGGCTGGCTTCCTACACAGCCAGAGTGATGTTTGCACAACAGAAACTGGGCCATGGGATTCCCCAGTTTCCCTCACCTCTGACATTCTCCATTCCACAATGAACAGGATCCAGATCTGACCCTGCCTTCCTCTGCAACCTTTCATCTCATTCCCACTCTCTTCTTGGCCCATTCTGTTCTGACCACAATAGTTTCTCACTAACTCCTCAAACCCAATCTAAGTCCTGACCTCAAGGCCTCTACTCAACTATTCACTCTACCTGCAACATTCTCTGCCCTCTGCTCTCTACAGAGCATTTAAGTGGATTGGCAGAATCCTGGCCTTGGGTTTTATAATGTTCCTGCTCTAAGACCTATAAGGCAGGCCTCCAGAGCTACTCAGCACCCGCTGTGCATATCAAGAAAGCCTTGGGCTCAGCAGCCTGGATGCTAACATAACATAGTAGACACAGCAAGGGCTTTAGAGTTTCACCTCTGCACCTATAGCTGGACCATATGGTTACTAAGCGCCTTACCCCTGGCCTTAAACACAGACGTGAGAATTAACCAAAGCTCACATTTATGGCCTTACTGCATGCCAAGCTGTACGAAGTACCTTACAGACATTATCTCTCTTAATTTTACACTAGCACTAAGAAATAGAAAGCATTATTTTTACTGTTTTACAGAAGAAGTAGCTGGGGAGCAGAGAGGTTAGCTTATTCAAAGTCATATGTCTAGTGCATTGCATAGGGATCAAGGCTGTAAAGCATGGAGATGAATTAGCATTGTGTTTGGCATCTATCTAGTAAGGATTTGTTAAAAAGTCCATTCCTTTTTCTGTCTTTTTCCCACCCCCCATACCTCCAGTCCCTGACCTCATTATAAACCATTTCTGAACACAAGAGCAAGAAGCAAGAAAATCCCAACAGAACATTCTACCATGCTGGCCGAAACAAACACCCATGTGCACCTATCAAATGACCAATGCTGTTGAACATTTTTTTTGTGTGTATGTATTTACTGTGTTTCTTCAACTGAGAAGTATGTAATCATCTCAGATGCCCATTTTTTGATTGGGTCTTTAAGTTTGGGGGCTTTGATTTTTTTCAGTTCTTTATATATTCTAGTTATCACATTTTTGTCTGAGTAACAGCCAGCAAATATTTTTTCCCCACTCTGTTGGTGGTTTCTTTTGCTGTGCAGAAGCTTTTTAATATGATGAGATCCCAGTTGTTGATTCTTTGTGGTATTTCCCATGCAACTGGGGTTTTGTTCATCAAGTCTTTACCTATACTTACGTCTTCAAGGGTTCTACCTATTCCCTCTTCCAGCAGATTTAGCGTTTCTGTTTTAATATTTAGATCTTTGATCCATTTTGATTTTAGTTTAGTGCATGGTGAGACACATGGGTCTAGTTTTAATCTTCGGCATGTAGATAGCCAGTTTTTTCAGCACCATTTATTAAAGAGTCTGTCTTTCTTCTGGTGAAGGTGTTTGGCCCCTTTGTCAAAGATGAGGTGGCTGAGTGTGTTTGAAGTTGTTTCTGCATCTTCTAATCTGTTCCACTGATCCTCGGTTCTGTTATTTGCCAGCCCCATGCTGTTTTTACCACAGTAACTTTGCAGTATAATTTCAAGTAGGGATTGTGATGCTTTTTGCCTTGCTCAGAGTTGCTTTTGCTATTATACATCTCTTCTGGTGCCAAATGAGTTTTAGGAAAATTTTTTTCTAATTCTGTGAGGTATGATACTGGTATTTTGATTAAATTTGTATAACAATTTTGGGAGTATGGCCATTTTTACTATGTTGGATCTTCCTACCCATGAGCAAGAAATAGCTGTCCATTTTCTAATATCCTCTTCTATCTCCTTTTTCAGAGTACTGAAGATGCAAATCACAACAATGCTTACTTCAGAAAGAATGGCTATTATTAAGAAATTAACCAGTAACAAATGCTGGCAGAGGTGTGGGAAAAAAGGAACCCTTCTCCACTGTTAGTGAGAGTACAGACTGGTGCAACCACTGTGTAAACTGGGATGGAGATTCCTCAAAAAACTCGGGCTAGAGGTTCCATTTGACCCAGCCATCCCCCTTCTTTGTATTTCCAGAAAGAGTTAAAATCATCACACCACAGCAATATATGCACACCCATGTGTACAGCAGCACAGGTTGTAACAGCTAAATCTTGGAAACAGCCCAAATGCTCATCAGCCAATGAATGGATAAAGAAGATGTGAATTTTTTTTATACAACAGAATACTACTCAGCCATAAAGAATGACAAATTGAAGACATTTCTAGGTAAATGGATGCACCTTGAGATCACACTCTGAAGTGAAATAAATCAAGACACATATATGTAAATATCATACTTTCTCTGGTGTGAGACAGAAACTGAAAGCATAAATAAGGATCAAAATATATAACAGATATTGTGAAATAGGAAGAAAAAATTTAAATGGGAAGTGGCACAAGGAAGGGAGAGGGCAAAGGAAGAAAGGGAAGAAGGAAAAAATGAGAAAAGAATAAATGGAAACAAAGCTTTTGTAAAAAAAAGGGGAAGAAAGGTTGAAGGGAGGGGAGGGGAATGGGAAAAAAATAAGAATCAAGATATACCACGTTCCATATGATGAATGTGATAACTATGTATATTTAAATTGTACCAATAAACTTAATTAACAAAAACGATCAGACACATTTTACTCATGCTCAAGCAAAATTCTATTTTAGATTTTCAGCTGGAGGTAAAATGCTTCAGAGTTTTATAGCTAAATTCTATTTTTTGGAATTGAACTTCACAGTAATGGTGAAAATAATTACTTTGGGGTACAAATCTTACAACTCTCACCTCCTTGGCAGCTATAGCTGTGCCAAGGCAAAGCTATTATTTCATATAGGACTGGAAACTGGAAATGCGACACAAACTCTCTCTAAACCATGAGAGGCTTTGCTTCGATGGCGGTCTCTGGAACAAAGTACAATAGTCCAACTGGACTTTTGCTTGACGGCCAGCATGTGGGTCTCCCAGCCCTCCTGCTGTTTACATGTGACCTAAGTTCAGGGTGGGCTCTGCTACAAAGCAAGGTTCCCAAAGAGTGGCAGCCTCCATCTACTGTGAAAGGAGAGGCAGGAAGGGAAAATGAGGTCACTTCCAAGCAGGCTGCCAAAGGTCCAGGATCTGGGTTGGGCTCCAGTGCTGCCAGTGCAGGCTGGATGCCTCTGGGCATAGTTCTTCCCCCTCCAACCTCAGGGGTCTCAAGGCAAATGAGGGGTAAACTGGTCTTCTCTGTGGTGGTTGTGAAACATGTCTACAAATTCTTTGACACTCCTGCCAAGAGTGGAGTCTAATTTGAATCCTCTTGAATGAGCTGGCCTTGGTGACTAACAACTTTTTTCCCTGTAGTGCTGGGAAGGAAAACAGGGCCTTGCATATATTAGGAAAGTGCCCTGCCACTGAGCTATGTCCACAACTCCTGACTGGCTTCCAACAAATTAAATACAACACAAGTGATGCTGTGTGATTTCTAAGATGAAGTTAGAAGGGGCCATACAACTTCTACCTGGCTCTCTCAGAGGACACCTGCCTTGGGAGTTCAAACAACATGTAGAAATCTGAGGTTGCCATGCTGTGAGGAAGTCCAACCTAGCGCATGAAGTAACCACATGAAGAGGGCCTGAGCTGGCATGGACAGAGACATAGCTGGCCAGCTTTTGGCTGCACAAGCCCCTTGCTGTTCCAGTTCCAGCTATTGCCTAACTAAAACTGCATAAGAGATCTAAGCCAGAATTACCCAGCCAAGCTTTCCCCAAACTCCTGAGCCACAGAAACTATAAAAGACAATACAGCCGGGCATGGTGGCGCACACCTGTAATCCCAGAACTTGGGAGGCTGAGGCAGGAGGATCGCTGTGAGTTCAAGACCAGCCTGGGCTACATAGTGAGTTCCAGGTCATTTTCAACTACATAGTGAGACCCTGTCTCAAAAAAAAAACCAACCCCCCCCCAAAAAAAAAGACAATACAGTAAATTACTGCCACTGTTTTACACTACCAAGTATTGGGGGTGATGTGTTATGCCGCAGTACATAACTAGAGCAATCTCTACTTCCAGCTCAGGGCCTCCTCTCCAGTTCTTCTAGAATTCTATAAAAAGCATCCCCAAGTTACCAGGCGTGGTGGCACATGCCTGTAATCCCAGCACTCGGGAGGCTGTGACAGGAGGATTGCTGTGAGTTTGAGACCAGCCTGGGCTACACAGTGAGTTCCAGAGCAGTCTGAACCATGTAGTGAGACCCTGTCTCAATAAATAAATAAATAAAATAAAAAGCATCCCCCAAATATGTTATAGAGAATGAAATGAAGCCAGATATTATCTTCACAATATTCATTTATTCATTCAACAAAACTTTACTGATCACTCAATGTGTACCAAGCTTGGAACTAGATACCCCAGATACAAAAACAAGACAACACAATTATATTCTTAAGAGAAGCATGGCCTAGTGAAGGAGACTGACTCAGACAGAAATCTTTAACTGTTCTTAAGTGGTAGTAATAGGAAAATGTAACAAATCACTGAGCATACTTTCAAACTTAATCCCTTGCTTCTCTTGTAATCTATTAATGACAGGTGGGTGTGTGTGAGCACTAGGTCATGATCGTGGCTCTTGTCTGTCTGTGCAACTGACAGGGAAAATTACAGCCTACATTTCCAAATGTAGGGACCGTTCAGGATTCTGTATGTAAACCTTTAAAATCTCTAAAAATCCTTAAAAAGAGTAGTAGTTACAAGCTACAGCAAAAAGATATACCGTATAGAATAGGAGCTCAGGGGGCTAGGCATTCACATAATTTTAAGGAAATTATACCCTCACTCCTTCTCTTTCTTTATATTTATTGTTCAGTAGTGAACAAGACAGACTCTAGACTCCATCCTCATGAAGCTCACAGTGATAAAGAGATACAAACCAACCAACAAACAAATAGCAGGTGGCCAGAGTGCTACAGAGCAAGGCAGGAGAGCAGCTTTTTCTACAGAAAGGTCAGGGAGATACTCTGAAAGTCTATACTGACAGCAGTGCATCGACTTAAGGAAGTGAGTGGGCACAGCTGGTGTCCAGAATGATGACCAAGAAAGGCACAGGGTTGGGAGCAGTAAATGGACAAGAGAGGCAGTGAGAGAGAGGTGTAACTGGCTGGGGATACTTTCCAGGGCCTTGGAGGACTAGGACAGACTGAATTTTGCTGTGACTTTAATCTTACCCTTTTACTGGCATTTCCAAATGTGCACATGCACGCGTACATGCGCACACGCGCGCGCGCGCACACACACACACACACACACACACACACACACACACACACCCACACACACACACCCACACACACACCCAGTACTGGGAATCAAATTCAGGACCTTGCATTTGCCATTCAAACACAGCACCCAAGCTACATCTCTGGTCCTAAATGCATACTTTAATGCTTCCCTTCCAGGCCAATTTTCAGAGGCTCTCCCTAGGGTACAGTGAGTGACTTTTCAGAGGCTAAAAGGGGGCTCACAGGCACAGAGTGTGCCCAACAGCACTTTCAGCAGGGGCTGGAGCCTTTCTGTGTCAAGTGCTAGTATTTCTCCTACCACCACAGAGAACTTGGGTTCAGAATCCAGAAAACAGCATATAGAAAAATACTAATTAACCATCTCCCCTGGAACTTGGAAGAGCATTGTTTACAAGCCAGGGACTGTCACAACTTGAGCAGTGTAGATGAGCAACCTTAACACAGTTTACATAAAATCCCCAAGCCCTTGCTTCAGTACTCCAGCCTAGCCCCAGCCTTCAGGCAGTGGGCCTTCCTGTAAGTGCCCGCCAACAGAAGTGCCCACCAAAAGAAATACCCGCTCAACAAAAATAAGCATAGGAATGACTTACTGAACTAATCAACCAATAAATAAGACTCTCAGCACTTTCAAGCCAATGATTAAAATAAACACCTGAGCACTGAGATGTAGCTCAGTAGTACAGCACTTGCTTAGCTTACACAAAACCCTGCGGTTTGGCCCTGAGCACCTCAAAACAAACCAAAAACAAGGCAGAATATCTTAGTCCTGGCTCTGGATCAAATAAACAACAGTGGCAATAATAAAACAAAAGTAAAACAAAAATTATTTAAAATTTAAGAAAAACAAATTAAGAATGGTTCCCATTTATGGTGACAGATGCTCTCTATGCATCACCTTACTTAGGCTTCACAAGACCCCTTTTCCATGTAGCAAGGACAAACTGGAGCCTGGATTCAAATTGGAGGACCAGCTGCCTGCTAGGCCCAAGGTCTCAAAGACACATCTCTCAGTGGCTCAGTGAGTCACAGGAAGAGGGAGCCCTTGGGGAAGGGGAGTTTAAAGGGGCTGATGTGCCTGCTGTGGACAAGAAAGAGAGGGTCTTCTGGGTTTTCACTTTATCTGTCCCTAACTAGTCACCTGACATAAAAAAGAGTTATGCTCTAGCACTGAAAATTACAAGATATCCATTCATTCTGTCAGTCATTCTTTAGACACTTCTAACCAGGTACTCTTTTTTTTTTTTTTTTTTTTTTTCTGCTAGTGAACTGGGCATCTTTTTTTTTGTACTGGAGATGGAACTCGGGACCTTGCACTTGCAAGGCAGGTGGTGGAACCACTGAGCTAAATCCCTGGCCCAGTAAGTACTCATTTTAGCAATGATCCTGAAGGTTCCTTTTAGAGGTACTGAATGACTTAATAATCTTCAAGGCAGAAAGCCCAGGGCTGAGAAGTGCTGGGATCACTGAAGGTCCTCCAATGGGCCGTTAGTGACTGATCAGGGCTTAAACTTGTTTCCTCATTCTGGACTTAGTGCACATTCCCTAAGGTAGTGTATTCTGGGGATGGCTTTTTCCTGATGTCATTGACACTGTATCTGTCTCATCTTACCAGAGGACTGTCCTGTTACCAAAGTTCCTGTCCCTGTGTCTTTTCTTGGTTCAAATGGCTATCCCCATGTGAGTGGAATATGTAACCAATCTGAGACGAACTTCAGAGTGAGTCACTGAGCACCTAGCACTCTACCGGGTGTATAGTACCTAGTGTTTTCTAAAAGAAGGAATGAACTAATGACTCAGGAGAGACATACAATGGGTCTGCTAACATGCAATGGCTCAAAAAGCATGTCCAAGCACTGACAGGATCCTTTGCACACTATTACCTGAATTTCAAAGAATAACACCCGCAGACAACTACTACATAAGAACCCTTCACACTGACATCTGCAGCAAGACAGAGAAAGCCCAAGCCAGAGATTCAGATGACAGAAAGGATCCTTTGCTGAATACCACTGGTTCTGATGCCAATGGAGAAAGGCAGCCCCACGAAACCATCATCATCTTACAGTGTTCACTGAGAAGAGCCAACCTGACAGGAAACGCTGATAAGTGGAAATTACTATGAAAAATACCCTGCCTCCTGCCTCTTGTCAACCCCCAATTGAGGCATATCAGAAACATGCTTGTATCTTCTTAGCTAATAGAGCCATTTATAAAATACATTAGACGTGAATTTCATTTGCCTAATTATTCCCTGGGAAATGACACACTCTACAGCACTAAGACGCCCACCCACACTATTACTCTAAGTGTCAAAGCCTCCTCTGGAGACAAAGTAGATTAGTGGTTGCCTAGGACTAGGGAAAGGTGAGCGGTTGGAAAAATAATGGCTAAAGGATGTGGGGTTTCTTTGTGGGTGATAAAAATGCCTAAAATCATGGTGATGAATGCACTCTGCATATACTGAAGGTCACTGAACTGTACACTTTGTCAGTGAACTATGTGCTGTGAATTCTATCTCAATAAAGCTGTTTTAAAAATCTTTATCTGAATTACAACGAAGAGATTCTTCTCATGTATTGAGCTAATGCATTAGTACATTACCCACTAATCTTTCCTTAATGATTTCAGATCACTACTACGAACATGATTTTCCCCCATCAGCTGTAACTCCACAGCAATCCTCTCAGTATTACAATGCACAGGGCTGTATGCCCTACACAAATAGCCCCATATACAGATTTCTGCTTTATTTTTCCCTAAAAATGTCCTTTACTTTCACCCTAAGGCCTGGAAATTAAGCTTACATTCTTCACTCAAACACCACTGCATGATTTACTGGCTGGGTGATCTGTGGTGAGTAGTCAAGCTTTGTATGCCTCAGTTTCTCCATATGTAAAATAACAGTATCAACTTTTTACTTACTAAGGCATTTTGAGGATTAAATAAGATAACATGCATCAGGTATTTAACAGTGTTCTGGGCTGTGATAAAGCAGACTGAACTGGTCTCAATACTTATTATTTTCAGTGCTGCTGCACATAGCAGCCTTTCTCTGGACTCAGAAACCAGAAATCCCACACAGCATTCAGAGAACTTGGACTGTTCAATGGGATGGAACAGAGGCTGGGTGGTACAATTTTATGATGAGTCTTTGGCACACCCCAAAGGACAGCCGTGAGCCTCAACAATATTAGGTAATTTATCTGTTTATTCTTAAACATACCCAGAGGACTGGTGTGGTCTCCCAAGATCCTGGCACCTGGGAGGCCACTGTCCAAGGGGACACAGTGGCCTATAACACTTTGGGTTCTTTCTAGATCAGTGGTTCTGAAACTTCTAAGGTCACACAGTTGAGAATCTGAGAAAAGATATGGACACTTTGCCCAGGAAGTACACAAGTATATGTATGTGTACATACAAAGCTCTGCCCATGACTAACCTTAAGGTTAAAAGCAGTAGCTCTGGGCTATGCATGACCTCAGCACTCTTAAGTCCAGGGGCTCTCTACTTCCACACTCCCACAGCAGCTGGGACAGAAGGCTTGCCCTCCTCAGCTGGCCCAGGGCAGAAAAACAGCTCTGGGAGCTAGGGGCTTCATCCTAGTCACTGCGAACATCTGCATCCAGGAGGTTCCCAAGGGTTCTGAGTCAGGACACAAGTTTGGTGGCTTGGGAAGCTACTATAGGGCAAGGCACAGAGAACTCACTTAAGGCAGTTTCCTGCCAACGAGACCCTTGCTGTACCAACAGAGAAGGGGACTCTTAGCAGAAAGGCTGGAGGCAAGGCAGCATGTGTCTTAGTTACTTTTCTTAATGCTGAAACAAGATACCCAAAACCCAAAGTTAAAGGAGGAAAGGCTTACTTAGCTCACAGATTGTAGTTTTCAGTCCATAATTGGCTGGCTCCGAGGCAGGGTGATATGGCACACAGGCATCCAAGAGGAGAAACAGTTCATGGTGGCAGAAGGTAGCAAAGAAAGCAGGGGACAAGACAAACCTGTTTCTGTATATTGTATCCAGGCTAATGGGATTAAGGTGGTGCTAAGCCAATCAGTGGGCTGATTTAGTAACCACACACTTAATTCTAGCACTGTACCATCAATCAGTCACACATTCTAGATTCAGCCACCTCTGAAAAAGCCCCACCTAAGACTGCATGAGCCTTTGGGGGAACATCTAGACACAACCATAACAGCACGGAGGAGGGAATTCAAAGGAACTGAAAATTCCCACAGAGGATGAATCATGGATTCATCAATTACTTACTGCAAAGCTGAGCAAATCAATGAGTATATATCTCTAAGTCTTGGTTTCTTTATTTGTAAAACAGAGATATGAACAACCCCTAACTCTTTGGAGTATTGTGAGAGTAAAGAAAATGTGCATATTTTGACTCTTTTCCTTCTAGGAAGCTGGAGAAGTAAGGAATAGAGAAAATATAGGATGAGATTTAAAAGCTTACACTAGATTTACATGAGATGGATTTAAATCCTGGCTCCATTACCTGGTTACGGAAAGATTCCAATCCTTTCTGAACTCAAGTTCCTCATTTGTGAAATGGGACAGCAATATTTTTTCTGTGAAAGGGTTGTATTAGTATTAGAATTAATAAATACATAGTGCTGGGCTCAGACAAGATGCTCAATAAAACCTAGTGGTTACTATTAGAAAAGTGAAGCTCAATTCAGGAAGTAGCTTTCGTGAGTTGTATGTGGCAGTGCACACCTGCAGCCCCAGCATTTGACAGTCTGAGGCAAAGGTACTGCAAGTTTGAGCATAGCCTGGGAAAGTTAGTAACTTAGCAAGACCCTGTCTCAAATAAAAAATACAAATAAAAAGAGCTGAAGATGTAGCTCATTCAAAGGCCCTGGATTCAGTCTCCAGTAAAAAAGAAAGGGCAGGGGAGTGTCCTGCCCAGTTCACTGCCATCAGACAGACCATGAGCTTTTGTATCAGCTCAAGGAATATGGTTTGTACTTTTAGCAATGAGTAAGTGTTCTTATTCCAAACATAGGGACAAAATAACATCTAATAGCTAACTAGGTAGCTCTCAGTTTTTTGTGTGGGTTTTTTTTTTGGCAGTACTGGGGATTGAACCCAGGGCCTTCATATTGGACCACAATCCCAGCCTTTTTAAAATTTTTAAGACAGGGTCTTGCTAAGTCACTAAGTTGCCCAGGCTGGGCTTGAACTTGCAGTCCTCCTGCATCAGCCTCCTTGAGTGCTGGAATTACAGGTGTGCACTACCATACCTGGCTGATTTTTAAATTTTTAAAGCTTTATTGAGTAAAAATTGCATGCATTCAAGGTATACAATGTAATGCAATGGTATTTGTATACATTGTGAAATAATTATCACAATCAAGCTAATGAATGTATCTATCACAGTTATTTTTTCATGGTGAGAATACTTAAGATCTACTCTCTCAGCACATTTCAAGTATAATGTCACATACAGTATATGCAGTCTCCAAAATGTATACATCTTGTAACTGCAAGTTTGTAGTTGGCAAACTTTGACCACTATCTTCCCCTTGCTCAATCCCCCAGCCAGTAATTACATTTCTACTCCATTTCTCTTGTGTAGTATTTCTTTTTCTGTGCCCAGCTTATTTCACACAGAATAATGCTTTCCATGCTTATCCATGTTGCTGCAAATGCCAGGATTTCCTTCTTTTTAAAAGGCTAAATAACATTCTGTTGTCTATACTGTACACAATTTTTTATCCATCTACCAATGGACACTTAGGTTGTTGTTCCATATTCTGGCCATTGTGGATAATACTGTAATGAACATGAGTGTACAGATATCTCTTCAAGACAATGATTTGATTTCACTTAGATGAATAACCGAAGCTGGATTTCTGGATCATATGGTAGTTCTATTTTTAATTTGAGAAATTGCAATACTGTACTAATTTGTATTCCTGCCAACAATGAACAAGGTTCCCTTTCTCCATTTCCTCCTCAACATTTATTTTTTAGTAACTGTGATTCTTTTTTTTTTAAGACAGGGTCTCACTATGTAGTTCAGGCTGGTCTTAAACTTGTGGTGATGCTTCTGCCTCAGCCTCCCAAGTCCTCGGATTACAGGTGTGTGCCACCATGCCTGACTGGTAACCATGATTCTAACATGTGAGGTAGTTTAGATTTTCACTGATGATGAATGATTGTGAATACTTTTGCATGTATACCTGTTGGCCATCTATATGTCTTCCTTGGAAAATATATCTATTTAAGTCTTTTTAAATTGAGTTACTTGCTTTTTCCTACTGAGTTATGTAAGTTCCTTACATATTTTTGGTATTAGTCCTTTATCCAGGCATATGGGTTGCAAATATTTTCTCATTCTGTCATTGTATTTCATTTTGTTATTTCCTTTTTGTACAGATACTTTTTAGTTTAATATAGTTTTTTTATTTTGTTTTTGCTTTTGTTTTGTTTTTTTTTTTTTGGTTTTTTTTTTTTTTTTTTGGTTTTTTGAGACAGGGTCTCACTATGTAGTTGAGACTGACCTGGAACTCACTATGTAGCGCAGGCCGGTCTCCAACTCACAGCGATCTTCCTGCCTCAGCCTCCCGAGTGCTGGGATTATAGGCATGCGCCACCATGCCCGGCCTTGTATTTGCTTTTGATGTCATATAAAAAAATCATTATTGAAACCAATGCAATGGAGCTTTCCCATGTTGTCTTCCAGGAATCAGATGGTTCCAGGGCTTACATTTAAATTTTTAATCCATTCTCAGTTGATTTCCCCACTGTGCATTCTTCACACCTTTGTTGAATAGAAGTTGACCATATACATGTGAGTTTTTTCTGAACTTTCTATTCTGTTCTCTTGCCTATTATTATGGTAACACCACACTACTTCGATTAGCTTGGAAATATAACTTAAAATCAGGTAGTATAATGCCTCCTTCTTTGCTGCTCTTATTCAAGATTGCTTTCATTAGTCCAAATCTTTGATATAGTTCCATACGAATTTTAGGATTCCTTTTTATTTCTATGAGAAATGCCATTGAAAATTTTCTTTTTTTTCATGGAAATTTTGATAGAGACTGAATTAAATGCATAGACTATTTTGGGTAATGTGGACATTTTAACCATATTGATTCTGATGGGCAGTCTTTAAATGGCTTCATGTGGACTCAGCTTCCTCTCAAAGGAGGCATCTTCTTGGCTGGCTCCTCCTGAGGCGCCAGATCAGAGCAGTTGGCAGTTGTCTGGTGAAGTAACAGTGGGACTTGCTGCAAGCATGGCCCACTTTGCTCAGGTGAAAAGGAAAATGACCAGAGAGATGAGCAGGCGCACTCCTTGCTAAAGGCAATGTGTCCACATGATAGGACATTTAACATACTTGGAGAAAAGACTCAATGAAGGTAAATGCTAAATGCACCTACTGGCCCCAGGATTTAGTTCCAGATCATGTTTTAGTTATCTGAGGGCCCTGCACAGAATTTTTAAGACTTGGAAGAGAACAGAAGAGCTGTCCCAGGATTTCTCTGTGACCTCTACAATGTTTGAAAGGTCCTCAGGAGCAGAACAGAAAGTTCTGTGAACAGTGGCCCAAGACAGATTTCAGACACTGGCTCTTCTATTTCTTCCTGTGTCACCATGGGCATATAGTAGCTCTGGAAGTTCTTCTGTCTACGGGTGTGGTCGAGCACATCCTTGGTCTTCAGTCAGCATCTGCTCCCTCTCTGCTTGAGGCTGAGCATTGTGAGCTGTAGAGAGAGAAGGCTGCAAGGCTGATCCAAGACTAAGGCTTCTTCATTACCCTTACCACAGGGGGTTAAGCTGCAGCTCTAGGAGCCCCAGCATCTTCTTGAATATTCCAATAAATTATTCTGTGGCAAACAAAGCAGAGAAGTTCATCTGGAAGCCCAAAATCATGTAAAATATCCATAGTTAAATGAGAGTAGAAACGGTCTGGGGATTTAACTCAGTGTTTGCACCACCTGCCTCACAAGCACAAGGACCCAAGTTCAATCCTCAGTACCAAAAAAAAGAGAGAGAAGAAAGTAATACTATTTTCCTTTAATACACAAGGAAGCTGCTGCTCACAGATGTGAAGTGACTCATCCACGTCCATCTTACTCTGCTTTATACTGGAAGCTTCTACCTACCCACCTACCACCACCTCCTCACTTCCCTACAAAAATTATCTGCTCTCAGGCTCTGTCTTCTGTTCTCTTGAAGGTCCCAGGAAAGGTGGAACACAAGCACTGAGAAGGAAGCAACAAAAGTAGGCAGGGGAAGTATGGAACTCTACACGGCCCATTCTCCAGGCTGGTGTCAGAGGGTCTCCTTCCTAAGCCTGACTCACACCTCTCTCAAGTCACGTTCCACACAGAGGTGCTGAATAAAGTCCACAGTCACTTGAGGCTATCTATTTCTACACCAGCCACAGCCTCTCCTTGCACCAGGCATCCGTAGAAGCCCGCAGACCCTCCCCATGCTGCTCCCCAGGCCTGCAGTCTCTGCTTTGGCTCACCATCTCCCTCACCCTTCGAGCCTTGGTTCCTTCCCACCTACTGCAGACAACTGTTACTCATCCACTGACCAGACCCATAAGCTTCCTGAGGGCAAGGACATGTCTGACACTTTTTTTTCTTTTTTTTGGTACAGGGGATCGAATGTCTGATACTTTTGCTCTGCTAAGTTCCCAGTATCTAGTTCATAGGAAATGCTCTATAAACACTCGCTGAATAAATGTACAGATGAAAAGGACTTTTCCTAGGTTAGGCAGGTATCTATACTGAGCTGCATTGTTCTCACACAGTGCTGAGGACAGAAAATAACAGGTCTTCTTCCCTCACAGTCCCTAGTTTAGGGACAAAAGCACAATGAAACTAGGTGTGGGGATGCATTCCTGAAATCCCAGCACTCTGGGAGGCTGAGGCATGAGGACTACAAGTTCAAGCCCAGACTTAGACAACTTAGTGAAGCAGTAAGACCTTTATCTCAAAATTTAAAAAAAAAAAAAAAATTTAAAGGGATGGGGATGTAGTTCATTGCAAAAGGCCTTGAGTTCAATTTCTGGTACCAAAAAGGCAAAGTGAATTCAGGAATCTTTTCAGAGAGAATAGCTTGTTCCCAGGGTCTTTAACATCCTTGCAATAATTCTAGCTATGGAAAAGACCCAAGTGGGTATAGACCATCTGATTCTGATACCTTTAGCATTTACATCCACAGATGCCTGAGGAGGCGAGAAGGTCTCTATGGACCCCGTACTCCCAACTTGGCAGCGCAAAAGAATTCGCCAATTTTACAGATTAACAGGAGTGCTTCAGGTGAAAAGCCAATCAGCATGTTACCTTGGATATAAAATTACTGATTTGTGCCAGATGCATTTAGATATCATAAAACTATTAGCAATACTCAAGGGGGCCATACTTCCAGGCAGGCCAGTCCCACTCTATAAATTGCAATTTGTTTCAAAACAGAAGGGTCCTGCATCACACCCTCTCGGCAGACTACATTTCCTTGGGCTAGGTTTTGCTTCTACTGGCTTCTCTAACACAGCATTAAAGTAAAAATTCCCATAATGGACCCTGGTCTTTGTGAAAATGGCTTTAAAGTAAATACTTGGTAGAGAGAAAAGCAGGCATCACACCCAAAGTTGCTAAGAACCTCTGTGTATGATTGTATCTGCTTAAGTATATGGCTGAAGAAATCTATTAAGCTGGAGGAGGGCAACTATCTTTCGGATGTTATAAAGAAACTGCCTGTAAATGAAATCATAGCTGAAATTGCAGCACGATGTTATATAACTTCTTAAAAGAGTCATCCTGCGTCTTCTTCATGGGACCAAACCTCCTCCCTAATTTCATTCGGAGCCTATTTATTTTCTTTCTTCAAAAGGAAAAAAAAAAGCCTTTTAGGCAAAAATTACAATGCAGTGGCAGAGAGGTATGAATAGCATCACTACCCACCTGGTTTAATTTCTTTTTTCTGCTTGCATCTCTTCAAATTTTCTACTCTTGATTCATCAATGTGGAATTCTAAGGAACCAGAAGAAAATCAGAGATCAGAGCCAGTCATACTTTGCATTGTAAACCGAAACAATCTTTTGGGAGAACAAGTTGACACTATCTGAGAACATATTAAGCACGTACATCCTCTGAGTCAGCCCAACGTTTAGGAATTTATATCATGGATTATACTCATGTAAGTGAAAGGACAATTAGGGAAATATACTGTGTAGCCTCAAAAATGGGGGCAATGGGGCTGGGGATTTAGCTCAGTGGTTCCGCTGCTATTATAAGTTCAAGGCCAACCTGAACTACATAGAGACACCTGCCTCAAAACAAAAAACAAAACAAAAAACACAGGATAGCCAGGCGCATGGTGGTGCATGCCTGTAATCCTGGCACTCGGGAGGCTGAGGCAGGAGGATTGCTGTGAGTTTGAGACCAGCCTGGGCTACACAGTGAGTTCCAGGTCAGTCTCAACTACATAGTAAGACCCTGTCTCAAAAAATCAAAAACAAAAACAAAATGGGGGAAATGACGTAAACGTCTATTAATAGGGAAAGAGTTAAACTGTACAGCTGCTTCAAAGTATGAAGATTTCATTTACTGACATGGAAAAATGTACATGCTTGGTGTTTAAAAAGCATACTGTCAGCCGGGTGTGAATGTCTGTCATTCCAGCACTCTGGGAGGCTGAGGCAGGAGGCCATCAAGTTTGAATGAAGCCCAGGCAATTTGGTGATTTAGTGAGACTCTGTCTCAAAATAAAAATTCAAAAAGAGCTGGGGATGTAGCTCAGTGCTACATCCTTAGTACTGGGCTCATTCCTTAGTACTTCTGGGGAAAAAAAGTATATCATAAAGTTGCGTACATTATTGTTTGAATAAAGGTAGTAACATGATTGTTTATTCTCATTAAAAAGCACATTTATAAACATATTCATTTAAAAATTTAAAGTACACATAGAAAAAGGCAAACAGCAAATGATAAGAATGGTTTTCTTTGGGCTGGGGATTTGGCTCAGTGCTTCTGCTGTCTGCCTCGTAGGCACAAGATTCCAAGTTCGATCTCTGGTACCAAAAAAAAAAAAGAAAAAGAAAAAGAAAAGAATGGTTCTCTTTGAGACTCAAATTGTAGAAAAAGGAAAGAAAAGATTTTGTAATTGCCTATTTTGGCTTTGATTGAAAACATTTGAGGAGGTACGTATAACTTTCATAACTATCAAACAGTGTCTACATAAAACTTCATATCAGGTTAAAATATCAAGATCAAAGGAAAAAAATCACTTTCAAACACAGACTAAGCAAGTTTACCATTTACTGACTCGAGGGACAATCTCTAAAAGAAAGGAAATTGGACTGGGCTGAGGATGTAACTTAGGGGTAGTCTGCTTGTTTAGCACATACAAGGCCCTGAATTTAATTCCCAGCATGGCCGAAAAAGGAGGAGGAAGGAAACTAAATATAGGATATAAGTGAGATTTTATAATGGATAGTGAGCAAAGAAATGAATAAGCATATTGGTAGATTTTTTTAAAGTAAGGCAAAGCTAATGGGTGATAAAAAACAATTATAACAGATTAATTATTTGATAATAACATAAAGGAGGAAAGAGAGATCAGATCTCGGATGAAGCTGGGCATGGCTGCACACACCTGTAATCCCAGCTGTTTGGGAGGCTGAGGCCAGCCTGCAAAACTAAGTAAAATCCTGTCACAAAATACAAAGGGCCGAAGATACAATTCAGGGTAGAACACTTGCCTAGCATGTACGAGGTTCTGGATTCAATCATCAGTACCATGGATTAAAAAAACAACCTGTTTAAGTTCCTTGATGATTCGGGAAAAACATACAAATATTGCTTTACTTTAAATAATATGTCCATGAGCTGGACATGGTAGCACATGCCTGTAATCCCAGCACTTGGGAGGCTGAGGCAGGAGGATTGCTGAGTTCGAGACCAGCCTGGGCTACACAGTGAGTTCCAGGTCAGTCTCAACAACATAGTGAGACCCTGTCTCATAAAACAAAACAAAACAAAACAAAACAAATAAATAATATGTCCATGATACATATTATAATAGTAAAGATTAAGAACAAAAAGTAGAAATAGGGCCGGGGATTAGCTTAGTGGTTCTACTGCCTGCCTCACAAGTACAAGGTCCCAAGTTTGATCCCTGGTACCAAAAAAATAATAATAATAATAATAAAGTAGAAATAGAATGCGTAAGTGCCAAATCAGTACATTCCTGTGTAGAATAGAATAATAATCAAGGCTGGGGATGTAGCTCAATGGCAGAGCACTTGCCTAGCATGCACAGGCCCTATGTTTGATCCCCAGGACCACAAAATGTCAATCTTTCCCAAATTACTACATAATTTCAATTAGGTTTCCACAAAATACCAATAAAATTTTTGGAAGAAGGAATGAATTAAATTATGCTTTAAAGTTCATAAGGAATAATAAATATCCATGAAACCTGGCCAAGAAATAGTCAAGAAAATTATGAAAAATGGAGGATTTATCTTCTGAGATGAAAAAAAACCTACTATAAAGATAAAATAAAAAGATATGAGCCGGGTGTGGTGGTGCATGCTTTTAATCCCAGCATTCAGAAGGCTGAGGCAGGAGGATCGCTGTGAGTTTGAGACCAGTCTGGGCTACATAGTGAGTGCCAGGTCAGTCTCAACTATACAGTGAGGCCCTGTCTCAAAAAAAGAAAAACAACCCCCAAAAGATATGGTATTAAAAACAGGTGAAGGAAATTCACAGAAGAGAAAATGAAGTGGCCAATTATATATGAAACACATTGACTCTTACCAATAGTGAATAGTACACAGAGTAAACGACTATGAGATACCATTCTTCCCCATCAGCCTTGCCACAAAATAAAACAACAGAGATAGAAACAAGAAGGAGAGGAGACAGGAAGGAGAGAATATCTAATATTGGTAAAGATTTGGGGAACTAGAAGTGCTCATACATTGCTGAAGTGTAAATTACTACAACATCTTGTAAAGTAGGATGGTGTTATTTATTACAATGTCAAATACAAATACCCTTTGACTCAGCAATACTGTTTTTGAAATGTAATCTACAGAAATAAAAGCTCCAATAGAGTAGGATGTGCATATAAGAATATTTAATGCAACAATATTTTTAGTGAAAAAAAGTATCTTAGTCCATTTTCTGCTACTGTAGCAGCATTCCAGAGACTGGATAATTTCTAAAGAAATGAAATTTATTTTGGCTCATGGTTTTGAAGATCCAAAGCATACCACCATTGTCGCATGGCTTCTGGTAAGGTCCTGCTGATGGTGAATGGAAGGGACGATGAATAGAGGGAGGGGACAAAGGAGCTGCCCTGCTTTAACAAGGGAGGCAGAAAGAAAGCTAACAGATCCCACTAGAACCCAGCCTGGAGGAAGACATGAACACTGCTCAAAGGCTCCACCTCCCAACACTGTTGCATTGGCAACCAAATTCTGGCATGAGTTTCAGCAGAGACAAACCACAGCATCTAAGTCACATAAATACCTGTCAAAGGAGAAATGGCTGAATATATTGTGGTACTTCCAGATCTACAGGCCTGATACTATTTAAGAATTAGAGCTATACCTACTAGTGATATATTATTTACTGGGAAAAATAAATTGCAACGTAACTGATAAAGTATGATTCCATTATGACAAAACAACCACATACACAATTAAACCATATATCCACTTTAGTTTTTTGTTGTTGTTGCTGTTGTTTTGTTGGGTTTTTTTATTTTTTTATTTTTTGGTACCAGGGATTGAACTTGGGACCTTGTGCTTGCCAGGCAAGCAGCAGAACTACTGAGCTAAATCCCCGGCCTCCACATACTGACTTTAAAAGGAGTTTGGGCTGAGCACTGTGGCACATGCCTATAATCTTAGCAGGAGGCTGAGACAGGGGGATCACTGCAAGTTCAAGGCCAGCCTCAGCTACATAGTTCAAGACCAGCCTAGGGCTGGGGATTTGGCTCAGTGATTCCACCCACTGCCTGCCTCACAAGCACAAGAGCCCAAGTTCAATCCCTGGTACCAAAAATAAATAAACAAATAAAAATAAAGACCAGAAGACCAGCCTGAACTACATAGGGAGACTCTATCTCAAAAAAAAAAAAAAACCCACAACAATAAATGAATGAATCAATCAATGAATGAGTGAGAAAGCTTGGGAAAGATTGTGGAAGGATATTCACTAAATTGGTGATGGCAGTTACCTCAGGAAGACAGAAATGGGGGTGTCAGGGTAAGGAGATTATAACTTTTTCTTTAAACATCTTCAAATTGTTTAGTTAGGAGTATGAGGTTCACATAGGGGGAAAATTAATAAATAATGAACACATTAGAGCAGATAAAGAATACTGCTAAAATGCTACTGTTACCTATGTATCTTCATATGGGATATTAAATCACATTGTCACTTTTTTTTATCAAAATAGGTCAGCCGGGCTTGGTGGTACACACCTGTAATCCCAGCACTCGGGAGGCTGAGGCAGGAGGATCACTGTGAGTTCAAGACCAGCCTGGGCTACATAGTGAGTTCCAGTTCAGTCTCAACTACATAGTGAGACCCTGTCTCAAAAAACAAAAACAAACAAACAAACAAACAAAAAAGAATTACCTGGAAGGTCCTCTGCTCTCCCAATAGAAGGCTTTCCTTTCATTTCATTGATAATAAATAATGCATTGAAGTAATACCATCCTTTTCTACAAACCTTCAGATTGTATAAAAGTATAGTTTATGGCAGCCACCTCACTCCTTTCCAATCCATTCTCCAACAGCAAGAATCCCCCACGAAGGCCCACTGAACACCTTGCCTGGTACCAATATATTTTAGGTGCTCAACAAAAACCAGCTGAACATATAACAATTTTACTGAAGTAAACTTAAGCCTGGGCTCAAATGCTACTGCTCTTCTTTCTTAGGCTTTCCATGGCTCTCTGTGCCTCTCTGGGGCACATTATCATGGTTAGAGTTATCTGAGTCTCCCCACCACCACCCCATGAGACTGTGGGCAATGAAGTCTTATTTACCTTGATATTCCTCACAGAACCTTGTATTAGACCTAACACAAAATTTTCTTAACAGCTGAAGAATTCATGCACAGTGCAGACAAGTACAAACGGAGGAAACAGCCCGCAACCAATCACAAGTGGCTGTCCCTCCTGCTTAATGGACCACAGCACAGGACACCAGCACCTTTGTGATACTCAAATATCACAGCTGAGACTGCCCAGGAAGAAATTAAGATTAGCACTAAGCTTGAAGTTCAGGGACAATGTGTGGGTGAGAGGATGGCAGAGACAACCAGAGAAGTGAAATCACTGGGTGGTGCTTTAAGTATGTTTTTCTGTATTGTCTAGCTTTTCTTCCTTGAACATATTCTAATTTTGTAAGCAGGAAAAATCCCCATAATAGATGTTATAAAAACAAACCAACAGAAAATCCAGTGGGGATTTTAGACGACAAAATCATCCATCCCTGTTTCTTTACTACAGTTTGAGGCTCTTAATCCTGGTCCCTCCCAGGTAAAGCCCCTGTATTTTGTGAGGAAGAATTCTCTCCATTCCTCTGAGGCACAGGGTACAGGAAGGTGCTAGGAGTGAGTGCTTCCCCCAATGCAGAAGCTGGCTCTCCCAGTGCAAATGCTGGCGAGCTCAGAGCCTCAGGAGCTGCAGAAGAGCGTAGGAGTAATGAACGAGCATGACATCAGGGCCTCACTAGGTGTGATACACTGCCTGGCATTCTGTAGTTCCTCTGCATGTTTCTCTTGTACAACGTTTCACATGCCACAGTAATCATTCTCTCATCTGTCACCTCCCCTGATGCACAGAGAACATCACAAGACCAGTGGCTGCTTCTTTTTAATCACGCCGATCCTATAATCCAGTGATTAGTATGAGAAGGCTCTCAATACATATTTGAACCCATATACAAGGCAAGTGCTCTACCACTGATCTGTATCACAAGCCCTCAATACATATCCACTGAATGATAAGAGACCACACCTACAAAGTGCTACACATAACTGACCCAGGACTCTGGGACATAATAAAAATGCATCAGCCACGAGATACTTCATTTCCTTTGTGGCTTGAAGATCCATTATTCAGTCCTAAAGAATCAAGTTGGAGCCAGTAAGTTCTTGGAAGACTAACAAGGCTTCTTTTACTGTTGAGATATGTAGGCTTTCTCCGATAAGAATGGAGGCATTTTAATCTGCAATTCAGAATCACTTGGCATTATAACTGACTGCAGCTTCCAATGAAACTGCTCCTTGAAAGAGTGATGCTCAAAATCTTCATATAGCACTGCTGAAGGATTTCCAGGAGCTAGTGAGCTCAGCTTTGGGCCATATTAATAACCTGTTTCCAAGGTATAGTGTGCGGCATGCTGCCACTTTCCATTAGAAAATGGCAGGGCCCACAAGTTTCAAGTACCATCTTTGCAGAGCTTCATTCACCTCCTCACTCCCACCTTAGGAAGACAGGTGACTTTTGTTATCCAGCATCTCAAGATCTTGGGGCACTGGGGTGAGAAGGAGGCGCCAGCTTCCTAATGTCCAGGCCTGTGGTTGCTTCTGTGGCAGCAAAAGTCTGTTTTCAGTGGTCTTGGTTACTGGGAGACTGCAGCTTTAAAATATGCCAAGGGGCTGTGTGAACTCTCCTGCTAATCATGACCTTAACTTAGACAAACAGTTTCTAAATAACACATCTTTCTGAGGATTAGGGTTTCTTTTGGCTTTAAAGATAAAGAGTCCTCGGTGTGGTTCACCGGTAAATGCTGGGTTCAATAGCCAGTACCACCAAGAAGTAAAAAAAAAAAAAAGAAAGGAAGGAAAGAAAAAAGAAAGAAGGCAGACAGAGAGGGATGGGGCAGGGGAGAAAGAGAAAGGAAAACAAAACAAAAAGGAGAGGAAAGATAGATAATAGATAGCCCTAACATTAACACTGTGGCTTTAGCCATCTTTTCCTTGCAACAGTGGCAGTTTAAGTCAAAAGAAGGCAGGTCAGGGAGGTTAAAGAAGTGATCCCCTCCCCTCTTTATCCCTCTGTCATACTAAACTAGAAACTAGGAAAGTTAGGTTTTAAGTTAAAAGTGAGTTGTGTCTGCTTTGTGCCAGGCTTTCTCTTAGGCCCTGTCACAGGGACAAGCTAAACAGACACAAAGACAGGGTGCCTGCGGTCTAATGGAGACCTGGAATTGAAATTATGCCAATATGTAAGTGTAGTTCAGGTAAACTCTAAAAAGGAGTTCAGGCTAATATGGGAACATGGAATGGACATTTACTCCCAGTTAATGGAGTTAAGGAATGATAATCTTGATCATCTAATGTGATGTAAAAGGTTCAATATACACAGGACCTACAACTTAAGAGGGGATCAAAAATGTTAATTCTTTTTCCCTCTCTCCCTATCTTAGTTACTTTTCTCATAGCTAAAACAAAAAACTTGCTACCTAAAGTTTTTAAGGTAAGGGAGGAAAAGTTTATTGTAGTTCACAGTTTGTAGAGATTTAAGTTCATAGTTGGCTGGTTCCAAGGTACGGTGGCATGGCAAAGGGGCATCAAAGAGGAGAAGGCAGCAAAGCAGCAAAACAGCAAAGTAGTAAGCAAGCAAGTGGTAAGTGGCAAGTGTCGACAGCAGCATCCTTTTCTGTCCCTTAAATCCTATCCAGAGTGTAGCACTCACACCCAGGGCGCGACATCCTTAATTCTATCGTTGTACCACGACTCAATCCCAGCATCATATCCTTGATTCCAGCATCTCATACCCTAGACCCAACCACCTCCAAAAATCCCCACCTATGACCGCATGAAGCTTTGGGGGTATAGCTAGATACAAACCATAATGTGTGCGTGCTTGTGTGTGCATGTGTGTACACACACATATACAACCACTGAGTCTTTTTCCCCTTCTACCTTCAGGAACACTGAGCCTGGAAAAAAATGTTAAAATTCACAGGCTGAGGCTGTAGCTCAGTGGTTCCATGCCTGTTTGGCACATGCAAGGTCCTGAGTTCAATTCCTGGTATTGGAATAAAAAGAAATTCACAAGTAACTTAATACTGACTGTTTTATGTCCCTTTTAACTGTCCTACTGGTACCAGTTTTTAGCCACTCCAGGATACTAAAAACCTCGGCCCATAAAGATCCTGCTCAAAGAGAAAGAAATACAGATGATTCATCAAGTTGAATTTGGAAATATCAAGATTATCTAAATTTGCCCTCTCATTTTAGTACCAACGAGGAAACTGAGATCCAGAGAGTATGAAACACTTGCCCCAGGGTGACACAATTTCCATGGGAGATCATTCTACTATACGGTAGCTTTTTCTTCTTTCTTTCTTTTTTTTTTTTTT
>NW_022900934.1:15341347-15347130 GCF_012274545.1 Fukomys damarensis
TTTTTTTTTTTTTTTTTTTTTTTTTTTTTTTTTTTTTTTTTTTTTTTTTATGGTACTGAGAATCAAACTAAGGGCTGGCAAGCATTCTACCACTGTGCTATACTCCCAGTCCTGCTTTTTGTTTTTCAAAGCTGAAATATTTCTCCTTTAACTGCAACTTTTTAAATATATTTAGTCTGCTAAGAGGGGAAACAGGCCACATTATCCTACAACCCATTTTCAGCTTCCTGAGAGCCTTCAGTTCAGGGATCTACCAGGAAGGGTGCTGGGGCAACAAGGCCTCCTCTCCCTGCACAGAGTGGCTTGCTTTGTCTAGATTCCTGAAAACAGATGCCAACAAATAGGGCTCCTCAAGATTTACATGTTCTGTTTTATTTTCTAGGTATAAAAAGCAAATTTAAAAAAGGACTAAAAGGATCACAAAGCCCAAGCTAAAGTTAAAGATTTCTACACCTTTCCATTTTGAAAAAGTTCTCCACACAGCTTCTATAGTATATGATACAACAACCTCATTAAATCTAACCATATATGTACCAATTTTAGGTTTGTGAGAAGACTGGAATTTTCACTTTCAGAGATATTTCACTGAAGGAGGTATAAAAATTTCATACTATCTTTGTAATTAAAAAATTAAAGTTTACAAACACCAACTTCTAAAAGAGGATATACTTCTTCACCTATATCTGGGGCACAGAAATGCTTTTAAGCCAGGTAAGGTGGCACATACCTACAATTTTAGCACTTTGGGAGGCTGAAGCAGATGGAGTACAAGTTCAAACCCAGGTGGACAACTTAGCAAGACTTTCTCTCAAAATAAAAAATAAAATTTTCAAAAAGAGCTGGGGGTGTAGCTCAGTGTGAAAGCCCTGGGTCAATCTCCAGTAAATGGCACAAAAAACAAAAACCCTGTTTTTAAAGCTCCAGATACTCTGTCAGAGTTCTTGGGGTGAAAAAGTAAACCAGCATTTGAATGGAGCCCATCTGTGACTTGAGGCTCTGCTTTTAGCTCTAGGCAATTTCAGAGAAAGCTATAATTTAGAGCAAACTCACATATATTACAATATAAAAATAGACCCTCTGTGACCAACAGGCTGGAAAGCAAGCTCTCCAGAGAACTCTGCCTCTCCCTGGAGCTGGGGGTGGAGGGTTGGTACAATTCTACTCACAGGAGCAAAGTTTCCTCCAAGTCCAGACGTCCTCTGTCCTCCTCACAAGTAAACGTAGAGTTAAGAAATCAGGATTCAGGATGAGTAGTCCAGACCCAAGCAGCAGCAACCTCTCTCTCTCTCTCTCTCTCTCTTTCTCTCTCTCTCGCTCTCTCACTCTCTCTCTCGCTCTCTCCTAAAGGAAAAGCACTTTAAGGTTTTAGTGGGTGTTTCCCATGTCCCGGGCCAAGTAAGTCCCCATCTGTTGTAATCCAATGCTCAGCCTGATGATGTCAACCACTCAACTCACTTGCTCAGTTTCCACCTCTCTGTCCACGGGAGAGATCCATTTCCTCTGGACAATGAGCCAGGGACTGTAACTTACCCCATGCCCGTCACATTTGCCTAACATCCTTCCTTCAATTTTCTACCCTGCAGCATTAGTAACAAAAGGCTTCCTATCAACTCACGCACCAAGGCTCCCAGCATAGATCCCTCTGCTTTTAATAACTGATAACTAGGCTACCTACTTTGCTTTGCTGTTTTAATTTGTTATACTGGAGAAGATACCTTCACCCTATGCTGTGTCGATCTCTCTTCTCTCTTCCCAATTCTTCCGTTCTTTACTTTTTCCAGATTCCTAGGTGAGTGCTAGGCAAGAGCAGTTTGTCCTTCAGTGGGGAGATGACAGGCCCACAGGGAAGGCTGGGAAACAGCACTGTCTATGGCCTGAGGAACTGGTCTTGGCCACACCCTCAAAGCAACGAATGGCCTCAAGCAAGTTGTCACCCTGTCTGGTGCTAAATTTCCTCATCAGTAAAATGGGTATCTTCTGGAATTACTTGACTGAAACCATTTCTGGGAGCTTACGAAGGTGCTGGGCTCTAAGGACAGCTCCTTTACATCTCTTTATGATAGAGCTAAAGTGTTTCTCAGGGAGGAAACCCAAAAGAAGTCACTGAACAGTTCCATGGGGTGTGAAAAGAGTTAGCATACACTCCTAGATAAGATAAACAAGAGAATTTAACTGTTCTTAGGGACCCACAAGGAACAGCAGTGGTGAGGAGAGATAAAAACATCTTGCAATTGCTGAGGGCTCCACAGTGAAGACATGTAAACCTCTCCACCTCTTTGGAATGGAAAGTAATGAGACACACAACCATCAGGAGCTGTCATTTGGGATCCAGAGATATAGGTGACTTATCTCTCTGAACTGCAGTTTTCTTAACTGTAAAATGGGATAAATGTGCTTCCATTTCAGGACTGTGAGAATTAAATAACACATGTATGGGAACTGAGCATTTAGTATATGTATACTAAGAAAATGAATAAATGTTAACTCTTGTTGTACACAAGCACATCTGATTCTCATAATACCTTTAGGAGAATTGAGTGCCCAGGGGCTACATGATTAATGTCTCTTTCCTGGGAAAGAAACTGAAAGAGAAAAGTAACATGCAGCTCAAAATGAAAGGGTCAGAATTCGAAAGAATCTTGTAACTCCTAACTAGGTCAGCACACATGCCAGTCCTCTTTCTTCCATCCAAGTACTAACCAGGGCCAACCCTGCTTAGCTTCTGAGATCAGCTGAGATTGGGCACATTCAGGGTGGTATGGCCGTAGAACCAATCCTCTTTCTCAAAATGGCTATTCCACCCACCTGGTAGAGGAAACACTTCTAGCCACTCAATCAAAGGAGGCACTCACTTGCCCAGCTACCAAAATACTGGTGTGGTCTAAAGACAGTCTGGCTTCAACTGCCTCTCCCAAAAAAAGGGGAGACTCTATCTTTGTTCAAGTTATTTTGATGAGGATGGGATGTTGTAATAGGAGCTCTGCCAGGAAAGCAATTTTTTGTTGTGTTTTTGTTTTTTGGTTGTATTGCAGACTGAATCCAAGGCCTTACCAGACAGGTGCTCTACCCTAGTACTTTTTTTTAATCTTTAATTTTTTTTTCCTGAGACAGGGTCTCAGAGTCCTGCTGTATAGTTCAAACTGTCCTTGAATTCACTATGTAGCCCAGGCTGGCCTCCAATTTGAGGTGATCCTCCTGCGTCAGCCTCCCAAGTGTGGGGATTATAGGCATGAGATACCACACCCAGCAAAAATCTTTAATTTTGAGACAAGGTCTGGCTACAATGCCCAGGCTTGCCTTGAACTCACTGCTATAGTTTAGAGCTGGGGTATCCCCCTAATGTCTCATGTATTTGGAAGTTGACTGTTTTTTGTTTCTTTTTTTTTTAAGACAGGGTCTTGCTTTCTTGTCTAGCCCAGGCTGGCCTGGAACTCACAACAATCCTCCTGCCTCAGTGTCCTGAGTACTGGTATTACAGGTATGTACAACCACACCCAGAGTGGAAGGTGACTGAATCATGGGGGCACTATACTGACTTGCTGTGAGAGGTGAATGAAGCCTGGCTGGAGGTGGGTCACGGGTGCTCCTCTGCTCTCTCCTTCCTGGCTGCCATAACATGAGCAGCTTTCTCCCACCACCTGGCCCTTCCTGCAGTTTCTGCATTTAAACTGCCAACTAGGGACTGAAACTTCTGAAACTGTGAACCAAAACAAACTTCTACTCCTTTAAATTGTGGGTATGGGTATTAGATATTTTGTCTCAGCAACAAAAAACTGACTAAGACATTCATGATCCACCCATCTCAGCCCACCAAGTATAGTATCTGGAGCTATATAGTTCAGTGCTCCCTGGGTTCAATCCTCAGTACCACCACCAGAACAACAAAACTCACAAAAGTAAGCTGCAGTGTCTTAGCAACAAAGACAACATTTCCAAGACTCTGTGTCACCATGCACTGTCCTGATGATGATGTGACATGGCGATACAGCCAAGGATGTTGGAAAGTCAGAAGAAGGCCCTATACTTCTTCAGAAAGTCAAACTGAGTAATGAACAAAGGCCCTGTCAGGCACGTTCTCCGCAGCAACACAGCCTGGATGACAGGAGGTCAGAACCATTGTCTGGCTGTGCCTTTATTCTAACAGCTAGAGTGGGGAAATGAAACTGGGCCTTTGAGATGGGTCAGTTTACTGACATCACCTTCAGTGCTTTCAATTGTGTTTTGTTAGCTGAAGAAGGATAATAGTAAGGAGCCCATTCATAACACTATTGTTTTCTCAAAAACGAGCACTTTATGATACTTGCCTGAACATTGAATAATTCTGCATATGTGACAGAATCAATGAAGAGCAAACCCTGACAACATCCATCAGCACACTCACTTGTATCACAACTGACAACAGTGGATATACTGTATACTCGGGCCAATCTGCTGATTTCTCTATAAATGCCACTTCATTCTCACAGTGATCAAGTGCAGGAGATATAATTAATACTCACACCTTACAACTACAGCAAGGGATGAATGGAGAGGCTGACCAAGCTGTTCAAAGGCCATGGTGTAAGTGGCACAGTTTGTGGTCTAACTCAGGGCTGTTTGGTGGACAGCCTGGATTCCTAGGTCCTTACTATTGCCCTCCTCCCTTCCTTCATTCCTTCCTTTTTTTTTTTTTTTAGCAGTACTGGGATTAAATCCAGGGCCTTCACACTGAGCTACATCTCCAGCACTTTATATACTTTTTAAAAATTTTTTTTTACTTTTGAGATATAATCTTACCAAGTTGCCCAAGCTGGGCTTGAATGGTGATCCTCCTGTCTCAGCTTCCCAGAATGCTAGGATTACAGGTATGCAGCACCAAAGGACTTCCCTGCAGGAAATCTGGTTGTGCTCCACAGAGAGCAACATGGGCTTGATTTGAGAATAATGCCCTATGTAGCAGACAACCAATTCCAGAGGAACTCAAGGCTTATACCCTATAAGGTCTCCTCCATCATTGATTATGAATGGCAAAAAAATGACAGTGGGCCCTTGACTTATGAACTCAATTAGTTCCCAGAGACTGGTTGTAACTCAAGTTGTTACAGCTGAGATCTGGATGCTTACCTGGATAGGTGCTATAGATAACAAGAGGGAGATGAATCTTCCATTCACCTAATTAACCCCATATGTCAGGATGATTCTACCTTGAGGGTCCACTGTACTGCTGGGCATCTGAAGAAAACCAACAGCATGACAAGGACTAAAATAAAGAAAAAACAGACCCTATAAAGGATAAGGAAATTTGAACAAATGAGAAGCTTTAAAAAAAATTCTTAGGCCAGAGATTTAGCTCAGTGGCTCCCCCAACTGCCTCAAAAGCACAAGGTCCTGAGTTCAATCCCCAGTACCTCCCTCAAAAAAAGTCATAAAAAACTCAGAGATTCTGAAGATATTATACCTGTCAATAACAAAGGAACAAACTGACAAAAATGAGCTCTTGGAAATTGACAATATGAATACTGAAATTAAGAACTGAGTAAAAGAACTGGAAATTAAGAAAAGGAAATCTTTTACAATATATGGAGAAAATACACAGAGGATACAAAAGGAACAGAGCAACAATGCAGGAAGTTCAACTTTATCCTAAATAAAAATTTCAGGGAGAAGAAAAGGGACAACAGGAAATTATCTAAGAAATTATAAAGGAAATTTCTGAAGAGCTAAAGAAAGACATAATTTTCCCAACTGAAAATGGCTTAGTAGGATCAGCCTAACCTTGAAGATTTTTTTTTTTTTTTTTTTTT
>NW_022900934.1:15347202-15351575 GCF_012274545.1 Fukomys damarensis
TTTTTTTTTTTTTTTTTTTGGTACCGGGGATCAAACTCGGGTCCTTGTGCTTGCAAAGCAGGTGCCGGAACCATTGAGTTAAATCTCCAGCCCAAACTTTGAAGATTTTAAAAGGAGAAAAGAATAAAAATTTCGAAAAAGGACAAACAGATTGTTTCAAAAGTAAAGAATCAGAGCAGTATCAGATTTCTTATCAGCATTACTGGTAAATGAAAATGCTTTCCAAGAAAAAAAATGATGTGGAGGAACTCAGCATTCAATATTCAACAAGGCAAGGTAAAAACACTTTCAAAGACATGGAAAATAATATTGCATATACTGTTTCTGATGTGGAGAATATGCTTCATTTCAATGAGGGTTTCAACTCAGTTTTCTAAAGAGGACTTTAAAAAGCAAGGATTCAACAAGCAAGGGGTTAAAGGACCACCAGATGATGCTGAAGACAGTTCTGGGCACTGAGCAGGGCCACAGGCATGGAAAGGACTGGTCTAATCACAGCAGGAGGCAAAAGGCTCCAGGGAAACAACTGAGATTGCCTGACAGGTTTGATAAAATGTTACTGAAAACCTATGAGAAAGTATGGAAAGGTGCAGCAACAAGGCACCAGGAAAACTAAGCATGTTAAAGGATAAACTATTATTAAGTTCAGGAAAAACAGTCACACAGGGAAAAAAATAATTAGAATGTTACCGGTTCTGCAGTAAAAATACTTTTAATACCATAACAATGTAGAGCAGTGCACACTAATTTGACCAAAAACTGGGAAGCTGGGAGAAAAGGAGAAGCATAAATAGTGCTTGCTATGTGCTTCTAAAATGCTAGAGCCTTACGTGTCATCCTAGAAAGTCAACAGGTAACATCAGAAAAGCACAAATCAATAAAGAGCAGTACAGAAATGTGTGGTTCTTATTTGAATCTGACTGGAACAAAAATATTTAGGCTAACTGGAGATTTTTGCTAATAATAAGGGATTTTAAAATATTTCGTGTGTGCAGGGCTGGGGATTCAGCTCAGTGGTGCCGCTGCCTGCCTCACAAGTGCAAAATCCTGAGTTCAATCCCTGGTACCAAAAAAAATTTGTATGTAATAACAGTAGAAGACAATGTAAAAGAAAAAATTATTCGTTGAGGTATAGCTCAGTGGTACAGCACTTGCCTAGTACACATGAAGCCCTGGGTTCCAGCCCTAGTACCGTGGGGAGGAAATGGGGAAAGAAGGTAATATTATTTCAAGAAATGGACATAAATACCAAAAGAAGTAAAAGTAGAAAAATAAAATGACTGCCTTAGGGTAAGAGGGAAAGCAAGAGACCAATCCCTTTCTGGATTCAGAAAACATTTTTAAAAAATCATGTCTATGTATAACTGAGATTTTAAAAATTTTATTATTACCAGTTATTGCAGTCAAGTTTCAGCAGGGCTGTATGCTAATCTCAACATCTACAAACTGAATGTTTGTTCAGATTAAGAATCTTAAATCACTTGAGTATCTCCACATTTAACTCTTTTGCACCGTCAGTGAGGTAAATATACTATTTCTTTTCTTTTTTTTTTTGGTTTTTTGTGACAAGGTCTCACTACATAGTTGAGACTGACCTGGAACTCACTGTGTAGCCCAGGCTGGTCTCGAACTCACAGCGATCCTCCTGCCTCAGCTTCCCAAGTGCTGGGATTCCAGGTGTGCGCCACGATGCCGGGCTTGAGAATATCAGTATTTGTCTTACAGGAGTGTGGAAAGGATTAGAAATAGTATATGTACTTCCTGGGTGTGGTGACACATGTCTGGAATCCCAGCACTTGGGAGGCTGAGGCAGGAGGATCGCTGTGAGTTCGAGACCAGCCTGGGCTACACAGTGAGTTCCAGGTCAGTCTCAACTACGTAGTGAGACCCTGCTCAAAAAACCAACTCCCTCAAAAAAATATTGATATTCTCATTTAACAGATGAAAAGATTAAGGCTAAGAGACATCAGTCATTTGCTTGAAATCACAGAGTAGAAGGCCAGGCTTAGGAGACTAGTTACTGTACAGGTCCTTTCCACTATCTCACCTCTCCTTCACACTGCACTAGTCCAGTGTAATCCAGAAACTACTTTTATATCCTTTTTTCTCATCAACCCCAAAAAACAGGACAAAGAGAACTATGCTTATCTGACAAATCAAGAAACTAAAAAAAAAGTTAGTTAACTTGCTCAAGAATTTAAGTTTCCTGATCCTTAATCCACTATTCTTTCTGCTGTCTATCATCTGTCTCTCCAACAAGAAAATGTCAAATTATTCATCGCCTCTTAATGGATCTCTGATGTAATACTCACTGTAAATGAATATAGCTGAAGTAAGACTCTTTGTGTGTGTGTGTGTGTGTGTGTGTGTGTGTGTGTGTGTGTGTGTGTGTTAGGAGGATGACTTATTTTTTCCAAAGGAAATAGTAATAAACCACAGAATGTCCTCAGTTGCTTCACTGTCAGCATTTTGTCTGAGTCCTCAAAGGGGCTCTAAAAAAGCCAGCAGCTGACCCAGCCTGCCTGGCATACAGCAGATCAGCTAGGGCATAGGCAGGCAGCTCACAGCAATTTTAACAACCTGTGCCACTCTCTTCAGTTTCAAAAGAAAGAAATGAGTGGTGTGTTCTTCAGCTCTGAAAAGACAAGTCTGTATCTCCTAAATCTACTTTAGTAAATGGCCATGTGGTCCCAGGGCTTTCAACAGTTGCCAGGAATTTTAGCTCTATGCTGCTCTGGGCAAGTTTAGACAGCACTCCGACAGGCTGGGGAGCAGGGCAAGCCAAAAGTGGGATCTAATTGGGGTGAACAGCTGATCCCCGGGGCATCTCAAGTCCTGGGCTGAGAAGCAGCCCAAGATTTGGGCACAAGTGCACTGAACCTGGTGTGGGAGGCTGCTCCCAGCCTGTGCTGGCATGTGAATAACGGCCAAGCAACAGCTAGGGGGAAGAGGCTGTTTACTTGAGTTCAAACTATTTATAGCATCAGCAATCTGTACATATTTGGATGACAAATCTCTGGGCTTCAAGTGAGCTGTATTTGCTCCTGGACAATTTCACTAAACACATTCCCTCCCCACGCCACCCCAAGTCCCTCAGTAACACATGTTGCCCTCAGGATCTTTTACTTAAGTTGCTGAGTTTTAAAAAGTAGAAAGAAATCCATGATTCAAGAGCATGTAACTTTTAATCAATTTATCTACAGGTTTGAACTACACCGTACTTTCTTTAAGACTTAAATCAGGAAATGGAAAGTAGAAGTGTAAATGGTGCTATGAGCTTCTAAAATGCTAAAGCCTTACACGTCATCCTACGAAATCAACAGGTAACAACTGGAAAAAGAATAATGCATATTCTTTAAAAATACGTAACAGGTAAACCAAAAAAAAAAACCAAAAAAACAAAAAAAACCCAAAAAGGCCAGGCATGGTGGTGCACGCCTGTAATCCCAGCACTTGGGAGGCTGAGGCAGGAGGATTGCTGTGAGTTCAAGACCAGCCTGGGCTACATAACAAGTTCCAGATCAGTCTCAACTACATAGTGAGACCTTGTCTCAAAAAAACAAAAAATAAAAATAAAAATAAAAATACACAACTATCCCATAAATGAATAAAATGGTACCTGAATGTCTGTAATTTAACATTCACTATATTTTAATGATAGCATACCCCACCCAAGGCCTACTCAGAGAACATTTCTTACAGCAGTTTATGTAGGATGAAAAAGGCTTTCAGAACTCATCCGCAAACAATATGTACAACAACAGAAGTTGTATGTCCCACCAATTTGGGGGCAGAAGCAGTTTGAGTGAAGGAGTTCACCAATGTCCCTTGCCCTCACTGCATGCCACACAGGTGAAGGGTTGGACTATAACCAAATGAGTTACAGAGTTTTCTGCAGTTTTAACTAATAAAAGGTGATATAGCCTTGCCAATAAGTTTGTTTGGAAAAACCAGCCTACTACTAAATGCTGGCTTGCAAAACAGTATTAGGCAAAGCCAGGCACTGCCTAATTCTGAAGACAGAAAAGTATCAACCAACATGTAGGTTGACTAAAATGCTGGAGGCTTTCAGCCTTGTCATACCATGTGGGCAGGAACTGGCACAGAGAAAAAGGCCAGCAGGTGAAGAGAAGGGCAGTAGTAGACAATTAGTTTAGGAAGAGGAGACAGAAGGGTTTCCTCAAAGAAATTGGTTGTTTCCTTATATTTTCCTCCTGCTAATGAAGCTCATTTGAACACAAATGGAAAGGTCCCTAAAATCTTTCTGCAACCAACCTTCTTACCTCCTCCCACCCCCACACCCTAGCACAAGAAATGAACCCATGTCTTCCCACAAGCATGCCAGGCAAGCGCTCTACCACTGAGCTATATGT
>NW_022900934.1:15351724-15404338 GCF_012274545.1 Fukomys damarensis
AGTATATATTTATATATTTTTTTAAAATAGCCTCCTCACACACACAAGTATATCCCGCTCTTATGGTAACCCTACTTTTTAACATCAGGAGAAAAGTGCCAGTGAACATGAAGAAAGAAAAGGTAGTGTATGCAAAGAGGGAATATAAATGATTTAAAATCTTTTACAGGTTAATTTGCCAATAGACAGAAAAAAAAATGGGGTGGTGGGTTCTGGGGACTGAACCCAGAGCCTCATAAATGCTAAGAACATATTCTACCACTGAACTAAATCCCTCAGCAACAAAAATTTTTAGTTTTTTTTGGATGGTGCTGGTGATTGAACGCAGGGCCTCACTCATGCTAGGCAAGTGCTCTACCACCAAGCATTCCCAGCCCAGCATGTAATCTTTGATCTTATAATTCTATTTCCAGAAATTCTAGGAATGTAAGAATATCCCGCGCCATTCAGACCTTAGCTAAAATGTTGCTTCTTCAGAAGGACTTCCCCAACCCACACAACTAGGACAACCAACCACACATCTAGCTGTCACATCACTGTCTGCAAACACTGCTGTTTTTTCTGTTCATTCATTTACTACCTGCCTCTCACTGCTACCACTCTGCTCCACATTAAGATGTTGGCTCTGTAAGAACAGAGATGTGGTCTGTCTTTTATAGTACTCATCCTAGGCAGGCGTAGTGGCACACACCTGTAACACCAGCACTCAGGAGGCTCAGTTTGGAGGACCACTGTGAGTTCAAGGCCAGCCTGAACTACATACATAGTAAGATTCTGCCTCAAATAGACACATAAAAATAAATATAGTGCTTAACCTATGTACTGGACACTAGTCAGAGAGACTGTATGCATCATCTCATTTAATCATCTCAGCTGTAAGAAATTTCTATTATCATTCCATCTTACAGATGGGACAACTGAGGCACAATTTAAATTTGTTGGCCCATAAATGTTATTGTGGAACTCAACACTTGTGTGTATGACTACAAAGCCCATGCACCTAACTCTCTTGAAATGAATCAAAAGTTCAAATATGCCCACTTTTTGTTTGTTTTGAGACAGGGTCTTGCTATGTAGTCTAGGCTGGCCTAGAACTTCCTAAATTTCCCAAGCTGACCTTGAGCTTGTGATCTTTAGCCTCTGAATGCTGGGATTGCAGGCATACATCACCATGCCTACCTCCTAAATTACACACCTTTTGACCAAGCAATTCCAATTGTGGAAATTTATCACACAGAGATAATCAGACAAGAACATGGTTTGTTTATTTACTGTATATTGCTTATAAAAGTAAAAAATGGCAATATGTTTAGGCAATTCACCAGTTAGTTGTGTTTGCTTTTTGGTAAAGTCTCAAAGACTCAGGATTTACTGAAACAGAGTGCAGCCCTGGCTCACAGTCCATGTTTGCTGTTGGTGGTGTATGCATTTAAATTTCTAAAGGGACATTATAATGTACCAAATTGCTAATATATCTTCTGGATAGTAACATCACAGGGGAAGTTTCATCACTAAATTGTGTACTTAACATGCTGTCCTACCTTTTTTGTTTGTTTTGTTTTGGGGGGAGGTTTTTTTGGTCCTTTAAAAATACATTATTAATATTATGGTCATCAAAAATAAAGGTACTTGGGCTGGGGATTTGGCTCAGTGGTTCCACCACCTGCCTCGCAAGCACAAGGTCCTGAGTTCAATCCTTGGTACCAAATTAATTAATTGATTGATTGATTAAAGGTATTAAGGGCCAGGGATTTAGCTCAGTGGCACAGTGCCTGCCTGGCAAGTGTGAGGTCCTGAGTTGTGATCCCTAGTACCAAAAATAAATAAATATAAATAAGAAAGGCACTATTCTTTTGAAAATATAGGATGAACAGCCCCCACCAAAAAATTTTAAAAAGGTTATTAGAAAGGCTGGGTCCACATGCCTATACTGCCAGCTACTCGGGGGTACACTAAGGCAGGAGGATCACAAGCTCAAGGCTAATTTGTCTCAGAATAAAAGTAAAAATGGATGTAGCTCAGTGGTAGAATACTTCACTAGTATGCGTGAGGCCCTGAGTTTCATCCCTAGTACCACCACCAAAAAAGGGGGGGGGCAAAATCATAAAATGGAAGGAATGTATGCTTTCAGAAGTCCTGGACAAGGCAAGTGGGGAGTTTTGATTCTTTTTTTCCACTTTTTTCTTAATATCTTTTCATCCCATCTGAATGTTATTTTTGTGTACACATGCTACATTTTTAGTTTTTGTAAAATTAGGAAAGGAACCAGGGATTTAGCTCAGTGGTTTGTTGGCCTGCCTTGCAAGTGCAAGGACCAGAGTTCAATCACCGGTACCAATAAAACAAAAAACAAATAAAAATTAGGAAAGGAGAGAATGTTAGCAGAATTGTGCTATCACTAACTATAATATGTACATTTCAGAAAATGAAAATTTAGTCTTAGGATATTCTGCTTTGAATATACCTTAGCAAAGATTTTGGGTTTTTTTCTTTCTTTCTTTTTTTTTTTTTGTACCAGGGATCAAAGTCGGGTCCTTCTGCTTGTGGAGTAGGCACCAGAGCCACTGAGCTAAATCCCCAGCCCCAAAGATTTCTTTTTAATAATAATACCCAGTGTGGAGACATGGGAAAATGTAGGTGATAAAAGAAAAATGGTAAAACGTGTGTGTGTGTGTGTGTGTGTGTGTGTGTGTGTGTGTATGTGTGTGTTAGTAGGGACTGAACCCAGGACCTTGTACATACTAGACAAGTTCTCTACCACTAAGCAACATTCTAGGCCTTTTCTAAAATTTGATTTTAAATTAGGTATGGTTGTAATCCCAGTCACTTAGGAGGCTTTTTCATGAAAGAAGATCCTGACTTCAAGGTCAGGCTGGATTAAATAAAGCAAGACCATGTCCCAAAAATATTGGTGGGAGGTGCAGGTGGGGATGTAGCTTAGTGGTAGAGCATGTGTACAGATGCACAAGACCCTGGGTTCAATCCCTTATACCACAAAAAAAGTATTAATTTTTTTCTTCAGTACCAGGGATTGATCTCTGGTCCTTGCACTTGAGAGGCAGGCGGTGGAACCACTGAGCTAAATCCCCAGCCCAAAAAGTATTAATTTTTAAACGTATACATGCCCTTTGACTCACTCAGTTATTTTACTTCTAAGACTTTATCCTAAAGAAGTTATTATACAGATGTGTCCAAAAATACATCTTGAGATTGTTCACGTTAGCACTGTTTAGAATAATGAAAAACTGAAAATTATCCCAAAGTCCACAATTATGGAGTGCCCAAATAAACTTTGGTACATATACAGAATGGACTATTATGTAGTCACAATAACTGATACTACATAGAAGAATATCCAACATGAAAACATTGCCTCATTTTAATATTAAAGTGTATATATAGTGTGGACTCATGATAATTCCGCATAGAAAAATGAACAGAAGAAATAATCCATGGTTTCTCAGGGTGATAACAATATAACCTTAATATTTATTATAAATTTTCAATGCATTATTTTTATAATAAAAATAAGTATTACTTCTACAAAAGGAAAAATATTAAAGTTATTTTAAGTTCCTTTGAACAATACATACCAAGAACTACAAATATGTACACACTGTGATTGTGATTTATAAGTGAGAGAGACATTTATAGCAAAACAGTTTATAACAGAGAAAAAATGGAAACAAAACATCAAACACATTGTCTGGCCATTAAATATGGTTAAGAGTGGGCCAGGGATTTAGCCCAGTGGTTCTGCCACCTGCCTTGCAAGCGTAAGGTCCCAAGTTTGATCCCCGGTACAAAAAAAAAAAAAAAAAAAATTGGTTAAGAGAGACATGAGCTTCACTACTGCCAGAACCCTGCTCTTGTCTTTCACTACCCCAGCCCCTGGTCTAGAAGTACTGGTGCCCACCTTGTACCTGGCAGTGGAAGGGGCATACAAAACACAAGCCAGACAAGGACTCAGTAAGGAGTAGGCAGAGACACCCTTGAAGCTGAGCCTAAAAACTGGAGCTCTGCTCAGGCACTTCAACCAGATCCAATCTCTTTGTTAGTAAGAATGACCAAGGCAAGCAAGAGAACAGAGAAAGGAAAGGAAGGAAAAAAGGAATAAAGTCAGTCCTGGAAAAAGAAAAGAAAATAGAAACAAGGAGGAAAAAAAATTAGGATTTTTAGAAAAGGAACATAGAGATGATACAGAGTGAGGCAGGCGTCTGACAAAAGTGCCCTAGCAGCCAGTCTCTGAACTCCTGAACCAGGAGTGTGCCCCTTCTAAAGCTTTGACGAGACCTAACAGAGACAAAGAACCCAGAGCGTCTTCCCAGTTCCCATGACTGACTATAGCTCCTGGCAGCTCAACGATCATTACATACCAGTGGATTTCAGCCATTAAATAAAAGATCAAGAAGAAGGCTACCAGTCCATAATAGAACTAAAGGTAATTTTGAGCTCCGTGTATACCAATACCATCATTAACAACAGGTTCCATTTATTACTAAATAGTTGCAATGACGCTACTTTGTCCACAGATGAAAATTCAAAGCCAGGAAAAAAATCCCAAGCCTAAATCAGGATGGACTTTAAAAGAGAGCCGACTGGCAAAAGATCAAAGGGATCTTCCTTCCCCTCCCCAACAGGGAGGACAAAAGCTGCTGGCCCACAGATAAGAAGGCTTCAAAAATACTTCTGTCAATGTCTTAAAAGTCTTAAAGAGGAAACCAAAAAGAAAGAAGAGTCACCAAGATAAATTTAACTACACAGATTAGAAATAGCAGGGCAACCTGTTCACTCCAGATACAGAGGCTAGAAGAAGCTGCCAGAATGCTCATTAACAGTCAGTGTGAGCTTGAAAGAGGAAAATTAGATGAAACAGTAACTCTGGGACTTCATCCTGTGAATCCCCTGGGTGGAGGATGCTGTAAAGTAAGAATAACAGGCAGAAGACTTCCGTGAAGACTGCATTTATCATAGATTCAAGGAAAGGAAAAGAAATGAAATAAGTTACATCTGAATTATGATACCTACAATTCTTATGCATCCAAATACAAACTCAGAATTTACAAATATCAGCTGGCTAATTCCACTTTTACAAACTCAACTTTCACATAAGACCGATCTTCTAAGTACTGTTCAGCATCCATTAGTTTCTGGCCACCTCCCCCATCTGTTTGTTTGTTTGTTTTTGGGTTTTTTGAGACAGGGTCTCACTATGTAGTTGAGAATGACCTGGAACTCACTATGTAGCCCAGGCTGGTTTCGAACTCACAGTGATCCTCCTGCCTCAGCTTCCCAAGTGCTGGGATTACAGGCGTGTGCCACCACGCCTGGCCTCCCAAGATATCTGTATGTGAGGCTAAGAGTTTCCTGGATTTCTTAACAGAACCCTCTGTGAGGAAGAGACACCATCATCTGAAGCTTAAGACTACACCATACACTTAATAAAGCAAAAGGCAAATAAATAAAAGTAATTACAGAAATAAAGCCAACAGGCTGTTGGATCCAGCAATCAAAACAGGCTCACAGCACTGACTGGTTTCTGACTGAGTAGCTCAATGAACCTTTAAGAGTAAATCATAATATTTAGGAACTGCAAGAGGCCTGAATGAAGGTCTCAGCACAGACCTCCTTTCCCAGTCTCCTGGGACTCTAACACGGGGAGGCAGCTGCCTCAGTGAGGAAATGAGAACTCAAACGGCAAATAAGTCCAGATGGTGTTATATGCACCTGCAGAGTTTAAAAAAGAAGAAGTAGTCAGGGCTTCTCTTCCTTCCCCAGCAGAAAGAACACATTTGGAGTGTTTTATTTTATAATGCTGGAAATTGAACTCAAGGCCTTGTGCATGCTAAGAAGTGCCCTACAGCAGAGCCACACCACAGCCCACATCCAGCCCCTACAAATTTGTAGGGTTTTTTTGTTTTTGTTTTTTGGTTTGTTTTTTTTTTGGTACTGGGTCTTGTGTTTGACAGGCAGGCACTGTGCCATTGAGCTATATCCCCGGCTCTACAAATTTGTAGTTTTAACAAAAGCTTTTAAAGAGTCCCAAAAGACTGACAACTCTGCCTATGAAACTCTATTTGAAACTAACTATATTTCACTGTTTGATATATATCTTTCAAAATTCTTAAAATGGAAATGCTTGTCAGAGGATGTCACATATTTGCAAACTGTTCTTAATTTGCCAAACTTATCAGATTTGTTTTTAATTGTTCCATTAACTGGAACAACTAATCATATCATTATACAATGTGACAGAGACTGAACATGTATTAAATAACATTAAACCATCAAAGTTGTTTTGGTTTTTTGTGTGTGTTATTGTTATTTTTTGAGACACAGTCTTGCTTTGTAGTACAGGCTGGCCCTGAACTCACTATGCAGTCCAGGCTGGCCTCAAACTCGCGGTAATCCTCCTGCTTCAATATCCTGAATCTCACAGTTTTTACGCAATTGTTTATTTAAAAAATGAGGGACAGGGATTTAGCTCAGTGGTTCTGCCTACTGTCTTGCAAGCGCAAGGTCACGAGTTCGATCCCTGGCACCAAAAAAATAAAATAAAATAATTAAAAATGAGCCAGGCGTGGTGGTGCATACCTGCAATCCCAATACTCAGGAGACTGAGGTAGAGGTAGAGGGGTTACCACAAGTTTGAGGCCAGCCTGAGCTACACAGTAAGTTCAGGTTTAAACAAAATTAAAATTTTAGATACCAGTAAATACATTACATGTTAAATATTTACAGGTCAAGCAGAGAGGCCTCAGGAGAAATCAAAACTGCCAATCCCTTGATCTTGGACTTCTGGCCTCCAGAACAGTAAGATAACAGTGCTATTGTTTTAAGCCACCCTGCCTGTAGTGCTGTTACAGCAGCTGCTGCAAACTAAAATTCCACCGCTGGTATTATTCTTATCCTTCTGTCCCAACACCCCATGCTCTGCTATGTCATTATTAGTCCCACACTATCACCAACACTATCTGCCTCCATGGCTTTGCACATATTAATTAGTTCCCCTACATAGAATAATTATGGCTTACGGACCTCAGAAAATCCCATTCCTTGGGAATCCAGTTCAAGAATCACCTCTCACTATCCCAGAATGAGTGATTACTTTATTAGTTGTGCCTATGGTAAATACTACATAAAAGCTCATTCCAACAATTTCCTACCCTAAGATATGATCAAAAGCACTTTGCTAGACTTCCCCAACTGTCAAAATTAAATTTCTCCATCTAAGAAAATTACTATCTTACATCTCACACCAAAAATAGCTCCTAGTGGACCTAGAGTAAAACACATAAATACAAATATTAATCCATGTAAATACAGTCTCAAAAAACAAAAAATAAACACAAATAAGCCAAAATTGGGAATGAGACAAGGATTTCCACCCTCATCCACCCTCATCATTCAAATTTAGTATTTAAAATTTTAGCCAGAGCAATCAGCTAAGAGAAAGAAATAAATATGATACAAATGGAAAGAAAGAAGTCAAATTATCCTTATTTGCAGACAAAATGAACCTTAAGATAACCCCAAAGACTCTACCAAAAGACTTTTAGAGCTGATAAATTTAGTGAAGTAGCAAGATACAAAAATCAACATTAAAAGATCAAGAGCTTTTCTATACTTTTATATACAGTTCAATCATGAACTGAGAAAGAATTCAGGAAAACAATTCACAGTAACTTTAAAAAAAATAGGAATCAATCTAACCAAGGAGGTGAATACCTCTATAATGAAAATTACAGAACGCTGTAAAAAAAAGAGAGACCTTATCTCAAAAAAGTTTCCTCACTGAAAAGGAAGCATTTTGCAACAAAGAGCCTACAGAATGGAGAAAAATCTTTGCTAGATACTCTTCTGACAGAGGATTAATATCGACAACACATAACTGAAAAGACACCAAAAAACTCAATAGACTAATCAATAAATATCAAATTAATTGAACAGATGTTTCCTAGAAGAAGTACAAAAGATCAAAATATATATGAGAAAAAGTCCAACATCTTTAGCCATTTGAGAAAAGCAAACTGAACCTACATTTAAGATTCTATCTCAGGCTGGGGATTTAGCTCAGTGGTTCTGCAGCTGGCCTCACAAGAGTAAGGACCCAAGTTTGATCCCCGATACCTAAAAAAAAAAAAAAAAAAAGATTCTATCTTGGCTGGGGATTTAGCTCAGTGGCACCATGCCTGCCTGGCAAGTGCAAGGTCCTGAGTTCAATCCCTGTTACCAGAAAACAAATAAACAAACAAAAAAAAGATTACAAAAAATAAATGCTAGAAAAGATGCAGGCAAAAAGAACTTATACATTGCTGCTAGGAATGTAAATTAGCACAACCACTATAGAAATTGGTGTTAAGTTTCCTAAAAGAAAACAAAAAACTAAAAATAGAACTATCCAGCTTCTTGGTATACCACTTCTTGGTATACACTGAAAGGAATTAAAGTCAGCGTGCTATAGAGATACCTTCATAGCTACATTTACTACAGCACAATTCACAATATCCAAGATAACAGAATTGACCTAAGCAGACTAAAGGATAAAAAATGTGGCATATATATATATATATATATATATATATATAATGGGGTATTATTCAACTGTAAAGAAGAGTGAAATTACATAATTTGAGGAAATACAATGGAACTGGAATTCATCATGTTAAGCAAAACAAGCCAGACAAAGACAAATATTGCATACTTTCACTAATAAAAGATATTTTTAAAAAACTATTGATAAATTTGATTACGTAAAAATATTCTACATGGCAAAAATCATGTTCCTCAAAGTAAAAAATCAAACGTCATAGTGGGAAAAACTATATTCCATACCCACAAATAGTGTATTTCCTTAATGTAAAAAGAGCTTCTACAAATGAGTAAGACCTTGATTCCAAGCCCTCTTCTGAGTCTTTCCAGCTGGAGGTCAACAATGGATCACAAACAAGGCAGCCTCCTGTGTGCCTGGTCCAAATTCCCAGCCACAGAACCCCTGGGGACAGCTGCTTCAAGCCACACTTTGATTAGCTTGTTACACTACAAGAGTATGTGGAATTTTGGATTCCGCATTGTTAGTATATTTTAGAATTTTTTTGTATTCTTCCTCATAATGTCACTGCTAAGTTTTTGGTTTCTTTCTTATTCTCTTTTTTTTTTTTTTGCTAACCTCTACTTTCTGGATGTATTTGTGTAATACTAATTCTTTCTTTTTAAAATGCTTGGTATATTGGGCCGGGGATTTAGCTCAGTGGTTCTGATGCTGGCCTTGAAAGTGCAAGGGCCCGAGTTCAATCCCTGGTACCAAAAAAAAAAAAATTTTTTTTTTTAAATGCTTGGTATAAAGGAATAAGAGGGAGAGAAAGTGTGTAAAGGGGAATTTGGGATCACTATGAAAAAAATATATCCACTGAAACTCCCTCAAAATGTGAAACTGAGGGGGGACAAAGAGGGGTGATAATGATTAAAGTCTGTTATGTGCATGTATGAATCAGCCTAATGAAACCCACTGTAAAACCAAAAATAACAGTGGAAAAAATGCTTGGTATAGCTGAGCATGGTGGTATAGACTGTAATCCAAGCACTCTGGGAGGCTGAGATAGGAGGACTGGAAGTTTGAGCCCAGCATGGGCAATTTTAGCAACTTAGCAACACCCCCACAACATTCAACAACATCACAAAATTCTTAAAAGTAGGTGGGGGGCTGGGAATGTAGTTTGGTTTAAAAGCCCTGAATTAATTCAATCACCAGTACAAAAAGTTTGATAAAACTCTCTAGTGAAGCTTTCTTTCCTAGGAGGAAAGTTTTAGTATTTATGCAACTTCTTTAATAATCACATTACCAACAGCTTTATCTACTCAACAAAAATTTGGTTTAAAATAGTTCATAATGTTTTTATTATGTTAATAATTATACAATCCCTCCTTTTACTCTTGATAGTAGTTAACCATGCTCTTCCTTTCTCATTCTCCCTCCCGTGTGTGTGTGTGTGTGTGTGTGTGTTGTACTGGGATAGAACCCAGAGGTTGTCTACCATTAAGCTACATACTTCCAGCCCTCTTTATTTTTGAGACAACATTTCACTAAGTTGCCCAGGTTGCCTTAAACTTTCAATCCTCTTGCCTCATCCTCTTGAATACAGGTGTGTGTCGTCACACCCTGCTTCCCTTTTTATTTATTTGTTTATTGCAGTACTAGGGACTGAACCCAGGGCCTTCACACTGAGCTACATCTCCAGCCCTTTTTTATTTTGAGATGGGGTCTAAGTCATTGAACAGCCCAGGGTGAGTTCAAACTTGCAATATTCCTGCCTTAGCCTCCCAGAGTGCTGGGATTACAGGCAGGTATAATCATGCCCAGCTACCTTTATCTCCTTAACAGATTTTGCTGTGCTTTTTATGACTTCTTAAAATGGATGCTCTCTTTTTTAGTCTTTAGCCTTTCCTCTTTTCTAATATATGCACTTAAGGCTATATCCTTTTGAGTTGGTGTATTTGTATCTCTTAGCAGTTCTGGGAAATATTATGCTATCTGTTTCTGCACTATTCTTGCTCCTCTTCCTCTATAATTCCAAATAAATATATATTAGGCATTCTCATTGGGTTCTCTTACTATCTTTTCTGGATTTTTCAGATTTTAATCCCTTGCAGTTCATTCTGGATCATTTTCTTCTAAACTATATTTTAGTTCACTGATTCTTCAGCTATATAATCTTCTCTTCAATCTACCTGCTGTATTCTTGTTTCTGGTTATTATATTTTTCAACTGTTAGAATGCTTTTTTTATTTTTCAAATCTGCTGTCACTTGTAACAGAATCTGCTTACTGACTAAAAATCTTGACTTTTTTCGGTGGGGAGGTACCAGAGATAGAACTCAGGACCTTGCATTTTTGAGGAAGGCACAGCGCCACTGAGCTAACTCCTGGCCCTCTATTTCTTTTTGTATAGTAAATATAGTTGTTTTCATAGTCTATGTCTGAAACCCCAGTGTCTTATGGCTTTTTTATGGTTGGGTACTATTTCTGCTAATTTTTTGCATGATGTCCTATTTCTTTGTGAAACAGGTTTTTTTCCTATGTGCTTGTTGGTCCTTACATTTAAAAAGCTATTCAGAGGACTATTTTGATGCCCAGAATGCTAACAGCTTCCTCCAAAGAGAATTTTCACCTCCTTTTACTAGTTGTCTGATCTTTTCTGTGTCCTGACTGAAAAATCACTCTACGACTCAACCAGTTGCAGATTTTTCCCAGGAGACTTGAGCCCAAGCTGAGCCTTGAACATTCCTAGGCACTGATAAAGATGTTTAGGCTGTTGCTCAAAACAGTACAAGAAACTGGCCCTGACCTTCTGCCAAAATTCTTTAAACTTTTGTATAAATTCTATCCCTTGACTCTCTTCAAAATAGACATACCCAGGGAGAACAACCCTTTCCTCTTGTCTGTCATGAGGATACACTGAGTACTCAGCAAGTAATGTCCTCTAATAAATGCTTTGTTGGGATCACCCTGGTGTTTAGTGCTTTCCTTCTTTGGAATCTCAACTGATCTTCTCTCTGATTTGTTTGGGTCACTCCTTGTGGAAACTCCCTTGCTGCTATTGCTACTTTTGGGGCAATTCTAGCTGGGAGCTCAGTGGAACAAAACAGCACTATGGTGAATTCCCAACTTAGAAATGTTAGTAAGTCGGATTCATTCATAAGTCTGACAAAGTGAGCCTTATACATCTTTGACACAAATACACACCGTACATTGCTTTGTGCTTCCTAGCAGTCCCCTCCACGTCACCACTGCTGGTCCTCTTGCTTCTGGACATCCTGGGCTCTGACTGTGCTGTACTACTGTACCCTGCCACATTGTACAGTGAACACATGGCAGCACTGTTATGACAACATCCAGCAAACAAGTGAGTTACTTTCAAGATTTGTTTGCATCTACAACTGTTCCTAAAGTGGGGTCCGTTTGTTATCTGTGAAAATTCACAAGGGACTTACTATATTAATTGAGGACTAAGATTAAAGGCCTAAGGGCCAGGGATTTAGCTCAGTGGTTCCACCACCTGCCTCACAAGCGCAAGGACCAAAGTTCGATCCCTGGTACCAAAAAAAAAAAAAGAAAAAAGAAAAAAATATTAAAGGTCTAAGATTAGGTTCCCTGGACCCAGAAGCTTGGTTGCAAGACTCTATGAGGGTCTGGTTTAGTACAGGTTTCCTCTCACACCCGTACGGGTTCCATTCCAACTAGAGAAGTGGTCTGAGTCTCCATCCTAAATAGTCAATAAGCTTTTAATTTGACCCTCATAGGTGAAGTCACCAAAAGTACAGCTTAACACACAAATGCCTTCTCAGGATAAGCAAATACCTTCAGCACAAAAATGGCTTTGCTATCTACACTTATCTCTCTTGACTTCTGCATTCTTTCAGATGATGGCACAGCAATGCCTCAATAGCTGATAAACTTTCTGAACCTTTCATGAAAATGTCTTTGTCTTCAGAACAGGGACTGGTTCAAATTACCTAGTCTACCATTATTGAAAGTAGAATTCTCACTATACACTTTTTGGACATTTGTGAATTTGGTCCATAGTGTTATCTATTCAAATAAATATAATGAATTCTAAAAGAAAAAGAATAGTAAAAGGATAAAGTATTAAAGAAAACAGAAATATAGAAAGGAGAAGAAAAGGAAATGGGAAACTGAATTTACTTTTTGGCATTTCATGGAACATTTACAAAAACATCTTTGGGGGCTGAGGATTTAGCTCAGTGCACTGTGCCTGCCCCATAAGTGCAAGGTCCTGAGTTCAATCCCTGGTACCAAAAAAAAAAGTCTTTGAGTGTTGATGAACATTTTTGTTTTTATTTATAGTTCATGTTTGTGTGTGCATGACGGAGGATGCTGTGGATTGAACCCAAGGCCTTTGCATTGCACTATGTCCCCAGTCCCACCCCCATGTGGGACAGGGGTTCACTAAATTGGCCAGACTGGGCTGAAACTTGTGAGCTTCCTGCTTCAGCCTCCCAAAGTGCTGGGATTACAGCTGTATACCACAACTTTGGGTTTCTCAGTGGAAAAATATAATTATTTAATTAGAATTGTCTCTTAATATACCTGTTTCCTGATAACTGCTGAAGCTCTATGCCCCAGCCACATGGACTTGGTTTTCCACCTGATATGAAACCTTGGCTTTTGTTGAATATCACTAGCCATAAGTTACTTCATACATTATGAGTTAAGGCTGGGCATGGTGCTGCATGTCTATGGTTCCAGCACTTCAGAGGCTAAGGCAGGTGATGAGTTCAAGGCCAGACTGTGCTACATAGTGAGACCCTGTCTAAAAAACAAATAGATAAATAAATACATACTTACTATGAGTTAAGACAAAGCCAGTTCCCTCTGTTGATGGGGAATATAAGTATAAAAGACTACAACCTTATAAGGATAAATTGGCAATATGAATTTTTTTTTTGAGAGGTTCTTGCTATGCTGCCTATTTTACCCATGCTGGCCTCAAACTTATAATTCTCTTGCTTCCAGATCCCAAATAAATAGCTGAGACTAGGCATAAGCTGTGTATCAAATTTTTAAACATACATACTCTTTGATCCTGCACAAACTTCCAGGAATTAATACCACAGAGATCTTATAAAAGCACAAAGACATAAATAATTTCTTTGCAACAGCAGTTTTGGCTATAGAAAAACTGAATACAGTAACATGAGGTGTTTAGTCAAATAAGTTATGGCATATTTATACAACAGAATACCACTGTAAAGGAAAGTAATCATTATTCAAGCTTCCCAGCCTCTATCCATTTGTATTTGTGGGTAATTCTCCCACTGGGCATAGTCTCACCTGGGACTTGGTTTTTTTTTTTGTACTGGAGATCAAACTCAGAACCTTGTGCTTGGGAGGCAGGCAAGGTACCACAGAACTAAACCCCTGGCTCTGGGACTCCAAATTTTAACCAAAGAGCAGTTAGAATTTCTTTTTTTTTCTTTCTTTCCTTCTTTCTTTCTTTTTTCTTGTAGCAAAGATGATTTACTGAACTTCAATGGAGGAAATAAGACACTGTTCTACAACAAAACTATTTAACTTTAGAGTTCATGAGGAAACATGTTATTAGAAATATACATTCAATAAAGCATTGTTAATAATAGCTAACTACATTAGATTCTGGGGTAGTTTCCTTTGGTGTTCTCAAATTAAGATTTTTCTAAAACAATTCTGGTATTTCAATTAAAGGTCATAGTTCAATTCACAGATTTATAAAATATGTGATTTGTACTTTAAAAATAATAATTGTTAGCCACCATTTTTATAGGCCATTTCAACAGTCAATGAAGTATTTTACAAATATTTTGGAATATATCTAAAAGGTTTATCCCCATTCAACTAAGAATCTTCTTTTTAAAAATAAAAATACAATGTGGGCTGAGGATTTGGCTCAGTGGTTCTGCCGCCTGCCTCGCAAGCACAAGGGCCCAAGTTTGATGCCCAGTACCAATAAATAAATGAATAAATAAAATAAATAAAAACATATGTACTAATAATTAAAATAGTAAATTATTGCCACACATGGTAGCCCATGACTGTAAACCCAGCATCCAGGTTAGGGTAGGAAAACCACCAAGAGTTTGAAGCAGCCTGGGTTACAGAGTGAGTCCAAGTCCAGTCTGAACTATATAGTGAGAACCTGTCTCAAAAAACAACAAACAGAGAAAGTGTTGAAAATGAGACTAAAATATTTGAATATTAATAAACATTAAAATGAAAAATTAAATCCTTTCATAGAACTGTACTGGATCTTTATTATTAACTTCTTACAAAAAGAAAAAGTTAATAACATTAAAAAAAATATATAGTACTGACAAATCCAATGTGCTTGGAAAGTCTATAAACTTCCCCCACTTTAAAAAAATGTTTTCAAAAGCAATAAATAGATTCCCTTTCTTAAAAAACTATTGTACCCATCATAATTACTACAGCTGTTTTTGCTATAAAAATAGTTACAGGGAAGATGGTGGAGTGTGAGCGGCAGCAAAACAGCCTTTCAAAGATCTGGAGTCCTGATACTGTAATATAGTAATGTGTGGAAGAGAAGAGAGAAGTGGGTTCCAAGGATCTGAAGCAAGAACTACAGCGCAAAGGGAAAGTAGAGAGAAGGAACTCAAATGTAGAAGAAGGAAGTGGCAAGCCTCAGTTTCTCTGAGTCCTGGCTTGTGGCATGGGAGGGGAGTATGGAACATCCCTGTGAGGCATGGTAACTGATGGTGGCTCCAGAGTGCTCCATGGAGAAATGTACCAGTGGAACACAGCAGTGGACGACACTGCGAACTACAGTGGCTAGTGAGTGATTCCAGTCCAGCTCAGGAGTCCTTTGGAGAGGGCAATTGGCAAGTTGCCATTTTGGAAAGAGGTCAACTGAATTCAAGATTCAAAGTAGCAGTGAGTTGGCTCTATCTCAGAGCTCCCAGTGTCAGGGTGAGGCACAGCTGTGGGAGATACCCAGAGTCAGAAAGCCAAGTTCAAGCCAGCAAGGGTCACCCAGAATGTTGTGTGCTAAACAACTCAGGCCCCAGCCAGAAACCAGAAGCAGCCTGAACTTCAGTGGAGCTGAAAACAAAGGTTTGCTGGGATTATCCACCATCTCACCATAATTCCACTACAGGCTTGCTGGGATCTGGGCTCCGTCTGCCCCCTTTGTATATATAAGAGACACACCCTGAAGTGGACTTTTTTTCCTTCCTTTGCTTTTTTTTTCTTTCTTTCTTGATTTTTCCTGTTTTTATATGAGTGTGAACATTGTTTCTAGTTTGTTTTTGTTGTTGTTCTGTCCTTGTTTCTGTTTCTTCCTTTCCCTTCTGGGGTTTTTTTCTACCAGTTTCCCAAAGCTTATGGAATCTTCTTTTCTCCTTCACCCTTGGCTCTAATCATTTCCCTTCTTCTATTTCTCTATTTTTTCCTCTTACAAATTTAAATTTTCTCCCCAGAGGATAAAATCACTCTATTGAGGAGATATCGACTGTATGTACTTTTTCTGGCTTGTTTTAGATTTTGTTATGTAACTACAAATCTTGTTCAAATGGTAGGTGGAAAATTAATAGTTACCACAGTTTCAAAAAAAAATAGTTACCACAGTTTCTAATTATCTAGGCTGTGCTTGATACTACTGTTATTACTGGCGATACTATTTTAGCCAAAGTGATGTAATTGTTCTAATCAGTTTTTCTTCCTTGTATGCCAAGACTGAGATTGCCTAAGGGTAATAAACAGTGCTAAAGGCCAATACTAGAGAACCAGGGACTAGGCCAAATAGGCCGCAACTTCTCATCCTTAATAAATTCAAGAGGTAGGATCTTACAACAGACTCCCAGCTATACCTAGAAGACATATCTGAAAAGTAGTGATTTTCTAAGGGTTCTCAATACTAGCAATAAAACTACCTAACATAAGCAATTTATAAGCATCAATGCAGAAATTCTACTAAAAAAATAGAAAATGAGAAGACATAGAAGCAAGATGCAACCCCAGACTTCTAGCTTAACTAGGGGTCAATGAGGTGGAACAATTCAAAAGCCATGCACTTGAACTCTCTGAAATGGTTAAGAGTGGAAGTAACAAAACAAATTAATGAGGTTATAGAAAAATCAAATTAGAAATAATTTCTCAGATAACTAAACAATTATGACCCTAATAATGAAGGACAGGGTTAATGAATCTAGAGTAGATACAGATAAAAAACAAAATAAGACAAAAAAAAATCAGGAGCTGAGGAACTGATACAAACCATGAATGCTCAACATAGGAAAGAAATGGAATCCATGAAATAGATTCAAACAGGTATATAGGAAATTAAAGATTCTATTGAAAGTATATGTGCCAGAATCAACTAATGTGAGGATAAAATATCAGATCTAAAGACAGATTTGTACTTAGAAATCATGGAAAGAAAGATTTCTTAAAAATAGAAAGGGAATGTGAAAAGTCAATCTAACACATGCTAGATACAGAGAAGAAAAACATTAGATTGATCAGAATCAATGAAAAAGTAGGAGATAAGCACAAATGACACATACACACACAAAAACCTGTTCACAGAAGTAATGGCAGAAAATTTCCCAAGCATGGAAAAAGAATTTGACATAAAGAAAAGTGAGGCATATAAAACTCCAATTAGCCATGATCAAAAAAATCTACACATAGTCATATAATAGTCAAGATCCCAGAAATTCAATACAAGAACAGAATATTAAAAGCTGTTAGAGAAAAGAAAGAAATCAGTGTGGCCGGGTGTGGAGGCACATGCCTGAAATCCCAGCACTCTTTGGGAAGCTGAGGTAGGAGGATCACTGTGAGTTAGAGACCAGCCTGAGCTACACAGTGAGTTCCAGGTCAGTCTCACTACATAGTGAGACCCTATATATATATATACATACATACTTAAGTCAAGGAGAGCTTGGAAAGAAGTATTTCAAGCCCTAAAAGAAAACAACCTCCAACTCAGACTTATATACCCTGCAAAATTATCTTTCAAAATTGATGGAGAGAGGGGAAAAAATGAGAACCAAGACCTCTCATGTAAAGGTACAAGATCTCAATAATGAATGTAACTGTACTGTATACCTAAAATGTATCAATAAACTCAATGAGGAAAAAAAAATTGATGGAGAGGCTGGGGATTTAGCTCAGTGGTTCCGTGGCCTGCCTTACAAGCACAAGGACCTGAGTTCAATCCCTAAAAAAAAAAAAAAAAAAAAAAAAAAAAATTGATGGATAATTAAGATACTTCCATGACAAAGAACATCTGAAGACATTCATGACCACCAAACCAGCACCCCAAAATGTTCTACAAGAATATTCTAGAAAGAGATAATGAAGACTACAACTCCAAGAGATAATGAAGACTACAACTCCAGGTACCCCAACAGAATTAATCTACCAGGCAAGGCAAGCAATTAAACAGGAGAAAGAATAGGAATAGGAAAATAACATTACAAGGAGAGGTCAATACACTAGTTATAACCATCAATGTTAATAGTCTCAATTCACCTATCTAAAGAAACATTGAGAAAAGGAAAAAAATGGAAACAAAGTCTTTGTAAATAGGGAAAGGTGGAGGGGGTGAAGGGAGGGCAATGGTATGAGGAAAAAATAAGAACCAAGATGTATCGTGTACCTCCTCTTCCGAACTTGTATTGCAGTCAGTCCCATCTGCACCATGAGGCTACAGCAGGCGCTGGTGTCTGGGAAAGTGTTCATCCAGTGAGACTACAGCAGCAACACACACTGCCAGTTACAGAACAAGTTCCCCACGCAGCTGGAGAACCAGATTGATAGGCAGCAGTTTGAAGAAACTGTGCAAACACTAAATAACCTTTATGCAAAGCACAGAAGCTCAGGGCCAATCCCATCTTGAAGGCTGTTTGGCTTAACAAGATATATCATGTAAAGGTACAAGATCCCAATGATGAATGTAACTGTACTGTATATCTAAAAAGTACCAATAAACTCAATGAAAAAAAGAAACAAACTGACAAAATGGATCAAGAAACAAGATCCAGGGCCAGGGATTTAGCTCAGTGGTTCCGCCACCTGCCTCACAAATGCAAGGTCCTGAGTTGGATCCCTAGTACCAAAAAAAGAAAAGAAAAAAAGAAACAAAATCCAACAATATGCTACATACAAGAAATACATTTAACTCAAAAAGAAAATCATAGACTGAGAGTCAAAGGATGGAAAACAGCTGGGCATGATAGCTCACACCTGCAATCCCAGAACTCAGGAGGCAGAGGCAGGAGGATCACCACAAGTCTGAGATCAGTCTCAGCTACAAGTGAGCTCAAGGCCAGTGTGAACTACAAAGAGACCGTGTCTCAAAAAAACAAAATAAAACAAAATAAAAAGGATGGAAGACAATACTCCATGGGACAGGAACCCCAAAAAAGCAAGGGTAGGTATTTATTTGCAGGCAAAGTGGATTTCAAGCCAAGACAAATCAAGACAGATGAAGAAGGTCCCTACATACTTGTTAAGGGAACAATTTAAGAGGCAGTGATAGTGATCATAAATATATATGCACAAAATACCAGCATCTCGACTACATAAAACAAATACTAACAGACATGAAAAATCAAATAAGCACTAATACAATTTTAATGGGGGAACCTCAGTATGTCACTGTCACAAATAGATCAACTAGACAAAAAAATTAATAAAGAACTATCAGAACTGAACCAAACTTTTGAACAAATGGGCTTAGTAGATGTCTACAGAGAGTTCCACCCACAACAGAATACACATTCTTCTCAGCTGCACACAGGACATACTCCAAAATAGACCTCATACTAGTTCACAGAACATGTCTAAGTAAATGCAAAGGAATTGAAATTATCCCTTGCATATTATCAGACCATAATGCAAGGAAACTGAAAATCAATGGCAAAAGAAACCACAAAAACTGCATAAGCAAATGGAAATTAAATAATACCTTCCTGAACAACCAATGGGTCCCAGATGAAATTAAAGAAGAAATCAGACACAGACCAAGGATTTAGCTCAGTGGTGCTGTGTCTGCCTGGCAAGTGCAAGATTCTGAGTTAGAATCCCAGTACCAGAAAAGAAAAGCAGAAAAAAGGAGGAGGAGGAGAAATAGACAGTTTCCACAATTAAACAATAATGCCAGTACAACATTCAGGAACTTATGTGACACAATAAAAACAGTCCTACAAGGGAAATTTATAGTGGTAAATTCACACATGAGGAAAACAGACTGAGTTGAAATAAACAACCTAATGTTGAACCTCAAGCTTCTACATGAACAAGAGCAAGTCAAGCCCAAAACTCATATGAGGGAGAAAATTATAAAGATCAGAGCAGAAATTAAAGCAACTTAGACTAAGAAGACAATATAAAGAATCAAAGAGTTGGTTCTTTGAAAGATTAAATAAGATAGATAAACCCTTAGCCAACCTTGTTTAAAAAAAAAAGAAGAAAGACTCAAATCCATGCAATTAGGAATGAAGAGGGTGGAATTACAACAGATCCTGCAGAAATCCAGAAGTTCATCAATATCTACTTCAAGAACCTGTGTCCTACTAAGATGAAAAGCACAGAAAAAATGGATAGATTCCTAGATACACAGGAATCACCAAAGCTGAATCTGAAGATATAAAAATTCTAAATAAACCAATATCAGTCAATGAAATTGAAGATGTGATTAAAAACCTACCAACAAAGAAAAGCCCAGGTCCTGGTAGATTCACTGCTAAATTCTACAAGAATTTGCAAAGAGAAGATCTAATGCCACTACTCTTAAAACTCTTTAATGAAATTGGAAGGGAAGAAATACTCCCAAACTCTCTCCTGGAAGAAAGCATTACCCCTACACAAAAACCAGAGAATGATTCAACCAAAAAAGAGAACTACAGGTCCATCTCCCTAATGCAAATAAGACAGAAAAAACATTTAATAAGATACTGGCCAACAGAATGCAGCAAATCATCAAGAAGATGACCTTGATACCAAAACCAGAGAAGGATTCAACCAAAAAAGAGAACTACAGGCCAATCTCCCCAATGAACATAAGACAAAAAAATTTTTTTTCAGTAAAATACTGGCAAACAGAATGCAGCAAATCATCAAGAAGGTTATATACCATGACCAAGCAAGATTCATCCCAGGTATACAGGGATGGTTCAACACATGCAAATAAGTAAATGTAATACACCATTATTAACAGAACCCAGGACAAAAACCACATGATCATCTCAATAGTTACAGAAAAGCAGTTAACAAAGTTCAACACCCATTCATGATTTTAAAAACCCTACAGTTCCAACGTCATTATATTGTATACATTTGTACCAATAAAATTAATTTTTAAAACTTAACAACAAAAAAAACCCTACAGAAAATTGGAATAGATGGTATTTATCTCAATCTGATAAAAGTCATCTATGACAACATCATACTAAATGGTCAAAAACTGAAAACTTTCAAAATCAGGAACACAACAAGGACGTCCAGTCTTATTCAATATAGTTCTGGAAACATTAGCCAAAGTAATTAGACAAAAGAAAGAAATAAAAGGAATAAATTAAATTATCATTATGTGTGGGTGATATACTTATCTTAGTTACTTTTCTCTTGTTGCTGAGACAAAATATTCAAGACCAAAAGTTAAAAGGGGAAAAGTTTATGTTGCTTACAGTTAATAGTGGTTTCAGTCCATAATCAGCTGGCTCCAAGGTAGGGTGGCTCATGGCAGAGAGGCAACAGTTCATGGTAATTGGAAGGTAGCAAAGCAACAAGGCAGCTGACAAGCCTTTTCTTTCCTTTATATTGTACCCAGCTTAGTGGGGTTAGGGTGATATCAAACCAATCAGTGGATTTAATAATCACCCATCTTTAATCCTAGCATTGCACCATGAATCAATTATAAACTCTAGATTCAGCCACCTCTGAAAAAGCCCCACCTAGCCAGGATTTAGTGCAGTGGTTCTGCCACCTGCCTTGCAAGTGCAAGATCCCCAGTTCAATCTCCAGAACACCCCCCCAAAAAAAGCCTCATCTAAGAATGTATAAGGCTTTGTGGGGACGTCTATCATTGACTTTTTTTTTCCAGTACTGGGAATCAAACTCAGGACCTTGAGCTTACCAGGCAGGTTCGGCACCAATGGGGACATCTAGATAAAACCATAACAATATTCAACATAGAAGACCCCAAAATTGCACCAAAAGACTTCTAGATTTAATAACCAAATTCAGTAATGTAGCTGGATACAAAGTCAACATTCAAAAATGAACAGCATTCCTGTACATAATAAACTCACTAAGAGAGAAATTAGGGAAACCACACCTTTTACAATAGCATAAAAAAATGAAATATTTAGGAATCAATCTAATGAAGGAAGTAAAAGACCTTTACATTGAAAACTACAGTACTCTGAAAAAGGAGATTGAAGACGATATTAGAAAACAGAAAGATGTCCCTTGTTCTTGGGTAGGAAGAACCAATATAGTGAAAGTGGCCATGCTTCCAAAATTACTATACAGATTTGATACACTCCCAATCAAAATACTAATAGTACACCTCTCAGGATTAGAGGAAACAATCTTAAAATCCACTTTTAACCAGGAGAGACACAGACTAGCAAATGCAATTCTGGGCAACAAAGGCAAGGAAGGGGGCATCACAATCCCTGACTTGAAATTATACTGCAGAGATACTGTGATTAAAAACAGCGTGGTACTGGCACAAAAACAGACCCAAGGATCAATGGAACAGATTAGAAAATGCAGAAACAACCCCAAACACATGCAGCTATTTTTTCTTTTTTCTTTTTTTTGGTACCGAGAATTGAACTCAGGTCCTTGTGCTTACAAGGCAGGCCACCAAACTGCTGAGCCAAATCCCCAGCCCCCACAGCTATTTTATCTTTGACAAAGGGCCCAAACACCTTCACTGGAAGAAAGACAGACTCTAATAAATGATGCTGGAAAAACTGGCTTTTCATGTGCCAAAGATTAAAACTCAACCCATATCTTCTCTTACTATGCACTAAACTAAAATCAGAATGAATCAAAGATCTAAATATAAAGCAGAAATACTATTATCTGCTGGAAGATAGAATATGTAGAACTCTTGAAGACATAGCTATAGGCAAAGACTATGAACAAAACTGTGATCACACAGGAAATATTACAAAGAATGAACAACTGGAATCTTATCTTATTAAAAAGCTTTTGTGGGCCAGGGATTTAGCTCAGTGGTTCTGCCACCTGCTTTGCAAGTGCAAAGTTCTGAGTTTGATCCCCAGTACCAAAAAAAAAAAGCTTTTGCATAGCAAAAGAAACCATCAACCAAGTCAAAAGATAATCCACAGGGTAGAAAAAAATTTTGCCAGATGTTTCTCACACAAAGGACCAATATAAAGAACTCAAAAAAATCAGACATCCCAAATTTAAAGACTCAATCCACAAATGGGGACCTGAAATGAATAGATACTTCTTAGATGAAGAAGTACAAATAGTGAATAAATATATTTTTTAAACGTTCAACATTATTGGTCATTTGAGAGAGGCAAATTAAAACAACCCTGAGATTCCATCTTACTTCAGAAAGAAAGGCTATTATCAAGAAACCAATCAATAATAAATGCTGGTGGGGCTGTGGGGAAAAAGATATCCTTCTCTCCTGTTGGTGGGAATATAGACTGGTGCCACCACTGTGGAAATCAGTGTGGAGATTCCCCAAAAAACTAAAACTAGAGGCTCTTTTTGACTCACTTATATTCCGTAGTGTCTTCCTGAAAGAATTAAAAGCATCATATCACAGCAATATATGCACACCCATGTTTATAGCATCACAATTTTTTTTGTTTTTTGTTTTGATACCAGGGATCGAACTTGGGTCCCTGCCCTTGAAAGGCAGATGGCAGAACCACTGAGCTAAATCCCCAGCCCAATAGCATCACAGTTTATAACAGCTAAATCTTGGAAACAGCCCAAATGCCCATCAACCAATGAATGGATAAAGAAGACATGGGGTTTCTTATACAATGAATAACTACTCTGCCAAAAAGGATAAACTTCAGACATTTGTAGGTAAATGGATGCATTTTGAGACCATACTCTTAAATGAAATAAGTCAGACATATATATTTAAATATCATATTTTTTCTCTGGTATAAGAAACTAAAAGTATAAATAAGGACAAAAATGTATAATAGATATTGTGAAACAGAAAGAAAATGTTCAAATGGGAAGGGACACAAGTGGGGGTGCAGGGGAGATGGAAGGGTTGGGCATTGGAGGCACACACCTGTAATCCCAGCACTCAGGAGGCTGAGGCAGAAGGATCATCATAAGTTCGATGACAGCCTGGGCTACACAGTGAGTTCAAGGCCTGCCTGAACTGCATAGTGAGACCCTCTCTCAAAAAAACAAGCAAACAAAAAAAGAACAGAAAGGAAAAAACTGAAACAAAGCTTTTATAAATAAGGAGGGGAAAAGGGGTTGAAAGAAGGGGAGGAGGAAGGGGAGATTAGGGAAAAAAGAATAAAGATACATTAGGTACAAGTACAAATTCCCTATGATGGATGTGATCATTATGTATATATATGCAAAGCGTACCAATAAAATTAACTTTAAAAAATAGTTACAAATTAATATTAATTTAGATAAAAATGAAACAATTTTAATCCTAACATGATTAAGAAAAATGGATTAATCTCCCTAAATGCAAAGATAATTTCCACTCTAATACTTAAAACTGAATATTTACTTTATTTTTTTTAAGAGTAGGAAAATTTATTGGGGACTAGGAATAAGAAATAAGAATGGGAAGCCGGGGATTTAGCTCAGTGGTTCCACTGCCTGCCTCGCAAGTCAAGGACCCGAGTTCAGTCCCCAGTACAAAAAAGAAATAAGAAGTAAGAATAGGAAGTAGGACGTATTCCTGAGAGATTTACTTTATAACTGAATATTTATTGTAATTATTACTTCCATTTAGTTTAATAGAACTGTTTTTGTTTTCATAACTAAATTATCCATTGAGGACCACGATAATTATTAAACAAAACTCCTAAACTAGATTAGATTACATGTTTAATTTGTTTCCCCACATTCTGAAAATATTTTAAGTACAATCATCTTTTGGATTAATTTCCTCTAAAGTTATCAAGAATAACACACTATCTGAATCAGTGAATGTACAAGTGTCACTTAAAGAGTATTGTTTACATTCCATTTATGTAAATAGCTTCATATAAATGTATACAAGTGAGTTTAAAGCCAACCTGTTCTACATAGTGAGTTCAAAACCAGCCTGGACTACATAGTGAGACCTGTCTCATAAAAAAATAAAATAAATAAATAAAATAAAGCACCTTATTAAGCCACTTCACCCATCTTCAAATCTAGCTTAGATCGACAGGTGCCTACTAAACAATGCCCCTCTCAATTGTGGGAGCATGGGCAGGGAGAGCTGCTGACTCTCAGCGTTTCCATCAGGCTCTCAGGCCTCCTCTATTGAGCACTCAGTGGACAGATGTTTGGATTCATCCTTTCTTTCATTTCCAATCTCAAATGAAAATCACCCCTTTTCTGGTGTTGTCACAGCAAAAACTGAATAATAAAGTATCAAGATGATACAGTATATTTGAAATTAAATCTTATGACATCACTGTCACATTTCAAAAATGCTCATTAGTCAGAATTAGTCGGTATAATTTAGTATCATTAGCACCAGCACACCATTTCAGGCTTTGCTTCAGTTCTAGGGCAATTTCCTTCTCAGCGGGTTGATTAAGCACTAATGGTTTGTGGCTCTTCTGCTTAGGAGCCACATGTAGCTTCCACATGGTCATTATCACTGACTGGAATTTTTAGCAGAGGATTCAAACAAAGGCATGCTGTGTGTGGGCAAATGTTTGTGCCAAGTCTTTGCCACCTGAATGACACTTCTCGAGTCACATTTATTTCCAGTGAGAATCCATGGTATGTCTTTCACTAGCAAATGCTGTTTGCATTCCTTTATCCAAGATGACATGCTGTGAAAACTAGTTGCGTTGGTCATGTCATATACGAAGACCACAGCGTGCACATTTCAGAAGTAATGCTGTACCATGCTCTTGTCCTGCTGTGTCCCATAGCTGGATCTTGATGTACTTCTCATCCATCTCCACCACTCATTCTCAGAAATCTACCCAAACAGTGGCCTTGGTGCACTGGGGAAAAGGCTGGTGCAGAAGGAAGTGGTAGGTCAGGCACATCTTGCCTACACTGGAGTCTTCAATCATGATGAAGTTCAGGTAGGGTAGACACCCTGAAGCCTCTGACCCCATGCAGCTGGCCCAGGAACGGGCCTTAAGCAATGACTCCATCTCTGAAGTCAGTCTCTGACCCGCCCCAACCAGTGCTGGCAGGGTCTCTCACAGAGGCCCCCTATAGCTGGGGAGGTGAGCTATGGCCAAATGGAGCCCAGCAACACAACTGGCCCAGGCCACACGCAAGGTGCCTACCTCTCGGAGAAGCAGTGCAAGTACAATTTATTCCCCATAGTGTCCTGGAGTGGTGATGGCAACATACTGGCCTGACCACTTCAGCTAAAAGAAGCTCATGGTTCCCTAAGCCTGCACTGTTCTGACCATTTTTTCAAGCCTGCTTCTCTTATTTGAAGCCAAAAGGTTTGTAAGTCATATGACCATCAAATAATTTAAAGGAATAAAATTTATCTATATGGAGGTCCCAAGTTCGATCTCTGGTACCAAAAAGAAAAAATGTATCTATATGAACACTAGTGGCAGAACAGGATGTACAATATCTCATTTACAAAATGTGAAAGCAATTAATAGATCTTATATTTGTGCTTAGATACACACAATTTCCATAGGATAATCCAGGAAATTGTTAATAATGATTACTTCTATGAAATGAGAATGGGAATCTGGGGGAAATGGAAAAATTTTTTTACTTATGGTATTCTTTACATTAAAAATTATTTTAAAAAACAATTTATTAAAAGGGAGGTTGGGGTATAACTCAGTGGGAGGATACTTGCGTAGCTAACGCAATGCCCTGGGTTTGAACCTCAGCGTGGGGAAAAGGGGGGTTGATGGGATGATGTACTGTTCTGAAGCTGAGATACACTGAAATATCATTCTTTAGGTGATATGTGCTAAATGATTGAAATAGTTAAGTGGCAAGGGCCAGGGATTTAGCTTGGTGGTGCCACCACCTGCCTACAAGCTCCTGAGTTCAATCCCCAACCCCCCTTCCCAAAAAAAGAAACAGTTAAGTGGCAGCATGACATGCGCCACCTTCCCAGTTCTTAGGTCACTGTCAGTATCAAGCCTGGGGGTCCTTCCTTTCCATTACTCTTTCAATCTACCTAAAAATCCATACTTTTAATGGGGTGTTGGCTATATGGATGTATACATCTGTGCTGAACATCTCACCACATGTAAAATTTACCTAGGCTAATAAAATTTATTGTTTAATTACCAAACTGGTCTACAATGCCCTGTGATCTGGCCCTGCTAGCCTCTCGATTTATCTTGTGCCCAACTTACCCCTTACTGTCCTTTGATCACACTGGAATTTCTTTCAGCGGCTCCCAGAACAAGTTCTTTCCCTCGCATCAAGAGCACCATCCTTTCTCAGACTTGAACATAATTCAGCCATCTCTGCCCTGCCCTAACCCCTTTTTTCTAGTTCAGTGATGGCAAACATATGGCACACATGATGCAGCTGGCTGTTTGTTATCACTAAAAGCTCTAAAAGGTTCGCCATCACTGTCCTAGTTAATTCCTACCTCATTAGTCTTAGCTTAGGTACCTTTTCCTCCAAGAAGCTTTCCTTCCTTCCTTCAACTATGTGCAAAAGCACATGCTCATATGTGCAGACTATGTTCCCTTAGCATTCACAGAAATGTGCCTCAGATGATAAGGTTCATGACAGCGGCACCACGCCTCTATTAGTCATTGTCGTAGCCAAAGCGTGTGGCATTTCACAGATGATCAGTAGATACTCCCTCAATGAATGACAAATGAAGGCATAAGGATATTAGTCATTCTGATCTATAAACCTTCCTCCTTTTGTTGACTCAAATAGGCTGCCTGAATTCTGTGTCTGCCATCTCAAATCCATCTGTGAAGGCATCGTAGATCTGGCTCTAATTCTGCTTGAGTTTCCAATCTCAGAAGAGGACATTTTATAGATTCAAGAGAGCTGAAGATGACAACATAGAGCAAGATGAATTTGCTCTTAACATGTACATTCAGGTACTCATTAACCTCTCAGCCAAAAGAATTGGTTTGTCCAAAATTCTATGTGAGATGTTCAGCTATAGAGCCTTGGTCATATGGCCACGCCAGGGCAGGATAGATAACCTTTAGCCTTCCCTGAGATGAAATCAATGATGAGACACCTTCAAGCTTTCAACTTTGGAAAGTAAAAAAAAAAAGAAAAACCCCACTGAATTCCTAAAAATTCTCTCCCTTGCAAGGTTGTTATGAGGCAGTAGGAAGGAAAATGAGAAGGATGAGTCAGTGTGAGTCAGTGTGAAGAAAAAAGTTCTGCTCCTGGTAAACACTTTGCTCTTTTACAGACAGGATTAGGATTATCCGATTCCCGCTACTAAAAATACACAAATAACAGGTGGTATACATTATATAAGTAGTTCTAAAACAGACTCAGATCATCGACTCTAAAAAAGGGAACAGTTAATCAGGCTTGGACCAGACCTTCCCCAGAGCCTGTTTCTTGGCAAAGTCCCAAGACTAAGTAAACATTTCCTTTAAAACAATTAAGACCCTAAGTGCTCCCAATCCTCACTGAAGTGACCTAAAGGAATGACTTAAGACTCCCTTACAATAACTACCACTTCATGAGTACCTGTTATGTGGCAGTAACTCCACCAGGCACTTCATACAATTCATCTTTAAACTGCACAATAATCTTGTAAATGGGTGTTATTATAAATGTTTTACAGATAAGGAACCTGGAGTTCAGAGAAGTTAAGGAATTATCCAAGGTTGCATGGCAGCAGTGGCAGGATTTGAACTCAGGCCTGACTTGGAAATGTATGTTTGCTTCCCTATATTCCAAACTGAATTCAGACACACCTAAGAATCACTACTTACAAAGCAATGTACCAGGTACTATAGGGGATACAAGGAAAAAGAGACTAATTAGTAAAAAAATAAATAAAGTAAACAGATATCTAAGATAAGGGATTTACTGTATATATTTACAGGATTTTGTACAAGGCCTGCTACATTGGTGCCAGGAAATTATTACTGAACTATATGTGGAAAAGAGCAGAAACACAGAATCAAAAGCAGTCTGTGGGTACCGTGGCAATAGAGAATGTGCTGTGGGTTAGACTGGATCTTGACATAAGGCTCCAAGGAAGATTCATAAACAATATGGTATGTGAAATAAATGTGACAAAAAGACTTTCATAGGCAACAGAGAGACAGGTGAAGAGATCACTGTAGGCCGGGGATTTGGCTCAGTGGTTTCGCTGCCTGTCTTGCAAGTGCAAGGGCCCGAGTTGGATCCCCGGTACCAAAAAGAGATCACTGTAGTACAGGGAATAGAACAGTTGTGATAAACCTCTCGTACCTCTAGCAAAACAGGGAGACACAAAGCTGGAAAAACATTCAAATTTTTGTGGGCACTGAATCTGCTTCAAGTCCCTTCACATGGAAAAACAAAGGAATTAGAAATATTTCCTAATTGGTTCAGACTCATGGAGAGATACACTTAATTCATGGAGAGATACATAAATTGAGACCTGCTATATAGCCTTTCTGGAACAAAGTGGTGGTGGTAGAGCTAATTGAATAAACAAATATATATACACAAATCTAGAACTGAATAACAAAAGGAACACTACACATAAGTTCTACCACTTTCATTACCCCAGCAATGAATCATTTATTACAGGTTCTGTGAGCACATATTTTCTTTTACTTTAATCTCCTTCATTACGGGACTCATTAAATCAATGACACAACAGGCACAGTCAGCTACAGGGCTTTTTAGAAATGTGGGAACAGAGGGGGTCATTTTTGGTGGTTGCTTACTTGATTGGCTCTTCATTTAAATGGGCAATGAGCAGGTAGGGATCAAGATGTTTAACATCCAACAACTTATGGGCACTTTTATAGAAACAAATTGTCCCTTACCCTATGTCAGGGCTGGAGGGCACAGTTGCCGTGCAAAGTTGAACCTCTTCCCAGCCCTGCCTGGACTTCTGGGTGCTAACCAAGCGGTGTCCCCTCATCAGGGCAGGGGTGGGGGGATGCAGAGGAAGGGGATGCTGTCGATGGAGAGCTGGACTATGTGAAGTTGGGGCCATAGAGGTGACGGCTTAACTTTCAAATACCAAAATATTACGGAAGTGAAAAACCTCATTATAACTATCTAAGACTAGTACTTTAACTCTTTTTAAATATGTAACAAAGTATTTATCTGCACATGGTTTTACAGGCAATGTGTTTTCCCAGAAAGCACCTGTTATGTACAAGGAAAATGGTACTTTGCTTTTGTTTATTTTTGTACAATGCTGAGATCAAACCCAGGGTCCTGCACATGCTAGGCAGGAGTTTTTTCTACCACTAAGCTACATCCTCAGCCTCTGTGCTTTTATTTCAGGGTGAATTACCAAATCCATAGCATACTTTCAAGTACAGTACTACAATAAAACATGCATGCATACACATACACTCAGAAAAAGCATAGAAAGCAAATCACTAACAAGTATGTTTCATCTAGATGTTCGATACAGATCATCATTGTACTCTTCTTAAATTTTTTCTGTATGTATGAATTTTTCACCATAAAAAGCTAGTAAGGAGGGTCCATCTGTCTCTTATTAAATGAAAGCTGGGTGAGATAATCCCAGAACTTTGGAGGCTGAGGCAGGAGGCCAACCTGGGCTTCACAGTGAATTCAAGACCAACTTGGATCACATAGCAAGAACTTGTCTCAAAAAAATGAAACAAAACACCACTGACCCTAGAGCTTGTGAGATCATGCAGGTTATTTTCCATTCTTGTGTCCCAGTTCCCCATCTGTAATTTAAGGATAACAATAGTACCTGTCTCAGAGAGCTGTTAGAAGAATTAAATGAGTTAATAAATGGAAGTCTGGCACAGACAAGGCACTACTAAAGTCACAGCTACTGTATTATCGTCATACTTCAGTAAACAGTCACTCACTCATGTACCAGCTCATTTTCCACTCTTGACTCATTACTATGAGCAGAACACTTGGAAATTCTGAGCCCAGAGTCATTTTCAGTTTCCTTCCAATGAGATCCTCTCTCCCTACCTTCCTTCTTGAATATGCTCCAGGCAGATAAATATTACCTATGCCTCTGACACTCTGTTTTTGTTTTGTTTTGTTTTGTTTTTCCTCAGACAGCTCCTGACCTTATTCTCTCCCCTACCAGAACTTTTTTTTTTTTTTTTTTTTTTTTTAAGTGAAGAAGGAAGAAGATTTTCATTCTTGGCCAAGAATTCCTACCATAATAGTTCTTCTCCTCCCTCCCTTCTAATCCTACCCATCCTTCAGGATGCTGGCCAAGTACCAGGCCCTCTGTAGCCTTGCCAGACTCAGCCATCACTCAGCTGTCCTCTTTGGGTGCCTTCTCCCAGGAACTCAATTCAAGACTGCCTCATAGTGTCAATTATCTTGCAATTTGTAGGTATCTTCCTAAAACAGACTTTAACCTCCTAAGGACAAGGGCTCTACGCCCTTTTTTCTTGCATACTTTCCTAAGCTTCTCAGTCTCTCACAAAACATATATGGTGAAATTATTCTCTGATCTGGGCTTTTGCAATTGCTAAGAACATGCCTTTTTTATTTTATTGTTGGTTTTGATCTCACTATGTATCACAGGCTAGCTTTGAATTAATGGTGATCCTCCTGCCTCAGCCTCTCTCTCAAGTGCTGGGATTATAGGCATGTGCCACCATGCCTGGCCTACATGCCCTTGTTATTAATGCAGCCTCAAATAAAACTTGATCCAAAGGCTTTGTCCCAAACAGAGCAGTTCATTTGTCACCAAGAGTGATCCCAATGAATTTCAAGTTACAGTTGCTACATGATCATTACAGGCCAAGGCACAATGAAGGACAAATCTAAGATGCCATGTAGTACCTCCCCAGTAACATATCCAAAACCTAGTATGTGCTTTGTCTTTCTTCCCCTACAAGCTAACCCATCACCCCACCTGAATTCCTGATTGAAAGGACCAATGTGATGTGACCAATGGGTGCCATTCTGAAGGGGACAGGGCCAGTCCTTTTTCCTAAATGGTCTCAATAGAAATGCATATAGGGTCTAGGAAGGTAGCTCATTGGCACAGCACTTGACTAGCATATACAAGGGGCTGCATTTCATCTCCAGCATTTCAAAAGAAAAAAGAAATGTATACACGAGCAAGGGAGACAAAGAATAAAAGAAAAGCATCATTCCAGACTGAGACTTTAGTTCCAGAACCTGAGAATTCCAATGAGCTCAGCAGGACCAGTAGTTCCCTTGCTTACAATCTGCCAGTCATTCCCACTGTGCTTAGAATAAAAGCCACACACCTTGTCACAGTCTACAAAACCTGACATGGTCACCTGGGCCTTGACCATGTCTCTAGTCTGAAACTCTGCCACTCTCCCTGTCACCCTCTAATCCCCAGCTCATGGTCCTGTCTGCTCTTTGATAGGACAAACTTAACTCTACCTTAAGACCTTTGTGACTGGGTTTCTAGTTGTACCTCTACTACTTTCCAGCTGTGTGGCCATAGGGAAGTGAGTGAGTCACTTTGAAACTCAGTTTCTTCATCCTTTAAGTTCAGTCATTTGGGAAATATTTACTGAGTGCCTACTACATGCCATATCCTGTTCCAGGCACTGGAGATAACTAATGAACAGAAACAACAACTTAACTTCTACTCAATGGAACAAAAAGCAATGGAGAAAAATTTCAGAGAATAGCAAATTTCTTCTTCCCCCTCTTCTTCTCCTCTTCCTCCTCTTGCTCTTCCTCTTATTCCTTACAATACTGGAGATTGAACCCAGGGCCTCATCTATGTGAGGCAAACGCTCTACTATTAAGGTATACCCCCAGCCCTTTTACACTTTTATTTTATTTTTAGAGGAAAGACTTACAGTGGAGGTTTCAGTACATAGTCAATAGTCCTCTATTGCTGGCGAGGCAACAAATCACGGCAGGGAATATGTTACAGAGCAAACTGGCCAGATTTAATTTTAAGATAGAGTCTCACTAAAATTGCCTAGGCTGGACTTGAATTTGCAAACCTCCTGGAGCGCCCTCCAGAGTGGCTGAGATTATAGGCATGCACCACTACATCCAGCTCAGACAGTAGCAGATTCTATGAAGAAAAACAGAGTAAGGGACAGACAAATTAAAGGAAGTGAGGAGAAGGCCACATTAGAGTGGTCAGACAAGGTACCTTGAGGAAATGACCTTTGAACTAAAACCTAAGGACGATATGTCAGAATTTGAAACACATGGAAGAACATTCCAGGCACAGCTTGCCTCAGGGTAAGCAGCCTGAGGATGGAGTTTCAGAGAAAGAAACTATGGCTAACTAGAAACTGGTAAGCAAGAAAAGCAAGGTAGTGCACAGACAGAACTCAGACAGGAACTGGGTCCCACAAGGCTTTGGGAGCCCTAGGAAGGAGTTTGGATTTGATTTGATGTGATTTGACTTGATCTTTTTTGGTTTCTGAGACAGGATCTTGCTATGTAGTTCAGGCTACCCTTGAACTCAGTATGTAGTCCTGCCTGGCCTTGAACTCATGGCAATCCTTCTGCCTTGGCATCCTGATTGCTGGGATTACAGGCATGCACTACCAATCATCTGGAAGGAGTTCAGATTTTAATCCAAGTGAACAGAAAGCCACTGAAATACTTTAAGCTGGAATGACATGATAATCTGAACAAGATTGATGGAGTGTGTCAATATCAATATCCTGGTTGTGATGTGGGATTATAGCTTTGCAAAGTATTATTATTAAGGGAGACTAAGGGGTACTTAGAACCTCTGTATTATGTATTAAAACTGCATGTGAATCTAGTATTGCCACCAATAGATCACCCTGGCTGCTATGTGGAGAACAAATTTATAGTGTATGTAATATGTCTGTATGTGTGTATATATGTAAATCTTATAAGAAAGGGCAAAGAAGAGAAGCAGGGAGACCAGCAAAGAGGCTGCAGCAACTATGGGATGGTTGGCCAGTCACAGCAAGTGTGTCTTGCTGCTGCTACAATGTAACCAAACAGACTGAATGACAACAAAATGAAATTAAGGATTAAAATGAGGTTTTGTTTCTTTGGTTTTCCTTTTTTGAGAGAGGGTCTTGCTATGTAGTTCAGGCTGGCCTCAAACTTGTGGCAATCCTCCTGTGTCAGCCTCCTGAGTTCTGGGATTACAGGAGTACACCACCTTACCAGCCCCAAACAGAAATTTAGATTAAAAGTAACACATCTTCTAGTACAACACTGGGTAGGTAAGAACTAGAGATTTGATTTGTGCCAGATCCTTTGAAAACAAATTATCAACAAAATATCTCAGGAAAAAAGAATTTAAAAATGAGACCATAAAATATTTAAATAGAACAGTCTATGGAAAAAAATTAAAGTTTTATTGGGGCTAAACAGTAACACTAGGAAATTGTTCTTTTTAAGATGAATTTAGTATTTATTTGTTTTCTTTATTTAAGGGTACAGAGTCAGTGTTTAGTTTGTTTGAATAAAAAGTTTATGAAAGTACAAGATGATATAAATCACAAATGCTAGGAAGCCTGAATTTTTACTATCTGAAATAACAAAACCAAAAATTTAAAAAGTCAAACCTAAATGGCAAGTGCTGGGGGTTTGGCTCAGCGGTTCTGCTGTCTGCCTCACAAGCACAAGGGCCCGAGTTCCATCGTTGCCAGTACCAAAAACAAACAAACAAACAAACTCAATGACAAATAGTAATTTGAATTTTAATTAAAACTTTTTTTTTTTTAAGTTTTAAAACCCCTGAGAATTTCAGTGTAGGGCACTGACTTTTTGACCTTGGTTAATGCCACTCTCAAACTCAGGGAATGCGGCAGCTGACTGTCCTATCCAAACACTGCAGAAATGTACTCTAAATGTCAGGGCACCCTATTTCTCTTCCCACAGTACCTAACTCTTATCTCAGATGGGTGAGTCTGTGTGTGGTTTGGACCAATGTTCTGCATATTTAGAATTCTCTGCAGCACTGAGGATAAAGAAAAGTGTTTAAAACTTAAGTGTTCAGTTAATTTTCTAGAGACATTGTGCCTTTGGGAAAGTAGCTTAGTAATCTGTAGATTAAACAGCTTTCAGTAGGAATAAATTATTATGAGAAAAATCTAGACAAAGATAGTGTTTATATTTCAAAGATGACAAAACAGATTCTCCTATAAAATTTTTCCAACCCTAATCCTCAGGCAAGGGCAGTTTTTATCCCTTCCTCAACTTAGTTGAGAAGTATTCCAACTCCATTGTATATATGGATGAGCTATATAAAATAAAATGGTTTTCATGCTCAAGAAACATTTTATAAATGGAAACGAAGATTACATTATTGCTATAATGTTTATGTACCAGGTGGACAAAAGATTCTAGGGATGAATATCATGAAATTGCAGAATGAGAGGTTGGAGAAACTGGCTAGACTTCCAAAACTACAGAAACAGGGTCCCTCCAGACCAGAATTCCACTCTTAAAACCTGTGGTTAAGGTTAATTAATCCAGAACACATCTATATGCATGATTTCACTGCTTTGTGTGATATAAGATGCTATTATTATTCCCAGTTTTTAGATAAAGAAACCATCTTGGGGGTGTCCAAGGTCTCCCTCCAAGTTAGAGCCACAGTCACCAAACTCAGCTCTCTTAAGCTACACAAAGGTGGCATTAACGGTGAAGGCAGTAGCAGTGGTGCTTCAGTTGTTCTTTGCACTTGCATATGTCAACTCATGTGACTTTGCAATGACACTTTTCTTGTGGGTTTTTTTGTTTGTTTGTTTTTGGTACTGGGGATCGAACTTCGGACCTTGTGCTTGCGAGGCAGGCAGCAGAACCACAGAGCTAAGTCTTCAGCTGCAATGATGTTGTAATAAAGGTGGTAGAGCCCCGCTGGGTTTGATCCCAGGCACCATGAGACAAAGAATATCTCAAAATGAAAATTCATGAGCTAATCACAATGATGCATACCTATAATCCCAGTACTGGGAGACTGAGGCAGGAGAATTACAAATAAATTCAAGCCCAGCCTGGGTAATTTAGCAATTTAGCAAGACTTTGTCTCAGAATATAAAAATGAAAAAAGGGCTGGGATGTAGCTCAGAGCAAATGCATTGGGGTCAGTTCCCAATACTACAAAAAAAGGTACTGCACATACATAAGCTGGGTGTCGTGGCACATGCCTGTAATCTTAGCACTTGCAGAGTGAAGGCAGTAGGATCCCTGTGAGTTCAAAGCCAGCCTAGGCTACATAATGAATTTAAGGCCAGCCTAGATGACATACCAAGATGCTCTAGGCCGGGGATTTAGCTCAGTAGCTCTGCACTTGCCTTGCAGAGCAAGGTCCTGAGTTCGATCTCTGGTACCAGAAAAAAAAATGCTCTAGAAAGAAAAATCATTTGCCAAATACTTTATAAGAGACCGATGCCTTTTCTTGGAGAATAAATCCTAATAATGACAGTTCCTGCATGAACCACATCTGAGACACACATCTATGATTTCTAGTTTGTACTGGAAAGATACATAAATGGACTTTAAATGTTGATTTTATTCTTTAACCTCTTTTTTTTTTTTTTTTCAAACAGGGTCATCACTACGTAGTTCAGGCTGACCTTAAACTCCCTCTGTAGTGCAGGCTGGCCTCAAACTCATGGCACCCCTCCTGCCTCAGCCTTCTGAGTTCTGGGATTACAGGCATATGCCACTATGCCTGGCCTCTAACTTTTTCAGAGGTCTCTTCCAGCTCTAATTTAACAAGATTTTTTAAAAATAAATTTTATTTTACTTTATCCCTTTTCTTCTTTTTTTGAGAGAAGGTCTTGCTATGTCATCAGGTCTCCATACCTGACCACAAGTACTTTTTTTTTATACTTGATCTCTGCCAAAAGGCCAAGAAGTGATGACACAGAACTTTTCTTTAGCCATTTGCCTTTATCGGGTCTTTCAAACATATTCAACTTATTTTTTTAAAAAAGCTATCCTTTTTTCCTCCTTGTCTTCACATCAGTTATATAGTGTTTAGTTATCATATAATTACAACAACAAGTTAAACTAAAATAAATGGGCTTGGAAACCAACCCAGCTGGCTCATTGATCATCATCATTATCATCATGACAAACACTTAGAATGTGGTTAATATCTGCCGGGCACTGTTCTAAACACTCTACATATACTAAGTCTGTTAGTTCTCAAAAATCCACATACAACTGTGATCATAGTTTTACAAATAAGCAATCTGAGCCATAGTGAGAGCAAGTAACTGAGGTCATACAACTAATAAATGGCAGAGTAAGAACTTAAATCTAGGCAATCTAGTGTCCAGGTGGCAACTTTAGTCAAATCCCCAAAACCAAACATGCATCATCCTGGTACTCTGAAGCACAGCATGACCACAGAAGTCTCTACAAGCCAGGCGTGGTGGCGTAAACCTATAATCCCAGCACTCAAGAGGCTGAGACCGGAGGACTGCCACAAATTTGAGGCCAGCCTGGGCTATACAGGGACTTCAAGGGTCAGCCTGAAGTACATAGTGAGACCCTATCTCAAAAAATAAAAATGGTTGGGGAATGCAGCTCAGTGGTAGAAAACATCCTTAGGGAGGCCCTGGATTCAATCCTCGGTATTAATAAGTAAAGAGAGGTAAGAAGGGAGGAGGGGAAGAGAAGGAGAAAGAATACTTCCTAACAGAACACAATTCCATTTCTGATTGGTCTAAATCATTTTATCTAAATGACTTAAGAACCAGCCTGAAGCTAGTCAGGACATAGCATTGTCCTAGAGACGGGAATTGGTTTAGGAATGGGCATACGACCCAGTTCAGGCCAATGAGATTCTAGGGTTAGTTTCCTCCCCACGTGGTGGCGCACGCCTGTAATACCAGCACTTGGGAGGCTGAGGCAGGAGGATCGCTGTGGGTTCGAGACCAGCCTGGACTACATAGTGAGTTCCAGGTCAATCTCAACTACGTCGTGAGACCCTGTCTCAAAAAATAAATGAAAAAAGTAGAAGAGATGATCCTTGTGCTCTTATTCCTTAGGTAGATACCACACATACATCTGGGACCTTGTACTGCTACCACCAGAATTCTGCCACTAGCCTAAGAATGAAACCAATAATCTGTTTTGTTTTGTTTTTGGTTTATTGGTACTGGGGATCGAACTCGGGCCCTTGCACTTGTGAGGCAGGTGGCGGGAAACCAATATTCTGAAGAGGGTATAACCAAGAGAAGCTAAGGAAAGAAGCCTACAATCGTGGACTAAGTTAACCTTGAAGTCTGTCCTACCTCTAGTATAAGTATGACTTCTATAAGTCAAAAAATATCCGTATGACAGAAAGATCACTTCAGAAGCAATAGAAAAGGTGCTAATAGTTATTCAAATATTTTGAGAAGCTCGGGTCTTCCTAATGTGCTTGCAAGGTAGGGCATGGAGTCTTCAAAATAGTGCTGTGCCTTTTCCATAAAGTAGTTACTGTACAGTAAGTTTCCAAATAATGAGCTATTTTAAAAGAACCTTTTGCACAGGCTTTAGGGAAAAAAGTTAATGAATCATTATACATATTTCAAAGGACTCATAATAAATACAGCAGCTAACACTTACGTCGGGTACTTTCCACCTGCCAAGAGAGTGCTGAGCTTTTTATTTCATGCAATCCTCAAGAAAAACAAGGAACTCTGATTACATACATTTTACAAATGGAGAAACTACACTCTGAAGCTCAGAAATGTTAAGTAGCTTGTGTGTGAAAACAGACAGTACCGAGGCCAAGATGTGAATTCACATCCAGAGGTCTCTGGTGCCTCATGCCTAGACATGACCTTGGATTGCCTCCTCCTACATAAATAAAAGCACATCTTAATCTCCCTGAGACTGCACTACTTCCTTAAAAATATTCTGTTCTCTTGAACTAAGTGTAAAATATTTATCACACCATAGGTCCCAATTTTTGGTTTAGAAAATACAGGTGCCACATAGAACATCCAAAAGAACACAAAAAGATTTTGTATATAGAAAGCAAAAGAATCATATAATGTTTAACAGATATTGAAGATTAATATTAGACCACCAGCTTTTTGTAAAAGGAATTTTGGTCATACATAGCACAAAAATGCGGATTTATGGAAATCATGAGTAGGAGAAAATAAGATCAGTCACATTTATTAAGTCTCTTCTAGTGACCAAGTTTTATAATGCTAAAGAGACAGGGTCTTACCATGTTTCTCAGGCTGGTCTCTTTTTTGTTTTGGTACCGGGGATAGAACTTGGGTCCTTGCATTTGCAAGGCAGGCAGCAGAACCACTGAACTAAATCCCCAGCTCTCAGGCTGGTCTCAAGCTGGAGCTCAAGCAATCCTCCCACCTCAGTCCCCAAGTACTAGGATCTTAGGACTACAGTAGGGCACTTCTGAGCCCTGCTTACAATAACTAACTTTTCTTTCTTCTTTTCATGAGACAGCTTCTTTTTTTTAGTCCAAGCTGGCCTTGAACTCACTATGTAGCTCAAGGTGACCTCAAACTCACCATGCTCCTGTCTGAGCATCCCAAATGCTGGGATTAGAGGTCTGTGCCATCAAACCCTGACATGGCTAACTTTCAAATGACCTTCATGAGCCATTTTAGTGATACAGGACCCTAGACTCGGATAATTGCACAAGGTTACCATGAGCTTCATGAAACCCAAGTTCTGATTCTTCCCATTATACAAGTGAATTCTAACACTTTCCATGGACTAGCTAACAGAGAACAAGGACCATGAGGCCATAGGAAACTATGCATCTTACTAGCTTTCCTAGAAATATCTAAAATATTAAGATTCTGTTATTTCTGCCAGGCATGGTGGTGCATGCCAGTAATCCCAGCACTCAGGAGGCTAAAGCAGGAGGATCACCTCAAGTTCAAGGCCAGTCTGGACTACATAGTGAGTTAAAGGAGTCTAAACTGACTAAAGAGACCCTATCTTAAAATTTAAAAAAGACAAAAACAAAAACAAAGGATTCTGTTACTTCCAATCATGATGCTTTTAGCTTCAATACATTACCTACACTGAAAAGATCCAATGCCTCAGTTCCTAACTTAAAAGCCACAAAGAAACAGATATTCTGCTTCAGATGAACTAATTTACAATAACACACACACACACACACACACACACACACACACACATATTAGATAGCAAAATACAATCAGTAAGCCAGTAAGCCGGGCATGGTGGCACATGCCTGTAAACCCAGCACTCAGGAGGCTGAGGCAGGAGGATCGCTGTGAGTTCGAGACCAGCTTGGGCCATATAGTGAATTTCAGGTCAGTCTCAACTACATAGTGAGACCCTGTCTCAAAAAACAAAAACAAACAAACAAAAAAACAAACAAAATATAATCAGTAAACAGTAGAATGCTAAGCTTTAAGATAAATATTCAAATAAAAAATGTAAGTCTAATCTTAAAAGTACATCACCTATGGAGAATCATTTAAAAGGGGGAAAGGGCTTAGAGGTAAAGTATTTGCCTAGCATGCACAAGGCCCTGGGTTTCAGCCCTAGCACTACAAACAAACAAAACACCACCATCACCCACCTCTGCTACATGTACAACTAAATATATTAAAGTATTATGAAAACTTACATGGCATATGTACATGACACTTTCGCTAGAAAGAGAACGCTAAATCACAGAACTAAGGAAGTATTACTGAACTGGTGCTGTAGCTCAGCAGTAGAGCCATGCCCAGCATGTGTGAGACCCTGGGTTCAATCTTTGGCATCATTAATAACAGAAAAAGTTTCTGGGCCAGGGATTTAGCTCAGTGGTCCGCTGCCTGCCTCACAAGTGCAAGGTCCCGAGTTCAATCACTGTTACAAAAAAAAAAACAAAGAAAAAGTTTATATATTACTTTGATAAAAGATAAAAATGCAATTTTTTTGTTTTGTTTTGTTTTTTTGAGACAGGGTCTCACTATGTAGTTGAGACTGACCTGGAACTCACTATGTAGCCCAGGCTGGTCTCGAACTCACAGCGATCCTCCTGCCTCAGCCTCCAGAGTGCTGGGATTACAACCGTGTGCCACCACACCAGGCAAAAATGCAATTGAGAATCAAAAAATGAGGGCTTTATGAGCAAACATTTTATGCAGTTTCTTCATCCATAAGGTTGTCATCACTGGCCTGTACTGCATATCTCCCCATACTCTCATTCTCAGAGCCATAACCAGATGCTAATCTCTAACATCCTGTAGTTGTTAATCATCTCAAACCAAAGGAGACCGCTACCCATGTTTTCAAGGCAGGCGGCAGAACCACTGAGCTAAATGCCCTACCCATGTTTTCAATAAGGAGATGTGAGGCTAGGGATGTAGCTCAGTTATAGACCATTTGCCTAGCATATGTGAGGCCCTAGATTCAATTTCCAGCACTGAAAAAAACAAAAACCAGGCCATATAGAAGCAAAGTCAAGGAGAGCACAGGGTAACAGAAGGAAGCTTCACTGTATAGTGACATTCAGAAACAATGGCTCTTACCTTGGGTTAAGTGCTTTAATTAATGACACATTCAATCTGAACAACCTTATGAAGTAGACGCTATTATGAAGAAGCTTGGGAATTTAATTCAGTACATAGTACTTATTCCAGTACACAGTAAAGCCTTGAAATTTGGCACCCCCACTTATGTATACTTTGGAGCAACTGACATTCTCCAAACCTGTCTCTACAGATTTAAAATGTTAACTGCGCACTGTAGTCTCTATTTCCTGGTCCCTTATTGCAAGTGTCACTAAATATCCTACTTGCTCATGTCCTAAGCTAAACCTGAATAGGATGGAAACAATATTAGGATTATGATTGCTACTATCAGGAACATGGAACATCTGGCTCCTCCACCAGATGCCAGTCAAAGGGCTGACTTCGTTTCTCACATTCATTCCTGCCCAGTCCCTTCTTTTCTCTTCCCAATAAATACTGATGAGGACCCACAATGCTTCTTGATCATGGTTAGAGTCATTTACTCTACCTCAGGTATAAGCAGAGAATCAAAAAGTATCAATAGATGTGAAAATCCATGGTGAGTAGTGACATTCTTCATGCATCTAATTCAACTTGAATACTAGAGGATTAGGTCACTGAAGATAGTGGCTTGCTTTCTTTTCTTTTCTTCAGTACTAAGGATTAAATCCAGGACCTTGCACATGCTAGGTAAACACTTTACCACTGAATTACATTTCCATCCAGTAATGTACCTTTTTTAACAGTCACCCAAAAAGACTCTCAACTCTAAATGTTTCAATATACCACAAACCATATATCGATACACCATACAACTTTATAAACGCATCAATATACTGTGCTATTTTATAAGGAACAATTCAAACACAACTGAATCCTCAGCTGAGAAATTTGCTACACTTCAGAATGCTCATTACCAGGCATGGTGGCACACTCCTGCAATCCCAGCACTGAGGAGGCTGAGGCAGGAGGACTACTGTGAGTTTGAGGCCTGGGCTACAGAGTGGGTTCAAGGCCAGCCTGAACTACACAGCAAGACCCTGTCTCAAAAAACAAAAACAGGGGTGGGCGTGGTGGCGCACACCTGTAATCCCAGCACTTGGGAGGCTGAGACAGGAGGATCGCTGTGAGTTCGAGACCAGCCTGGGCTAGTGAGTTCTGGGTCAGTCTCAACTACATAAAACAAAAAAACAAAACAAAAACAAAAAAACAAAAAACAAAAACAGAATGGTTGGGCTGAGGATTTGGCTCAGTGGTTCCGCCACCTGCCTCGCAAGTACAAGGACCAGAGTTCGATCCTGTACCAAAAATAAAAAAAAAAATAAAAAAAAAATAAAATAAATAAATAAATCAGAATGGTTATTGGAATACTAGAATATGGTTTGACCACAGGAAAGAGAATACATATACACATATATACATATGAACATACACACATGTAGGAGAGTATTACTGGGCATTGAACCCAGAGCCTTTGCACCAAGCTACATCACCAGCTCTTTATTTTATTTTATACTTTATTTTGAGACAGGGTCTTAGTAAGTCACTAAATTGCCCAAGCTGGGCTCAAACTTTCAATCTTCCTACCTCAGCCTCTCAGAGTGCTAGGATTACAGGTATACACTACCATGCCCAGCTCTGTATCTTTCTTTTTGCAGTACTGGAGACTGAACCCAGGGCTTCACACATATTAGGCAAATTCTCTACCACTAAGCAAACATCCCCAGTCTTCTTTTTTTTTTTTTTTTTTTAAGCACTAGAGTTTAAATCTAAGACCTCTGCAATAAGTTACAACCCCAGCCCTTTCAAAAATTTTATTTTGAGACAGGGTCTCACTAAATTGCCCAGCATGGCCTCCAATTTATGATCTCGCTGCCTCAGCCTCCAGAGTAGCTAGCATTACAAGTCTGTGTCCAGCTAAGAAATTCTATGTCATGGCTCAAACACAGAGAGAGAACAGAAATAGAAGTTTTACCAAAAAAAAGCTTGTTCTTATTCTATAAGATGCACTTTTTTTCACCTTTCTTTTTTTAGTTCTTTCATTTAAAAAGGTGATGAAGGCTGGGTGTAGTGGCAGCACTTAGGAGATTGTGGCAGGAAGACTGCTGCAAGTTCAAGGCTACCCTGAACTACATAGTGAATCCAAGTCCAGCCTAAACTACATAGTGAGACTCCATCTCAAAACACAAGAAAGAAAGGAAGAAAGGAAGAAAGAAAGAGAAACTGGACATGGTGATGCACGCTTATAATCCCAGCACCAAGGAGGCTGAGGCAAGACGATTGCCAGGAGTCAGGAGGCTGAGGCAAGAGGGTTGCCAGGAGTTCAAGGCCAGCCTCAACTACACAGCAAGACCCCATCTCCAAAAAACAAAAAAAAACAAACAGGTGGGGGCTGGGGATTTAGCTCAATGGCACCATGCCTGCCTCGCAAACACAAGGTCCTGAGTTCGATCCCTAGTACCAAAAAACAAAAAAACAGGTGGGCCTGGAATTTAGCTCAGTGGTTCCACCACCTGCCTCACAAGTTCAAAGACCTGAGTTCAATCCCTGGTACCAAAAGACAAACAAAAAAAAAACCAGGTAACTCCTCCACTAAATGGAAAATTATTCTCCTCCTCCTTCCCTTCTCATGCTTGCAATTTTTTATTTAAAATCTCTTTTCATTATTAATAAATATTAATGTCAAAGACTCATGAGACAGACTCACTGTGATATTTCCATACATGCATATAACTTACATCGATCATGTCCATTTACCCCTCTTCGACCCCTTCATGCCATCAGCATCCTTCCCAGTCCCTAGTAATCACTATTCTACTTTCAGGTGGACTTTTTGTTTTTTCATTTTAGTTTCCACATAGAAGGCAGAACATGTAGTGCCAGGGATGTAATGTAGCTCAGTGGTTCCGCTACCTGCCTCGAAAGTGCCAGGTCGAGTTCAATCCCTGGTACCGAAGCAAAAAAATAAAAAAAAGAACATGTAATATTTTTCTTTCCATATCTGGCTTATTTCACTTAACATGATACCCTCCAGTTTCATCTACTGTGCTGCAAATGGCAGGATTTCACTTTTATGTCTAATATTCGGTGGTATACATATACACAGTATTTTCTTTATCCAATTACCTGTTGAAAGGCACCTAGATTGATTTCACATCTTGGCTGTTGTGAATAGTGCTATAACAAACATGGGTATGCAGGAATCTCCTTTGTATAATAAATGTATTTTCTTAGGATAAAGAATGGGATATGGTAGTTCTATTTTTAGCTCACTGAGGAACTCTATACTATTTTCTATAGTGGCTAGCCACAGTGGCTATATTCATTAAGATATAAGGGCTAAAAAAAAAAAAAAAAAAAAAAAAAAAAAAAAGACATAAGGGCTCCTTTTATTTGGCGGGGGTAACAGAGATAGAACTCAGGTCCTTGTGCTTGCAAGGCAGGTGGCAGAACCACTGAGCTAAATCCCCGGCCCTAAAGGCTCCTTTCTTTAAAATAATAACCATTCTAACTGGGGTGAGGTGGTATCTCCTGTAGTTTTAATATGCATTTCCCTGAAGGCTGGGCATTTTGCATATTTATCGGTCATTTGTATGTATTAAAGAAGTGTTTATTTACATCATTTGCCAATTTTTTTTATTTTTTATTTTTTTGGTAACAGGGATTGAACTCAGGATCTTGTGCTTGCTAGGCAGGTGGCAGAACCACTAAGCCAAATCCCTGGCCATCATTTGCCAATTTTTAATTGGATTTCTTGTATTTTTGCTATGTTTTTCAGGTTCTTTATATATTTGAGATTTTTTTTTTTTTTAACAGGGTCTCACTACATAGTTCAGGCTGGCCTTAAACTATGCAGCCCAAGCTGGTCTCAAACTCACAGTGATCCTCTTCCCTCAGTCTTATATATATATATATATATCCTATTCTAGATATTATTAACCTATCAGCCATGAATATCTGGCAAATATTTTCTACCATTCTGTACATTTGCCTTTTCTTTGCTCTGTTGATTGTTTCCTTTGCTGTACAGGATGTTTTAGTTTGACGCAATCCCACTTTCAATTTTTGCTTTTGTTTTCTATGCTTTTGGAGTCCTATTCAGAAAATCATTGTCTGTACCAGTATCTTGAAGTATTTTCCTCTAGTATTTTCAGGTCTTACATTAAGGTCTCTGGTTCATTTTGAGTTGACTTTTATACAAGGTGAGAGAGAGCGCTCATTTCAATCTTCTACTAGGTAATCTTTCTTTACATAAATCTGATGTCATTTCCTTTTTTCTTTTTGGTAGTGTTGATCCCATTCAGGGCCTCCATTATGCTAAGAGAACGCTCTAACACTGAGCTATACTCCCAGCCTCATTTCTTCTTCTTTCAGTGGCTTTCTCACCCTTCTGGAAAAACTACAAACTGCTGAACAAGAACTCACGGCTCTCAGCCTTATTTCTTCCCTTCTTTCCTAGTCTAGCCACAGCAGGATTGGAGCCCCTCCTACCAAATGCCAGGAAGGCTTCCTCTTCCACACCTCTTAAGCTGTGAAGTCCTGTTGACTCTCCTGAAATGTCTCTCTAATCTGCCCCTCCATTCCATTCTGGCTGCCCATCCCCCTGCATAGGATATACAGTGGTAACTCTGTTTACTAACTTAATTTGTCCTATGATTTTAGAAATGATGGCCATGTTCATCACCCAATACAAATTTCAAACAAAAATAAAATTTTGCCATATACTTCTGTTTGTAAACCAAACTGTTTAAAAACTAAAGCATTTGTGTTTTGGGGTTTTTTGTTTGTTTGTTTTTTGGTACGGGGGATTGAACTCTGCCTTGAGCTTGCAAAGCAGGCAGAGGAACCACTGAGCTAAATCCCCAGCCCAAAACTAAAGCATTTGTGAATGGAGGTACCACTGTATCTTGACTGCTTTTTCTGATTATGAAAGCAATTTATGCTCATCTTTTAAATAAGCAGTGAGGGGCTGGGGATTTAGCTCAGTAAGTAGTTCTGCTGCCTGCCTCGCATGTGTAAGGACCTGAGTTGGATCCCTGGTATCACAAGAAAAACAAAAACAAAAGAGAAAAGGAAAAGAAAGCACTGAGGAAAAGAATAAACACTTATTTATGATCTTACAACATAGGCATAAAGAGCTTACCTTTCTAATAAACATATTTTACAGGACCATTATTCACAACACCAAAAGATAAAAGCAACCCAAATATGCAGCAATGACAAATGGATAAATAAAATGTGGTGGTGCACACTTAGAAACCCAGCTACTTGGGGAGGCTGAGGCAAGAGAATCCCAAGTTTGAACTGAATTTGGGCGACTTAGTGAGAATCTGTCTCAAAAAAACACCCAAAAAAGGGCCAGGGAATTAGCTCAGTGGTGCCACTGCCTGACTCACACAAGCAAGGTCTCGAGTTCGATCCCCAGTACAAACAAATAAACAAAAAACAACCCAAAAAGCTGGGCATGTAGCTCAGTGGTCTGACATGCCTGAGGTCCTGGGTTCAATCCCCAATACTGAAAAAAAAAGTAGGTGGTGGATGCCAGGAGCTAGGGAGGGAAAACAGATTGTTTCACAAGTATAAAGTTTTAGTTTTACAAGATGAAAAAGTTCTGGAGATTGGCTGTACAATAATGCAAATATAGATACTACTGCTAAATTGTATGCTTAAAAATGGTTATGAAGCCAGGCATGGTGGGACACGCTTGTAATCCTGTACCTTGGGAGGCTGAGGTAGAAGGATCACCATGTGCTCAAGGCCAGCCTAGGCTATATGGCAAGACCTATCTCGACACCCTCCCCCATGGTTATGAACAAATATCTCCAGGCATTTCTTCATATAGATATGTACATGCACACTTAAAAATAGGAACATACTGTACTATAATCTGTCTTTTACACTTAACATATAAACCATATGAAGCAAAAATCTTTCTACTATATATAGTTCTCACCTAATTCTTTTTTTAATGGTTGAAGTATTCATCAGATGGCTGCATCATAATTTTTTTTAGCTTTTTGGAACAGCTTAATTTTATTCTGAATATAAAATACACATAAAAAAGTAATATGGATGCTTATTGCACAAATTTTACAAACAATAAAGTACAAAGAAAAAGACAGAGAACAAGTTTGTGAGACTGCATCTGGATAATCATACCAAAACTTTCCAAAAATTATTTTTATCTATTTTTAAAAATAGATGATAGACATAAATTAAAATATATTTGCTATGAAATTTTTAAATGTATAGATCACCAAAGACAAGATGATAAACACCAGTAAACCCACCTCCTAGATGTAGTGACAACTAACATTTTGCTACGTTTGCTTTTTGTGTACGCGCATGTGTGTTATCAGTGTGTATCTATCTATCGCTTTGTAGGTCTATGGAAATATTTTATGGTGGGCTAGACATCTATCTCAACACTGAGTATATTTCCAGCTGGCATTTTTTAAAGAGGACATTTTCCTATAAAATCATAATTTTATTATCTTTAACAAAGTTAACATGCTTAATTTAACAAAACAATATTTCTATTGTTAGTAACTGGGCTGCACCATAATTTAACCAATCTGTTTTCAGTTTTTCAATATTATAAAATCATCACAGTCAGTATCTTTCCATACTTTCTCACAATGTCTTATCACAGACACTCGTTTTACCTCCCCCTTTCTAGTATTAATATTTTAACCTCCGCACAAAAAAACTACCTCCTCTTTATCCTAATACCCATCCTGTTCTCTCATTCTCAACCTTAGGCAACTGTTAGTGTAGGTGGCCAGGCATTGCACACTTATTTTTAAGTTTATTTCTAAGTGTCTTCATGCTGCTATTGTCATTTCTCCTACAATTACATTTACTATTATTGCTTGCATAAAGCTATTGCTTTGGAGAGAGGGGAAGGACACGTAAAAAGAATTAAGATGTGTTATGTTCATTTACCAACTCCCCATGATGAATGCAATGATTATGTACTGCAAACATGGACTAATAAAAATAATTTTTTAGGCCAGTTGTGGTGGTGCATGACTGTAATCCCAGCACTCGGGAGGCTGAGGCAGGAGGATCGCTGTGAGTTCAAGACCAGCCTGGGCTACATAGTGAGTTCCAGGTCAGTCTCAATCACATAGTGAGACCCTGTCTCAAAGAAAAAAAAACAAAAAACAAAAATAATTTTTAAATAAAATTATTACTTTTTGGACATGGAAGGCCTAACTCAGTGGTAGAGCATACACTCAGCATGTTTGAAGCCCTCCTGACACCAAAAAAGAAGAGGAAGAAGAGAAGGAGGAAAAAGGAAGTTAGAAGAAGGGAAAGGTAGTAGCTGTAATTAGGAGTAGGGGGGAAGAGGAGAAGGAAGCAGCCATTGCTTTTTCTCTATCTTATAACTGCTTGTTAACTTAACCTTATATGTAAATATTTTAAACTTAATTCTCTTGAATTTTCTTAGCATATAATCACATCATAGATAGAAAATTATATCTTCCAGGTAGTGATTAAGCCTAAAATCTCTGGGCTCAGACAATCAAAATACAGGAATCATACAGTCTGACTTGGGGTAAACATTTTTAGCTTAGATTCCTAGCCCATAAACCAGGAATCATAATACGGTTTATCAGGGTGAAAACACAACACTGGTTCAGTGAATATCTGCTATCTGCCAATAATAAATGCTCTTTTTTTTTTTTTAGACAGGATCTTTCTGTGTAGCCCAGGTTGGCCTCAAACTCATGCCTCAGCCTCCCATGTATAGGGATGTGCCACTACACTCAGCATCTATAAATAATGAAAATGTGACTTCTAGGTCACTAAATTGCCTAGGCTGGGCTTGAACATTGCAATCCTCCTGGCTCAGCCTCCTATAAGTGCTGAGATTATAGGCACGTGCCACCATACCTGGCTGACCACGTGACTTTATAAACATACATCTTTTGTTGCATTATAGCGGTTTTGTTGAGAGTTACTTCTGTCCCTACTTCTCCAAAAGTAGCAATTAGACTATTACAGGACCTGAGCTGTGAAGCTAATCCATTCCTACCCTCTCAGGAAAGTTGTGTTATCAGTTTTCAGCTCCTGCATCTTCCTAGTCTCTCCTTTACACTGGCTCTATGCCAATAGCATCTAAGCTCTCTCTCTCTCAAGCTTCATTCCTCAATTGCTCTCCAGCCTTCTTTCTCCCTCCCTTCACAGCTAAACTTCTTTGAGCTGCCTACACTTTGTCTTTCACACATCCTACTCTTACTTCATCCCACTGATACATTACATTGAACCTTTGGAAGCTGCTGATATTATAGATTCCGCCTCCACCTTTTCACCAAATCTGCTCATTGAGGTCCCTAGTGTCCTGTCTTATTTGTTCAGAGGACATATTTTAAATCTAACTTGGCTCACTTGACATCTCAGCAGCATCTAGCAAAGGTGACCTCTTCCCCTGCCCTTCATTACTACACTCTCCTGGTTCCCTCCGATTTCTCAGGCCTTTTCTTTTGGGAATAGCTTAAGTGAATGGCTCTTCCAAGAATGTGTCATGCAATAGCCTGAATGATCTGGGCCTTTTAAAAAATTCCTTCTAGATACACGTATTTCAGTGTTGATCTCTAAATTCCAGTTGTAGTGAACTTTCATCTCCACAAACGTACAGTAATTCTGAATGTGTTTGGAATATGATTCCCTCATCTCTTTTCCCCAGATACAATCAACTCCTACTACTCCCTCAGAACATTCTATGGACACTTTCCCTGAGCCTCCAAACTAGGTTGGATTCACCTTGATGAGCCCCTTTTCACAACTCTTATTACACTTTCAACCACTTGTTTGATGCATGCTTTCCTCACTAGTCTGTGATCTCCATAAGGAGCCAGTTTCCTTACTACCATACCTACACAGTGCCTGGCACGCAAAAGATACTAACTATTGTTCAGATATGGTCTGAGTATGTCCTCCAAGAGTTTATATGTTATAATTCAATCTCCACTGTAAGGTATTAAGAGGGTGAAAACTTAATCAGAATATGGTGCTTAGAGGTGGGGCCTTTGGGATGAGATTAGGATTACATAAAGTCATATTCACAGAATATCCATGACTGAATACTGGTGGCACATTGGTTTGTTTCTGTGTTTGTTTGTGTTAAGGTACTGGAGATTGAACCCAGGGCCTTTGCAATGAGCTACATTCCCAACCTTTATCTAAATTTTGAAACAGGGCTTCACTAAGCCACTAAATTGCAGAGGCTAGGCTCCAATTTGTAAATTTCTTGCCTCAGCCTTCCACAGTGCTGGGATTACAGGTTTGCACCACTACACCCGGCTTTGAATACTAGTGGCTTTGAGCCAGGCATAGAGGCCCACACCTGCAATCTCAGCTACTCTAGAGGCTGAGGCAAGACAACCCCAAGTTCAAAGCCAGCCTGGAAAACTTAGCATGACCCTGTTTCAAATTTTTAAATATTAATTAAAGCGGAGTGAGGGGATAGCTCAGTGATAGTGTTTGTCTAGCATGTGTGAGGCTCTGGGTACAATCCCCAGTACTGTAGAAATAAAGAGAAAGAGGAGGAAGAAGGAAGAGATGGAGAGAGATCAGAAAAGACTCATGTGTGTTGTTGTGTGATGATCTAAGCCACTTATGTCTGCTAATAAAACCACTGTCACCGGGAATGGTGGTGCACACCTGTAATCCCAGCATTCAGGAGGCTGAGGCAGGAGGATTGCTGAGTTCGAGACCAGCCTGGGCTACATAGTGAGTTCCAGGTCAGTCTCAACTACATAGTGAGACCCTGTCTTAAAAACAACAACAACAACAAAAAAAGACCACTGTCAGGTCTGGGCCCTAGAATCTTCAATACTGTGAGCTAAATAATCCTTGCTTCTCTATAAAGTTGCTTGGCTTTAAGATGTTTTGTTATAATAATGAAAAATAGTCTAAAACAATATTCAATAACTTTTTAAAATCAGCATAAATGAATGGCTGCAAAGTTAAAAACAAATGGGAGGAGGGATGAGACCAAGGGAGAGAAACTAAAATATCTGATCTTTTGGGAAACACACACAAACACCTCCTGGTTAAAACCCTTGAGACCATAATGTTAAGTAAGATAAATCAAACATACAAGCTTAAATACCACATGGTTTGTCTTATATGAGAAACCCAAATTATAAATAAAGAACAAAATAAGAGATAATAAGAAGAGATAGCTCTTTCCCTAAAGGGAAGGGGATCAAGAGATGGATGAAGGGGAGGAAAAGAGGATGAAAAAAGAATTAAAATGTGTTATGTACATGTACCAACTCCACACAAGGAATGTAAACGGTATGTACTAAAAACATGTACTAATTTTTGAAAAAAAATGACTGCTTCCTCTATCCTCAAAATAAAGTCCAAACTGCCAAAACTGACAAAGAAAATTTTTAAGAGGGCCAGCTGTTTAACTCTCAAACATCAACTAGACCACCTCTCAGAATCTTGTCTCTAGCCAGCCTGAAATCCCTATGGATTCCCAGGAAGTCTGCTCTGTCCTAGGGCTTTGCACACGCTGCTCCTCCTGCCTAAACACAGTGCCTTTCACCAGTCTCATCTTCTGGCCAATACCAAGGCACTCTTGCTGTTTCATTTTGGAAGTCACCTTCCTTGGAATCTCTGACCATGCTCATCTCTGAAAATTTAGATCAACCTCTTTCTCTGTACATTCACAGTCCTCTGTATGTCCAAAGTCATATTCAAACCGCAATGAATTCCTGTTTATGGATCTGTCTCCATAAGACCAAGGGCAAAATGTCTCATTCATTTTAACTCTGGCGATCAGCCCAGGCCCTGGCTCATCACAAATACTTAATGATTGAATGATGGTCCTTGTAACAGTAGTAGCAATAAAACTCCCAAGTACTGGGGACTTACCTGCACGGATTCAAATACAAATGTACTTCGTAACAACCTCATTAACACGGGTTCTACCACTATTCCCATTTTGCAGGTGAGAAAACCGACAAAGAAATGAAATCTCTGTGGCCTCAGGAGAGTCGCACACGGATATATTTTCTGCAGTTTCGAGTTACACCCCGATCCCCAAATAGGTAAGGCTTTGAAAAAAAAAATAAGAAACTTTTGAACGAGGCCAAGGAAAACACAGAAAAAGAATCAACAGCCTAAAGCACCTTCCACCCAAACGCGAGGGCAAAGGGCAGAGGAGATGCCAATCCTGGCGCGGCTGAGGTGACAAAGGTCTGGCCCTTGCGTCCTTCCCCGGGGTCTCCCGCGGCCCAGCTCCCGTCAGAGTCGACGCCAGCCGGGCGCGTCTGGGCCGCGACTGTCCGCTGGCCCCCGCTCACCTGCA
>NW_022900934.1:15404503-15513893 GCF_012274545.1 Fukomys damarensis
CGGATGGGACCAGGAGAATTTGCTGCCCCTTCCGCAGCGCAGCGGGGAAACAGGCGGGGTTGGAGCGAGGGATGGAATCAGGGTCCCGAGCACTGGGGGCGGGGGTGCTGGTGGTTGAGTTTGAGGGCTCCGAACTTGGCTCAGGAAGGGTGTTGAAAGGACAGCGAGGCCAGCAGGAATACTTGTGTCTCCTTGTACCTCAGTTTCTCCTTTATAATCGCAGAAGGGAATAGTTTAGGGAAAAGGGCCTGCAGGCTGAGGCTTGCTACAATGGAAATATTTAAAGACTAGAAAATTGATGTGGGAGGGATGGCGGATTCTTCTCGTAATATGAAGGGGTGTTGTGGCAGGGAGTGAATAAATTTGTTTCTTTGGGTGAGAAGTCGATCACCAGAATTAATTTCAATGTGGGAAATAATTTAATTTGTGATCAGCGATTACGCTTGTAAGAATAGTCCTGCAGATCTGCTGGAACCTGACCACAAAGGTGTTCCTTAACATTGTTTATAAAGCAAAAGGACTGTAACCAGCCAAAGTATCCCACCAGTAGTGCACTAAGTAAGTAAATTATGATACACCTGTAAACTAGATTAATGTGACAGAGCCTAAAATAGTTGAGGCTGGGCCTGGGATTTAGCTCAGTGGTTCCAGCGCCTGCCTTGCAAGCACAAGGGCCGGACCAAAAAAAAAAAAGATAAAACAGTTGAGGCTGGAGATACGGGATTTTGGTTTGGTTTTTTGTTTTGTCCGCAAAGGGGATTGAGCCCAGGGCCTTGGCACTGAGCTACAGACACTTTTTAAATTGCTTATTTTGAGACAGGGTCTCCCTGAATTGTCCAGACCGGACTACAAATTGTACCCTTCTTGCTTTAGGATCCCAGAGTCCTGGGATTACAGGCTCGTGACCATGCCGGGTTGTAGATATAGTGCTATCTTGAAGTTATATAGTAATACATATAATATTTATTGTATGTATATAGGAATAGTCCCTCCCCCCTCTTTTTTGGAGGAGGTTACTGGGTATCAAACCCAGGAGCACTCTCCAACTGAGCTATATTGTTATCCTCTTATATTTCTTTACTCTGGGACAGGATCTGGATAAATTACCCAGCCCTGCTTTTGCTTCTATTCTTAATCCCAGCAAGCCCTCTCTCAATTTATGCATACCCCAACTAGCAACTAGAATGATCCTTTTAAAAATGTATATACAAAATGGATGAGGCCATACTCTTAAGTGAAATAAATAGACACACTACCGAATAGTTTCTCTGGAGTGAAAAAAGTGTAAATAAGATCCAAATCATATAACTAGGAAGAAAAGGGCTAAAGGTATAGGGAAAGTGGGAATGGTAGGGGAAAGGAAATAAGGGAAAAGAAAAAAATATGAGAAAAGGAAAGAATGAAAACAAAGTGTTTGTAAATAGAGGAGGTGAGGGGGTGAAGGGAGGGCAGGGGTATGGGGAAAAAATGAGAACCAAGATCTGTCATGTAAAGGTACAAGAGCCCAATGATGAACGTAACAGTACTGTATACCTAAAAAGTACCAATAAACTCAATGCAAAAAAGATGTATATACAAGCCAGGTATAGTAGCTAATGCCTCTAATCTCAGTACTCAGGAGGCTGAGGCAGGAGGATCACTGTGTGTTCAAGGCCAGCCTATGCTACATAGTGAGTTCAAGGCCACTCTGAACTACATATGAGACCATGTCTCAAAAAAAAAAAAAAAAAAAAAAGAAAAGAAAAGAAAAGAAAAAGAAAAAGTAAATACAGCCAGGTATGTTGATTCACATCTATAATCCCAGCTACTCAGATGGCTGAGGCAGGAGGATTGCATGACTGAAGCCAGCCTGGGCAATTTAGACACTCTCAAAACAAAATTTAAAAGGGCTGGGGTTGAAGCTTAGCACTCACTCCTCGGGTTTGATCCCCAGTACTGCAAAATTAATTAAGTAGAAATACAATCCTGGGGCTGGAGATTTAGCTCAGTCGTTCTGCTGCCTGCCTCACAAACCCAAGGACCAGAGTTCGATCCCCAGTAATTAAAAAAAAAAGAAAAAGAAAAGAAAAGAAATACAATCCTGTCTGACTCAGGCCTTTCAATGGCTCTGCATTTAGAGTTACAGTCAATTTAGATGTGTCATTGCAGTCAACTAGCTCCTAAGTGAAATGCTCCCTGGATGGCAGTCCAACTATACCTTAACCACTTTCCCTTTTGTCCGTGCTTCAATTACACTGATGAGGTTTGTGTTTTGTTTTCTTTTTGTGGTGCTGAGGCTAAAATCTAGGGCCTCGGGGACTGAACACCAGTTCAACCGCAGCCCAGTTTTTAAATTTTTAAATCCTCCACACTTCTGCCTCAGGCTCGGCCTTTACTTTCTGTTCCGTATGGTACTACTTCCTCCATATATCTGTAAGGTTGGTTCCCTTACTTCGGATCTCTGCTCCTACGTCTCACCCCCCGAAGACCTGTCCTGTAACCAGAATCCTAGGCCAAAGGGCTGCCTCTAGGGTGCCCCAACAAATGGGCTCACCCATTTGCCCAAAAAAGCAAATGGAAGATGTACTGATGACATAGGAAAGGAATTTAATCAATGTAGCTACACTGGAAAGAGAAGGGTGATGAGGTGTCCTTTCCCCTTTGTTCAGGGATGCTTATGAATGAATTTTAGGTTTAAATAGAGAAAAATTGAGGTGGGGGTGGAGATAAGCATCCTATTTACACTCTTGGTCAAACTCTTCTGTTTGATCATCTTGAGGTAGGATAGAAGAAATAGAAGGTATAAAGGAGACAAGGAAATGTTACTCAGGGTGATCCATGTTAGCTTCCCTTGGTTAAATTTAGGCTCTCACCCTACCAGATCCATGACACCAAAAATTCCTCAAAAATACTGAAACCCGGGCGTGGTGGCACACCCCTGTAATCCCAGCACTCAGGAGGCTGAGGCAGGAGGATCGCTGTAAATTTGAGACCAGCCTGGGCTACACAGTGAGTTCCAGGTCAGTCTCAACAACATAGCGAGACCCTGTCTCAAACCACCCCCCAAATACTGAAAGTCTATAAATTGGCTTGAGAAAGTAAACAGCAGGAAGCTGATCCTAAAATAAAGGAGTAGTCTGAGCAAATCTAAAGAATATTTAAATTATGTATCTTTAAAAAGGCCATACATGCCAGGTGTGGTGGCACATGCCTGTAATCCCAGCACTCAGGAGGCTGAGGCAGGAGGATCACTGTGAGTTCAAGACCAGTCTGGACTACTTAGTGAGTTCCAGATCAGTCTCAACTACATAGTGAGACCCTGTCTCAAAAAACAAAAAACAAAACAAACAAACAAAAAAGCCCATACCTATAGAATAGGCTACTACCCTTCTGGGATGCAGGCCACCTTTTCTTGAGCTTTCCAGCCCTTCAAGAGAAGTATAAATGTTTCCAGTTCCAAATTGTAATGTGCCTCATTTCTCGAGCTGCCCGCACTCCATGCTTAAGTGGATCCTAAATCTCTGCCTAATAAACCCTTCCAGTACCTCTAACCAACCACCTAAAAATTCTTTCACCACAATGGGTATCAGTGAAAATGTTACAAAGGGTAGTTTAAATTAAGTTTCTTATTTCAGTTTCAGAAATCCCAGACCCAGCCATTGACAACCTTGTTTCTGGTTCTGGGAGGTGCCACCAGAGAAGTCCTTATTCCTGGAAGGGGGATTGGTTTCCGTGAGATGTTTGCTCCCATTTAGGGGGGCAGCTTCAGTTTCTAGCATGGGGTAATTGCTCCCTCTTAGCAAGAGGACCTCATCATGGGATGATCTGTCTGCCAGGCTCTGATTCCTGAAACCCAAGGTGACTATGGCTTTAAGGCCATGACTAGAGACTTCTAGGCACCACTTCAGGGGATCCAGAAGAGGCTATTGCAAAAGCTGGCAAGTGAGTGTCCCTGCAAACCTTGAAAATGCCTTAGTTATTGTTATCTGTCTTCAGTCTTCAAGGGGAATGAGATAGATTGGGTAAATTTCGGGTCATTAAATAAGATTGATTGAATGATTGATTTTTTTAGAGAGGGTCTCTCACTCCCTACATTTCCCAGGCTGAACTTGAACTTGTGCTCCTCCCAGGGTGCTGGGATCATAGGCATATATCACCACACCCCACTGAAACTAGTTTTTAGACAGATACTCACGTGATTAACATCTCCATGTGAGGAGCTGAGTAGGACTCTGACTTGAAGTTTAAAGTAATAAAGGAGACAGATACAAAAAGAGGAGATGCCAAGCCTTATCCTGCTTTTAGGTATGCATTGGGCATGTGTAAACCCCAATGAAAAGTCAGGGCTTTTTATCAAAAGCAGCCTCTAACCCTTATAACCCCTGTTATAGTTCATTCATAGATCCCCAGAAACTCTATCCTTCTCTTTTTTATTTTTTTCTTCACTAATTTTGTGGCTGTTGTTGTTGTACTCAATCTCAAGAGATTATAGAGAATCACCAACACTCTGAGCCAAGTTTGAGTGCTTTTATTGCTGGCAGTCGAGAACAGCTCACACTTGAAACCTCCAAAAAGGGGCTGGCAGGTTTCATTTAAGTGGCTCTTCTAGTTGGGGAGGGCTCAGGCAAGCAGAGTTTTATAGAAGCAGAACTTTGTTAAATTAGTGGGGGTCGAGGGAAGTTTCACACAGTTTAGTAGAAAGAAAATATCATGTAAGTGTTCACAAGGTCATAAAGATCACATATAGCTGCAGGCAGCTGTACCAAACAGGCATTAACCAAGAGGAGGGCTGGGGCAACCACCTTGAATCGCTCTATACACAAAATGGAGGCAGAAAAGTGATGAGGCACAAAATGGAGACAGGTCGGCTATCATATTGTCCTTTTTCTTTTTGGTACCGGGGATCGAACTCAGGTCCTTGCACTTGTGAAGCAGGCAGGGCACCGCTGAGCTACATCCCTGACCCTATCATATTGTCATACTATATATTTATGAATTGCTTGTCTCCTTTGGATATAGGGCATATGAGATATGTGGACCTCCAAATAATCCAAATATTATAACTTCCAACCCATTGGACACTGAAACACCCAGTTCATGTTCTCTAAAATCAAAGAATGAATTCTAGGAATAATGGAGGTTAGGAGTAGGGATTGTTCGATCACTGGTACCCCAAAAATAAAGAGTAGGGATTATTTATTTATGTATTTTGGTACAGGGATTGAACTCAGGACCTTGTGCTCTTTTCTTTTTTTTTGTACAGGAGATGGAACTCAGGACCTTGCACTTTTGAGGCAGGCATCACACCACTGTGCTAAATTCCCAGCCCAGGGAATATTTACTGAAGGAAAGACAGCTCTGCCTGAGAGGGACAGGAGGGGACAGCCAGAAAATGGGTTGCATGGGGCACCACTTTTCAGGGGGTTTTTATGGAGCAAAGCTGCAAGGTGAGGTATGTACAGAATGGGACAAAACTATAGTCAACTAATAAGATCCAATGGAAAAATCACAAGGTGGGCATGAGGTGGGACAAAACTGTGATCAATTAATAAGATTACAAGTGAGCCAGGGGATTTAGCTCAGTGTTTCTGCTGCCTGCCTCACAAGCAGAAGGTCCTGAGTGGGATCTCTGGTACCAAAACAAAACAAAAACAGTAAGATTACAAGTACAGGTACTTAACTAATATTGATTAAATGGGGAAACAAGTCAGGTAGCAAGCAAGCATATGTAGCATGAATAAAGATTTTCCTGAAAGGAAATGGGTGAGGGAGACTTTGGTCCCACTTAAGGAGACTGATGTCTGTTTAGAATATCAATCACTGCTATTCACCCTCAGGGGAAATATGTGGGTGTAATAGTTCCTCATTTTTTTTTTTGATTGCTGACCTTTAGTAAATGGGCCTCAATTGTCTTCTACCATTGACTCCCTCAAGGGCCAGGCCCTGTCTAACTGCCTATAACACATTTAATTAACTTAGCTGTCTACAATACTTTCACTAGGACAGAAGGATAGGCACCTCATTGTGTTTCCTACTATTTTCTCATCAGTGGGAACAGTGCCTGGCACATAGGTAAGCCTGGGAAGTATTTATTACATGAATGTTAAGTGAATGAAAGCATGTACAGCAGCATGCATTTGAAATGCTACCACATGTGAAAGGGAGTGATAGATAATACATATAATGCCAGTTTACGCACATAGAACTCTAGCAGGAGAATGGGGAAGTGGGGTGTTGGTAAGAAGAGGGACACTTGAGCCAGGGATTTAGTTCAGTGCCACTGCACCTGCCTCGAAAGCACAAGGTCCTGAGTTAGATCCCCCATACAAAAAGAAAAGGAGCACCTCCAAACTAGCCTGGCCTGGTGCACCAGCGGCACCAGCACAGGCCTGGGTATGCGCAGTGGTGTGCTCTTCGTTACCAGTGCCAACAGCACCTACGGTCTGTAGCTCTTCCAGGAGATGCCTTGCCCAGTGTCTGTCTGGCGGGTAGGCCTGGTGAGTTGGTGGCAATATGAACGACCCATGGTGGAAAATGGCAGAGTGGTCGGCTGGTACACTGGCTGGAGAGCAGACAGGCCTTTTGCCATTGACATGGCAGGATTTGCTATAAGTGTTTGAGGAATCTGGTCAAATCCAAAAGCTGCATTTAAGTGTCGAGCTTTCCACACAGGCAGGGATGCAAGAATCTGACTTTCTGAAACAGATAATCACCATGGAAGACCTGGAACAGAAAGCAAGTAACTGCACCAAGGGTCTCATGTGACACACTTGGACAGAGAAGGTCATCCTGGCCAACGAGTCCAAGTACCACCTGGACACGGTGAACATCGAGATGTAGGCCGGGGCAACGCGACAAATATTCAGGACGCTAAGGCAGGAGGATTGCCAAAAGTTCAAGGCCAGTCTGAGCTACATAGCAAGAACCTGTTGCCCCACAAAAGAAAAGTTTGAGGCCACCCAGGGCTACATAGTGAGTTCAAGCTACATAAGGAGATCCTTTCTCAAAAAAAAAATCAACAGCCACATGTGGTGGCATGCTGTAATCCCAGTATTCAGGAGGCTGAGGCAGGAACTACTGCAAATTCAAGGCCAGCCTGGGCTACATGGTGAGGTCAAGGCCAGTCAGAACTAATAGTGAGAGCTTGTCAAAAAAAAAAAAAAAAAAAAAAAAAAAAAAAAAAAACAAAACAAACAAAAGCAACAACAACAAAAACCTGGTACCAGAAAAAACAAAACAAAACCCCAAATACTATAACAACAACAATATATGGTGGGGGAGGGAAACGACCTACTTCTGACAATGGACTTACAAATGTGACAGGAATGGCCCAGAATGGCAGTGAGGCCTATATTCTAGAGACTTTGATGAGGGATCTTGCATGAGGTAGGTGATTTCAAAGATGTGCTCTCCTGCTTTCTGTCAAGTGGAGGAGACATACTTGACTGTTTAGGGCCAGAAACACCAAGAAGTGTTCAGGATCCCACATTTGGGAGCACAAACGCTCACAGGTAAGAAAATGAAGTGGGCCTGGGGGCACATACTTGTAATCCCAGAATTGTGGGAGGCTGATGCAGGAGGATTGCAAGTCTGAGTCCATCCTGGGCAACTTAATGACTTAGCTAGGCCTGTTTCAAAATAAAAAATAAAAAGGGCTGAGGAAGTAGCTCAGTGTGAAGCCCCTAGTTCATTCCCCAGTATCACACATGAAGGAAGGAAGAAAAGAAAGAAAGAAAGAGAGAAAGGGAGAAAGGAAGGAAGGAAGAAAGAAAAGAAAAGAAAGAAAGGAGAAAATAAAAAACTAGTCAGCTGGCAACTAAACCCAGTGTTTCTAACTGAACATAAATAGTGATCACAGAATATAAATAAATATCTGACAAGACCTCTCTATTTGGAACAAGACAGCACAAGGCCATTCTGGTACCACAAGTATGACTCAACACCCTCCTCTTCAGACATGAGTGAGTGTTGCTTTTTTTCTCAAAACAAATCTAGACTGCCTTTAATTCTCATATTGTCTGGAGGAAAAAATCAGGATACCTAAGTCATTGAATAGTCCTCATTTCATGACACATCCAATGAAAAAGCATCCCTTACTTCTTCAGTTAGTCTCAGTTAGCACAAGCCAAACCCTATTTCTTTGGTGTGTGTTCTTCTTTGTTGAACTATCTATCTATCTATCTATCTATCTATCTATCTATCTATCTACCTACCTATCTTCTGGTGTTGAGGATTAAAGCCAGGGCCTTGCACAAGCTTGGCGGCCACTACCACTGAACTCTAGCTCACAAAACCTAATTTGTGGGTTTTTTTGTTGTTGTTGCTTGTTTTGGGGCTTTTCTTTTTTGGGAGGGCTTTTCTAATTTGTTTTTGACTACAGATTAATATTCCTGATGGAAATTGATTGACAGGTTTTATTGTATTGTTAGCTATTACATGTCTTCAGCTCAGTCTAGCAATGTCCAGAAATAAAGATTTGAAAAAGAAAAATTTTTTTGAGACAGGATCTTGCTATGTTTTTTTTTGTTTTGGTACTGGGGATCAAACTCAGGCCCCTACACTTATGAGGCAGGTGGTGGAACCACTGAGCCAAACCCTCAGCCCAGGATTTTGCTATATTAAACAGGCTGGTCTTGAACTTGGAAGCTCAAATGACCTTCCCACCTGATCCTGCTGGGCCTGCAGGCATGTGTCATCACACGCAACTTATTCATTTGGTACCTGGAGTCGAATGCAAGTCCACGCACTTGAGAGGCAGGTGGCAGAACCACTGAGCTAAATCCCCGGGCCCTACATGCAGTTTAGAGTCAACAATTTTAAGGGCTTCATATAAAGGTACAGGATCCCAATGACAAATGTAACTCTACTGTATACCTAAAAAGTACCAATAAACTTAATGAGAAAAAAAAAAGACTTTTAAGGGACAAAAGTTTCAATGGTCATGAGCAACTTTATATGTTTGAAAATTTTGTTTGAAATTTAAAAGAAAATTAGGATAAAAATAAGAACCAAGATAGATTATGTAAAGGTACAAATTTCCAATAATGAATGTTATTATATTGTATACCTAAAATGTAGCAATAAAATTAATTAAATTTAAAAAAGAAAATTAGGATAAAAAGCAACTATTTTTTGAGATGGGGGTCTTACTATGTATTGCAGGCTGTTCTTGTGATAAAGGAGATGAGATATGAAAATATATCTCCCTGATAGGGAAAACTTTTATAAATAGCAAAAACCTATAAAGTGTTACAGTGTAAAATGGCTTCTGCTGTCTCTAACAGCAGTTTGTTTTGTTTAGCTCAAAACTAATAGGCACAAGGCACTAATTGCTGAATGAGGCATTTGGTCTCACCCTGAGATAACAGTCAAGGCCTTGAGCTCTGATGAGACTGGAGCCACCTGATCGTAAAAGTGTCTAAATGAAAGAACCCATTGCTAACTTTTGCTCCCCTGACCCTGAACACCCCCCTTTCCTATGGACTAGAATAGATAACTAGGCGAATCTTAAAGGTAAACTCCCCAACTGCAAAGAACTGTTACGTCTGGGCTGAAAAGATTAACTATTCTGTGACCGTGATTTGAACTGTGAGAATGAAATGTAACCACCCAAATGAAGTCAAGGCTGTGAAACTCTAGAAAAGGAGGAGTTGTAACCCAGTGCGTCGTCGATCCAGGCATGGCTTATGTGCTTATCAATGAGTAAATTTATTATTTTACTTCCATTCTGCTGCCTCTCTGTATGTCACTTACAGATTCCTTCTGTAACATCCCAACCTGTTAGATGGCTGATATGCTGAGTTCACATTCTCTAAAGTCGAAGAATGAATTCTAGGTACAATGGAGGTTAAAAGTAGGAAGATATTTATTGAAAGGGAGAGATTTTATCTAGGAAGTGATGGGTCCAGAGGTCTTGGGCACGAAGAGGGTAACTGATGTCGAGCTAGATTGTATTAGGCCTGGTGTTTGTCTTTTGAGGACGTATGCAGGCCTGGTCATTTCATCTTTATCTTAAGGCCTGATCTCCAGCAGATGTCTCTGGCCACATTTGCGATGTGTTTCACCTTTGTCCTGACTCCTTTGAGGGCCTAGCCTTATCTGGCTGCCTGTACTATTCCTATCTAACTTAGCTGTCTACAATATTTAAATGATATATATCTTGAACTCACTATGTAGCTCAGACTGGCCTTGAATTGGTGGTAATACTCGCTGGGGTACATAGTTCAAGGCTGCCTGGACTACATAGAGTCTATCTTAACACACACACACACACACACACACACACGCACACACACACACTCACAAAACAAGAATGAGAGAAGAAAAATGAAAATGATTCAAGCATGTTAACCCTTGAATTGAGCCAAGGTCTGCAAAACCATTAACATCTTTTTTTTTTCTTATACCAGAGGATTGAACTCAGGACCTTGGGCTTGAGAGGCAGGCAAGGTGCCACTGAGCTAAATTCCTGGCCCTGCCATTAATATCTTTTATCGGAGGTTGCTGCTGAGCAATTGTCACAAATAGCCCCCCCCAAAAAAAACCAAACAAACAAACAAAAAAAACCCACACCTAAAGAGAGCCTGAGCTATCAGTCATGTGTAGCCTAGAGCCACACAGCTTAGAGTCAGGGTAGCTTATGTGCATCAGGAACCTTTCTTTTTCACATATTTGTGGGATTTCCTTTGTCCTCAGCTTTTCCTTCCCTTTAAAAGATCTGTGTACCCCACCGGGGGATGGAGTGCACACCTGTAATTCCAGCACTTGGGAGGCTGAGGCAGGAGGATTACTGAGAGTTTGAGGCCAGTCTGGGTACACAGTGAGACCCTGTCTCAAAAAGCAAAGCAAAACAAAAAAGCCCATATGCTGTATGTATAGTAATATGAATGTACTTTTCACATTTTTTTCTTTAAATGAACACTCAATTTTTATATATTTTTTATTTCAAAAATTTAATTTTTATTTTTATTAATATGTTTGCAGTACACAATGATTACATTCATCATGGGGAGTTGGAACATGTACATAACACATCTTATTTTTTCATCCCCTTCTCCTTTCCTTCCTCCCTCTTCCCTCTATCTGGTGATCCCCTTCCCATTTGCAAAAGCTCTACTTCCTTGTTTCCTATTCAGTCCTTTATTTTGCTCTTTATTTATACTTTTTGTGACAGAAGAAAAACCATATAAAAAAAGAAAAACCATATAATCTGACTATATATTTTAGTTATTTCACTTAACATTATGCTCGCAAGATGCAACTATTTTCCTACAAATGACTTAAATCTATCCTTCTTTATGGCAGTGTAGTACTCCACATGTACAAATACCACGTTTATCGATTCATGTGTTGATGAACATGCTTCAAAGGTTAGTTATCAGTTGTGCTGAGGCAGGATCGTCAGGAGTTCAAGGACAGCCTGCACTACAAAGTGAGCTCTACCCCGCCATCACTGCAGTACATGTATACAGACATCAAAACAAAACAATATTAAACTACAGATAGATGTATTTGCCCATTGGATAGGTTTGGGAAATGAAGATTTCACTATTAAAAAAGGATCTACCCTAGCATGGTGGTGCATTCCCATAATCTCAGCACTTGGGAGGCTGAGGCAGGAGGATTGCTGTGAGTTTGGGGCCAGTCTGGGCTATAAGGGGAGCTCAAGACCAGCCTAAACTACATGGTTGACCCTGTCTCAAAAAACAAAACAAGCCAGGTGTGGCACACACCTGTAATCCCAGAACTAGGGAATCTGAGGCAAGAGGATCTCTGGGAAATTCAAGGCCAGCCTGGGCTACCTGGTGAGTTCAAGGACAGTCTGAACTACATAGACCTTGTCTCAAAAAACAAAGCAAAAAAACCTAACGAAAAAGGAAAACATTACAGAAGGCCATTGTTTTGGTCTTTGCTTCTTCATTGGGCTGTATCCGACCAGGCTAAAATCAAAATGGAGTAGTTCACACTCAAGTTCCATGTCACTAATCTGAGACTGAGCTGTTTGTCTTGCTTTCCCAGAAATCAGGATTAGAAATAACAGCCACATTTTCCAAACTGCCAGTTTTAATCAACAAAATAAATATTTAAACAGAACAAGAAACCTGAAATAACCAGTGATAACTAATCAGTTATTTTTCTATTATTCTGTCTTCCTATTCCTGCCTTATAAAGCAACTTTGCTAATCTTTTTTTTTTTTTTTTTCCTCTCTTTTTCCAGTACTGAGGATCCAATGTAGTGCTTTCCTACTGAGCTACAAATATCCCGAGCTGGGGATTCAGCTCAGTGGTTCTGCCACCTGCCTCGCAAGCGCAAGGACCCAAGTTTGATCCCTGATACCAACAAAACAGATATCCCTATGCTGTGCCAGACAGCAGCTAGAGGGCTAGTGATGTGGGCACTAAAATAATTTACCAATGAACAAAGAATTCAGGAAAGACAAGAGTCTGTGTAGATCTCTCACTGAGCACAGATGTCAGGAGGGGCAGTGGGAGAGTTTCTAAGAGGACTCCACACTTGGGTGAGAGACTGGGCTTTTTAGATGGCAGTGAAGACAAGGGAAAGGGTGTGAGTTGGCAACTGTAGCTATTTTAGAACCCCCCCCCCAGCAAAAATGTGCCTTGCTAATCCTTTAGGAGCACCAATTTTGTAAGTAAGCTTGTATATCAAAGTTGCAAATTGTCAAGGACTCTGCTTAGGCCTTAAAAAAAAAAGCCTCTTTGGATTTACACAAGGGTGTCTGTAGTAATCTTTTGGGGGGAAGATACCAGTATCTCAGGGGAATAAAGGGTGGTTTTTTGTTTGTTTGTTTTTGTTTTTTTTGAGGCAGGTTCGCAGTATGTAAATGAGACTAACCTATAGCTCTCTATGTAGCCCAGGCTGGTCTCAAACTCACAGCGATCCTCCTGCCTCAGCCTCCTGAGTGGTGGGATTACAGGCGTGTGCCACCATGCTTGGCTGGGTGGTTTTTATATTTACTTTTTTTTTTTTTTTTGTGGTGCCAGGGATCGAACTCAGGACCTTGCCCTTGCAAGGCAGGCAGCAGGAGCACTGAGCTAAATCCCCCACCTTATATTTACTTTTATTTTGCACTAGTTTTAGTCCTAATTAGTGCAGTGTGTATGACTGTTCAGAATGTACTGAGAAGTGTGTTGTTAAGGAAGGAAGTATGGAAACGGTGTTGAGAATTTTAACTCTTTTGTCACCACTCCACAGCCCTTTAAGACTTTTTGTTTTTGTTTTTTTGGTACCAGGTATCCAAACTCAGGTCCTTGTGCTTGCGAGGCAGGCGGTGGAACCACTGAGCTAAATCATTGACCCTTGTTCTTTTCTTTATTCCTTTTTTTTTTTTTTTTTTTTAAATTTAAGACAGACTCTCACTAAATTGCTAATTTGCCTAGGCTGGGCTCAAATTTGGAACCCTCCTGCCTCAGCCTCTCAGAATGCCTGGATTATAGGTCTGGGCCGCTGGTGGCATTGTTTTAGTTTTTTTTAGGCTCTTTTGTCTATAAAACCAAACTCCTTTGCTTAGATCATCAGAACATTCATTTTCTCTTGCTCTCTCTATATATACTTTAAAAATATTTTTTAGACAAGGTCTCATTTTATGGTACATGCTGGCCCTGAACTCACTATGTAGCCCAGGCTGGCACTGAACTTGCAGGGACCCTCAGCCTCTTGAGTGCTTGGATTACCGGCATGTGCCACTGTGCCAGCCATTTATTCTGTTTGTTTTTTGGTTCCAGGGATTGAACTCAGGACCCTGTGCTTACAAGGCAGGCAGCGGCACCACTGAACTAAATCCCTGGTCCCATTTATTCTATTTTATGGAATGAAGAATTGCCTTATTGCAGAATCAGAAATAAAGCCAATCAAAGCCTTTACGTTGAAATTTTCTCATTTGACATAGGAAACAATGCTCATCTTTTCTTCATTAACTTGGACAGATCCTTTGGTTCAAGGAACTGAAGGTCTCATTCATTTAGCACTTATCTAATGTGCCCAGCAGGATCACGGGTTCAGTCCCCAGCACAACGGAAAAAAAAAAAATTACAAATTCATCAAAAGAACATTTGGAGGGCCGGGGATTTAGCTCAGTTGTTCTGGCGCCTGTCTAGCGAGCGCAAGGACCGGGGTTCGATTCCTGGTACCAAAAACAAAACAAAAAGAGTATCTGGAGATATTAGGGACCTGACGCTGCCATCACAGGCTGCATTTTCCTGTTACTTCTTGGCTCTTAAAATGACCTCATGCTCTTATTCTTAGATTCCCTCCTCCCAAGGTCGGGAGGAGTTAAACCTAAATTTCTGCAGGACTGAACCCATAAAGGGCAACCTTGCCTGTGATAAGTTAAAAGTAGCCCACCCCTCATAAATAAGCAATAGCCCATCCCCAAAACAATAAAAGGACCTTCCTTCCTTTGTGCCTTCTTCTCCTTGGCTCTCTCCTCTCCCTAACCTGCCTTCCTGAATAAAATCTGCTGTCATACCTCTCAGTGTGTGGCCTAGTTGATGAGCATCGTGGTGCCCTACAGGGAGACTATTCCACAACTATGTTACCTTCCCATTAAATAGTAAGTGTGAGACCTAACTGAGCCAAAGTGACTCCGTGTGGCCTGCTAATGACCCCAGAGAGTGCTGCTTCCCCCTCCCCTTATCAAAAGTTGGGGAAAACTGCAAAAACCATTTCTGTGCTGATCGCAGGCCCGCCCCCGGGAACAGATGGAATGTCAGAGGTGACCATAAAACACTTCCCCATAAGATAAACGAGTGTGTTTGCTAAATCTTACCCCCTTGCCGCTGTGTAAATGCCCTGACCTTTGTTTAAACTTCCTTGTTTGAAAAACCCTATAAAACCTATGTACAATCCTGTAACAGGGCTTTACTTCTCTTGAGAGTTGAGTCCGCACGTGTATAATAAATTTCTTTTAGTTTTTACCTGTTAACTGCGTCCCAGTATTTGGTGTTCTCTTGCTGGTAAGCATTAGGCCGGGCATAATGGTGCATACCTGTATCCCAGCAGTTAGCTTGCCAGGAATTCAAGGCCAGCCCGAACTACATAGCAAGACCCTGTATCCAAAACAAAACAAACAAAAAACCCAAACACTAAACCCTTAAATATGCTTCCCCCCAATCCCAAGCCGAGGATCGAACCCAGGGCTCCCCGCACGCTATGGAGCGCTATACTGAACATTTCCCCATATTACTTTTTTTTCCATATTACTTCTTCATAGTACTAAGGAGTGCGCCGCCACACCAAGCTGACACAGTTTAGATGTGCACTTTTGTGCCAATCTCCACACAGGAAGGAATCTAAACAAATAAACGCCAAAGAACGAACCCTTGAAACCTCCGGCAAACCGTGGCTGATTTAACCCCGCCTTCCTCCCCTGATGAAGGTTTAGCCCCGCCTTTCCTTTTACCAACCAATGAGAGGTGCCCTCTAGGCACCACAAGCCAGGGCGGTGGGCGGGGCCACGCAATGACGCCTGCCGCGTGTCCTGCGTACGGTGGGCTGTGTTTCCGGCCTGAGAAGCCTTCGGGTTTCTGGGGCGACGCCTCAGCTAGCAGTTACAGCCGAGCTAGAAGCTTGCGGACCAACTACCTCCATCTCCAGCGTCACCATGGGGGCTGTGCTGGGCGTCTTCTCCTTCGCCAGCTGGGTAAGTTTGGATTCCTGTGTCCTCGGAGGACCTGCGGTTCGGGGAAGGGCGATAGGGAGCCTCAAGTGCGGATCCGGGCGGGCCTAGGCTCCAGAGCCCTCAGGGAGACAGACTGGGCTGTGGGTTGCAGAGGTCCCAGGGGTCCAGGCCCACGTGTGCCTTGTCCCCGGGAGCAGTCCAGCGTCTCGCCCTTTGCGTTAGTGCGGGGCCCAACCGCCATTGTTTACAACTCTGATCGCCCCGCCCCCGAGAGCCTTCCGGACTCCTGGTGCCTCCGGAGGTGGACAGGGACCAAGGACTGAGAACTCCCGCTGCTTTTTCTGTTCGTTTTGAAACATTTTTTAAAGTGCTGTCTTTTGGAGCAGCCCATGTGGCTCACTCGGAAGGCTGAGGCAGGAGAATCGCCCTGAGTTCGAGGCCAGCCTGGACTACATCGTAAACGCCCCCCCCGTCTCAAAAAAACAAACAAACCAAAAACGAAACCAAAACCAAAAGACCGTGGCGTCATTTAATTTAAGGTGGCTTGAGTAATATTTTAATTCCGCAGCGCAGGTTTTGCCAAAGCTATGGAGTGGGATTTAACGAAGCCTTGCTACAGCTCTGGTATGTGGCTTATTCAAAATTGGAAGCCGTGACCTGACATTGTGGAGAACCTATACAAGGCATTTATCTGTGAAGTTTAACACTTTAGCCTTCCTCCCCATCGAGAGCTGTTTGAGTGTGAAGTAAATAAAGGAGTTGAATCATTTTGTAAATGGTAAACATTTTAAAAAGGAAATTTTAGGGTCTATGACAGAATATACTAAATTCCCTCATATATATACACATATATACACACACACACTGGAGTTTTGGGGCAAAAGCCCTGACTTTGGTGTGCCCGGCGGAGCAGGCTTCCCCTTTCTGTGATACCAGTCGTTAATAGTGACAGGCAGGAAAGGAGCTTTAGTCAGTATGGCCACGCTGGGAAGTACAGATAACTTTATAGAGGCTCAAGGTCTGTCTTTTAGAAACCAACAGAAGCCTTGTGGTGTTCTGGAAAGGGAAAAAAGGCATGGAAGGGTTTGGGTTTGCATAGCTATGCTGGTCTAGAAGTGGTGGGTATCTCAGGCATGGTTCTGGGAGACTCGGCCATCTCCTGGGGCAGTGGATGACTGCTCTAGCTTTGGGGGACAGCCTCAGTTCCTGTGTTGAAGTGTGTGTGCTGGATTGAGGGAGTGGTGATCTTATGGACTGGTGTGAGAGGCTCTGCTATTACTGGGATCCGAGGTGGCTGCAGGTTTATTAGGACAGTGACTGAAAGCTTAAAAGCATTGCCTCCAGTGGGTCTGAAACTGGACCTCCTAAAAACTGGCAATTGGATGTCCAAGCAAATTCTGGAAATTACTTTTACCTTGTTTGCCCCAATCTTGAAAGGGAATAAAAGAGGCTAGGTAAATTTAGAGTGATATCTTTTGTGTATAGATACTCCTTAAGTGATTAACATGCCTACCGCAGAGTCCAGCAGGGATCTGACCCAAAATTTTGAGATAAGGGAGATACAAAGTGAAGACAGCTGGGCACGCCTGTAATCCCAGCACTCAGGAGGCTGAGGTAGGATCACTTCAAGTTTGAGGCCAGCCTGGTCTACATAGTGAGGTCAGGGCCAGCCTGAACTACAAAGGGAGACCCTGCCTCAAAAAACCAAAACAAAACAAAAAGTGAAGACAGAAATGCCAGACTTTATCCTGCTTTTAGTCAATTTTGAACATCTGTAGGCCCAGCTTTTAGGTCCCTGTTACATGAGGAACTTGACTCCTTGAAATCATTTCCTAATTCCCCAACTGATGAAATTGACCAAGGATTCAGCCTGAGCACATCCCGTGACATTTAATTAATTTAAATTAATTTTTTATAAACTGAATTTTTAACATTTTACCAAGTATCACTTTTTAGGGATATCATGTGTCTTTTCTATTGTTGAGGCAAAATACCTGGCACCCAAAGTTAAAGTGGAAAGATTTATTTAGCTCATGGTTTGTAGAGGTTTCAGTCTGATCAGCTGGCTTCAAGGCAAGAGCGGCAGCCTGTGGCAGAGGGGTAACAGTACATGGCAGCAGAAGACAGCAAAACCAAGGGAAGCTTAACAGCATCTCCCTGCCCCTTTTATCCAGACTACTAGGATTAAGTACCAGACCAGTCAGTACATTGGTTTAGTAATCACACACCCTTAATCCCAGCATCACACACTATAGATTCAGCCACCTCTTGAAAAGCCACTGTGACCATTTGAGGCTTTGGGGGGACATCTAGACGCAAACCATAATGCCATGTATTTTCCATCCTTGAATATAGTTGATCTTAGAACATTGAATCATTAGAGGTACATTGAGTAGTGTCTTTCTAATTTTTCTGATCTTGCCCTAAAGAAATATATTTTAGGGCTGAGGATTTAGCTCAGTTGTTCCAGTGCCTGCCTCGCAAGCACAAAGACCCAAGTTTGATCCCTGGTGACCCCCCCAAAATATTTTTTTTATAATTTTTTTACATAGTTGGTCTGATGCACACAAAGCCTTATGAAATGATTCTTGTATTTTCTGTCTACTGTGCAATTTTTCTTCTGTCACATGAAAGAAAAAATGGTCTAAGCATAGTGGTGCAGTTTTGGAGCAAACATATCTTTCCTATCCTGATAACCTGAAACTTAAGTTTTGGCTTTGATTTGAGGTTTTAATTAATTCCATTCAAGCATTTATAGTGATAAAGCATTTAAAATTTTTTTTCCAGCTTTAATTGAGTTTATTGGTACATTTTAGGGATACAGTACAGTTACATTCATTGTTGGGATCTTGTACCTCTACATGACAAGTCTTGATTCTCATTTTTTCCCCATACCCCTGCCCTCCCTTCACCCTCTCCTCCCCTCCCCATCTACAAACACTTTATTTCCATCTTTTCATTATCTCACATTTTTTTCTTTTCCCTTATTACCCTTCCCCTACCCATCTCACCTTCCCTACACCTTTAGCTCTTTTCTTCCCATTTCTAAATGTCAGTAACCTTATTAGGATCTTATGTATTATTGCAGATTATTCACACCAGAGAAACTATTCGGTATTTACACATGTGTGACTTATTTATTTCACTTAGGAGTATATCTTCAATATGTATCTATTTTCTTATGAATGAATCTATTTTCTCATTCTTTATGGCTGAGTAATATTCCATTTTATAGAAAAACCACATCTTTATCCAGTTTCCAACGAAGCATTTTAAATTTTATTAATCATTTGTTTAGTAGGAACAGCAGGGAGTTCAGAATACTGCACCACAGAGTGAAATGAGTGAAAAAAATACTAGAAAAGGAAACAAGAAAGACAGCAGGGGGCTGGTAGTATAAGACCTAGGGCCTTACTTCCACTCCGAGGAGCTTGAACAGCCGAAAGGGCCTCCAAGATGCAGGGCTTGTAGCCCAGCTATTGCTTCAGGAGCTTGACGAGCAGGGAGAATCACCGAGGAAGGAACACACCAGACTAGTTTTAGTCTGGCCAGAAGGCACTCCCGGAGCCAAGTAACTGAGAGGCATCAGCTCAGAGGCTTAGGCTGTTTTTATAAGGGAATAGGCAGGGTGTGGGGTCTATACTCAAAGCATGTAGGCAGGGGGCAAAGGTTAATGGTCTGCTAGTCTGTGCTGGTGGTCAGCAGTTACATAGTGGCAGTATTCTGCAGTACTAGGTCATGTGTTGATGGTTAACAGTTGCGTAAAGAAAGTCCCAAGGTTTTCAAAACATTCCTTCCCCACAGACAAGGAGTGAAACAATCTTATGTATTTACCCAGAACTACTAAAGGTTCACCTGTTAATTTACATGAATCACAGTTGAGGCTAGGAATTTAGGATTACAAAGTTATGCAGTCCCACAGGAGCATGGCTGAATGGTAGCCTGCTTACTTAGCATTGTGGGTGTCCTGGGTTTGAACTTCACCATTGCATTACAAAAGGCAGGGAACAAAATCATGGAGATATTCATTATATGGTCTTATGGGTGTTATGTTACGTGAGTGTGTGCTTTACATGCCAGGAGCGAAGCACGTGCTAAGCCTGTGCTTGTACCACTGAACTACATCTCCAGCACTACAGGTTTTTAAGGACTTTAAGTGATGTGAGAAGCCAGTAGAGTGATCTTATTATAGACAGCTAAGTTAGGTAAGAATAATATAGACAGGGCTAGGCCCTTGAGGGAATCAGTGCAGGGGATAAAATTACATTACAACTGTGGCTACAGGTGCATCCATTAAAGGCCCAGCCTTAAGATAAAGATGGTATGGCCAGGCCTGTATGCCTTCCCAAAAGATAAGCAGTCTACAGTACTATAATTGGTACTACCTGGTCCGATAAAGTCTAGATAGACAAAAGTCACCCAGGTGGGTTACCAGGACCTCCTGATTCATCTCTTCCTAAAAAGGTCCTTGTTCTTTCTGCATACTCTTGTTACATGACCTGCTTCCCCATTGGATTAATATTAACTAAACAGCTATACTTGTAATCTTACTGTTGATCATAGTTTTGTTTTTTTTTTTGTTCCGGGGATTGAACTCAGGTCCTTGCGCTTATGACGCAGGCCACCGAACCACTGAGCTAAATCCCCGGCCCTGTTGATCATAGTTTTGACCCACATTGTATCCACCTTGTGATTTTGCTCTATAAAACTTCCTTTGTAAAGTGGGATTTGTGGCAACCCACTTTTGGGTCCTCTTGTCTCTCAACAGGAGTTTTGCTCTATAAAACTTCCTTTGTAAAGTGGGATTTGTGGCAACCCACTTTTGGGTCCTCTTGTCAACAGGAGCCTTAATAAATATTTCCTATTCTTAACTTTTCTTCCTTAGAATTCATTCTTCAGTTTATGAGCTCAGCGTACTTGATATCTAGCAGGTTTAGCATTACATTTATTTCCCCTATACCGATCTGCCTCTTTGGTTTTGTTTTTTTTTTTTGGTGGTAATGGGAATTGAGCCTAGGGCCTTTGCACCAAGTTACATCTCCAGCCCTTTTTATTTTTTATTTTTATTTTGAGACAGGATCTCAGTTACTGAGTTGCCTAGACTGGGCTCAAATTGTGGTCCTCCTGTCTCATCCATCCTTCCAGAGTGCTAGGATTACAGGCATGGGACACCACACCAGCCCTGACCCGTGTTTTGATAGAATTGGTTCTGGTTGCTGTGTAAGGGATTAGATTGTAGAAGAGCAAGAGTAACGTAAGATAGGGAAGGAAATGCCTTCTCTACTGCTATGCCCAGTCCTTCAGCGAGACCCTTACCCAAGACACGACATGGTGATAAAATCCAAACAACTTTATTTTGCCGGCTGGGACCTACCCTCCAGTGGAATTGACCATGGAGTCAGGTCCCAAGATGAAATTGAGTACAGTTTTTGTATTTATAGGAAGGAAAAAAACCAAAAAAACCCTTACCCCTTGCTCCCCCTCCCCTTTACCTCAGTGTAAAATTTTTTTTATCTAAGCCTAAAGCACATCTACAGAAGCAAAAAGGAATGCACAGTTAAAACATCTGGGACATCTGTTATGATCAGTTAAAGGCACCTCCTGTTTTCTCAACCAGAATAGCATGAAATGCTTTAGCTAGGGAGTGGGTCTTCTCACAGGAAAATTCCTGAGGACATCTGTTATGATCAGTTAAAGGCACCTCCTGTTTTCTCAACCAGAATAGCATGAAATGCTTTAGCTAGGGAGTGGGTCTTCTCACAGGAAAATTCCTGAGCTCAGATGGGGATCACATAGTACCTCTGGCAGGTAAGCCTCATAAACCCTTCTTGCTATGTCAGTTTTATGGTAGCCACAAGCACACTTTGTGGTCTCTAAAGGCAGGTGGGTTTTTCCCAGAACAATCTTGAGGTTACACAGAGGACAAGCTAAGCCACCAAAAGGTGGGTTTTAAACAAAATGGAGTCTTTTATGTCAACCCAGGTTTCTTGCTACCCTCTTGGGTGCTGGAGTCTTGGGAGTTAAGCTGACTAGTGACAGATTAGCAAAAGAAAAAAAATAGTGTACTTATTTAAAAAATTTTTTCCATAAAAGAGTTTATGTATGCAAGATGCATAGAGCAATGCTTGGTGATGAGTAACTCACAGGGGTGGTTGGAATTTTTGGCTTAGAAGAAAGGACGGGGAGAGAAATAGGTTTCTGTGGAAAGACCAAATTATATACTTTATGTATAAAGGGGACAAGGTCTTGCTACGTAGTTCAGGCTGTCCTTGAACTCACTGTATATCCCAGGTTGGGCTTGAACTCATGGCGAGCCTCCTGCCTCATCTTCCAAAAGACAAATAGTTTTTTTTTGGTACTGGACATTGAATTTGAGACCTTGCGCCTGTGAGGTAGGTGGCGGAACCACTGAGCTAAATCCCGGCCTCAAATATATGTATTATTAAGGGAGCACAGATGATATTTTATTTTATTTATTTATTTATTGAGACAGGGTCTCACTGTGTAGTTGAGACTGACCTGGAACTCACTATGTAGCCCAGGCTGGTCTAAACTCAGTGTTCCTCCTGCCTCAGCCTCCCAAAAGAGTGCTGGGATTACAGGTATGTGTCTGGCTGATATTTTAGAAGGATAAGTAGGAGATAAAATTTGTGATAATGTTTGTTTAAACAGGTGTGAGAAGTTATTTTTCCATGGCCTTAAATCTTTCTTGCAAAAAAAAAAATTATGATAACCTTATTTCCCAGGATTTGCTGCTTTTATTCCCAGTGATAGAGGGGGAATAGATGCAACTCTCAAAACCTGCTAGATATCTGAAATGTGAATTTGTGATCTCTAAAATTAAAGAATAAATTCTAGGAACTGTAAGACTTAAAAGTCTCACTTCCACTCTCTCCACGGAGCGCAAACAGCCCAAAAGGCCTTTGCAATGTTGGGCCCTAAAGCCCAATGAGGCTCTGTGAGCGCTATCGAGGAACGAGAAACCCAGGAAGGAACACACCAGGCTAGATGGTAAAAGACCTTTATTAGTCTGGCCAGACGGCACTCTCAGAACCAAGTGGCTGGCTCAGAGGCGCCTAGCTCAGGGGCTGAGGTCCTCTTATAGGGAGTAAAAGAGGGGGTTAACATTTTTGGGCTCACAGACAGGGGACAAAGGTCTGCTGACTTGAGCTGGTGGTCAGCAGTCACATGCTCAAAAGTCACATATTGATGAGTGACAGGTACCACCCATAGGATGTCTCAAAGGTCACCAAGACACTCCGGATGAGCAAACAGTTTGTCAATTAACTTGGGGCTCTTTGTCTGGAGTCTCTAATTTACAGGTAGATTCAGATCCGGACTTCAAACAATACAAGAGTGATACACATTCTTAGGCCAGGGCTGGAACAAAGGTCGGGGCTGTGGCTCAATGGGAGGGGTTCAGGACACTGTGTCCTAGGCCCTTTGCCATTTAGCAAGGGCTTGTAATTTAGGTCCCACAGGAACAACAGAGGTTAAGTAGGAAATATTTGGGAGAAAGATAGCTTCTGAGAGGAGGGGGACCAGAAAGTGGTTCCCCCCCCACCCTGCTTCCCAGAGGTGTTTTTATTGAGCAAAGCCATAAAGTAGGACGGGTTCAAGGTGGGACTAAACTATAGTCAACTAGTAAGATTACAAGTACAGTCGCTTAGGTTATATTGATCCAGTGGGAAATCCCAATGTGAGTCAAAACTATGACTATCCAGTAAGATGACAAGTATAGTTGTTTAGATAATATTGATTAAATGGAGATCAAATGGGGAAGCAAGTCTTGTAGACCAAACAAGGATTTTCCGCAAGGGAGGTGGGTCAGGAATCTTCCTGGAAGGGGTGGGTTAAAATCTTGGTTTCCCCAACCAGATATTTATTTAGAATACCAATTGCCGGGCGTGGTGGTGTGCGCCTGTAATCCCAGCACTCGAGAGGCTGAGGCAGGAGGAACATTGTGAGTTTAGACCAGCCTGAGCTATGTAGTGAGACCCTGTCTCAAAAAAAAAAAAAAAAAATCAATAGAATACCAATCACTGCTATTAGTCTTTAGGGGAAGCACTCAGATGTAGTACTTTCTCTTTTATAATGCTGGCCTTCTGTGAATGTGTCTTGATTGTCCTCCCTGTTGGCTCCTCCAGGGCAGGCCTTGTCAAACTGCTTGCATGATAATTAATTTATCTATCTACCGTAACAGGAGGGAAGTTCTGATGAGGTTCACATGCTTGTGTGGGGACAGGACCCAGGGGCTTCACACTGAGCTGTATTCCCCCAGACCTGTTGATTTTATATTTTGAGACAGGGTCTCACTAAGTCACTGAGTTTCCCAGGCTGGGTTCAAAGTGGTGATCCTCCTGCATCAGCATCCTAGAGTGCTGGGACTACAGGTGTGTGCCACAACACCTTGCTTTTTTTTGGGGGGGGGCGTCGTTGCTCGGGATGGGACCCATGGCTTCTGCTGAGGCTTTGTGCTTGCTAAGAAATTGCTATACTAGTGAGCTACACCACCAGCCTAAGAAGGCCTGTACCCTGTGTCAGTTGAATCTCAAATGCCTTTACTTTAAAATAATCTTTAAACTACTTTAGGAGTTCCAGACCAGTCTCTGCAAAAAGATAGGAGCTATTGTATTGAATCAAGATGAGAATTGTTAGGGCCAGGGATTTAGCTCAGTGGCACCACGCCTGCCTCACAAGCTCAAGGTCTTAAGCTTGATCCCTGGTACCAGAACAAACGTGTATAGTTCGTTGGCATTTAGTAATTCAGTATTATGCTACCATTACATCTTTTTTTGTTTGTTTGTTTTTTGAGACAGGGTCTCACTATGTAGTTGAGGCTGACGTGGAGCTACACAATGTAGCCCAGGCTGGTCTTGAACTCACAGTGATCCTCCTGCCTCAGCCTCCCAAAGAGTGCTGGGATCACAGGCATGCACCACCTTGCCCGGCCCTACCATTACATCTTAATTCCAGAACATTTTCATCACCCTAGAGCAGTGTTGGCAAACCTTTTAGAGCTTTCAGTGATGATAAACAGCTGGCGACGGCCCATATGCCATAGGTTTGCCACCACAGCCCTGGAGGGAAACCTTCGTTCCCATAAGCAGTCACCCCCACATTCCTCTCCCTGGTCATCTTTGTGTTTTGAGTTAATCTGTTTTGGATATTCTCTATAAACAGAATAATACAATATGTGACCTTCTGTTTCTGGCTTCTTTCACTTAGAATGGTGTTTTTGAGGTTCACCCATGTTGTACCATGTACCATACTTGATTGCTTTATATGCCTTAATAATGAGAATGCTGCATTTACTTATACCATCTTCTCAATTAATGGATGTTTGAGTTACTTCCACTTTTGGTGATTGTGTGGTGCTGCTCTGAATGTTCATATATAAACTATTGTTTGAATAATGGCTTCATTTCTTTCTTTTTGTTTGTTTGTTTGTTTTTTTGAGACAGGGTCTCACTATGTAGTTGAGACTGACTTGGAACTCACTGTGTAGCCCAGGCTGGTCTCAAATTCACAGCGATCCTCCTGCCTCAGCCTCCCAGGTGCTGGAATTACTGGTGTGCACCCCCACGCCCAGCTTGCTTCATTTCTTTTGAGTATATGTATTTAGGAGGAATAGCTGGATTATATAGTAATTCTGTTTAGTATTTTGTGGAACTTCCGATTACTCTTAAATGGAGCTAGATGACTTGCTAGCAAAGTTTATAAGAGGGTTTCCAGGTAATGTTGCTTTGTGCTGTAACACCAGCTTTGGTAACAAGGCTTAGTAAACAGTAAGTGCAGTTGGGTTTGCATTCTTTTATTGTTTTAACACAAAATATGCTGCCTGTGAGTGTAATGTGTATTGGACTTTTACTGTGTTCCAGGCACTGTGTTAAATGCTCATTTAATATAGCAAGCCTGAGGGAGGGAAATTCTGTTATTATTAAATCCATTTACAGATGCAAAAATTGGGTTAGCCATTCGTGGTGGTACGTGCCTGTATCCCAGCACTCAGGAGGCTGAGGCAGGAGGATCACTGTGAGTTTGAGGCCAGCCTGGGCTACATAGTGAGTTCAAGGATAGGCTGAACTACACGGTATGACCGTATCTCAGAAGAAAGAGAAGGTGGGGGGGAAGGAGAGAGGGAGGGAGGGAAGAAATTGGGTTAGATTGTATAACCTCCTAAAATAAAATGGCAGAAATAATATTGACTCAGAGCCCATACTTTAACTACATAATTTTTTCATTTGAAATTGTCAACTTTGTGAAATTTGAATTTGCCTCATTTTCTACTCTCTGATATCTTTGCAGTAAAGGTGATCTCATGCAGCCCGGGGTGTTCTTATTACAGGTTCCATGCCTCTGTGGCAGTGCATCATGCTTGCTGTGTAGTTGCTGTCCCAACAGTAAGAATTCCACTGTGACTCGATTCATCTATGCTGCAATTCTCTTCCTGGGCACAGCTGTGTCCTATATCATGCAGATAAAAAGTATAGAAACTGAGCTGAAGAAAGTAAGTAGAAGTAACAGTGCCCGTTATTTTTATTAGATTTTACGATATTTGTTTTATAATTGTTTCTAACAGCCCAGCGAAAACATTTTTTCTGTGGTTTGGATTGGCCCTGACCACACATGTAGCCCAGGCTGGCCTCAAACTCATGATCCTCTTGTCTCAGCCTCCCTAATACTGGGATTACAGATGTGTGCCACCATGCCCAGGAAAGAAAAAGGAATTCCAGAATTGAATTTCATGATGCATGCCTGTAATCACAGCTACTCAAGAGGCTGAGGCAAGAGGATCACAAATTCAAGGTAAGTGGGCAGTTTGACAAGACTTTGTCTCAAGATAAAATTTTGAAAAGGCCTGGGGTTGCAGTTCCACGCTCTCTTGGTTCAGTCTCTAGTATTAGGAGATTGCGGGTGGGGTGTGATCCCAAGGCATTTTCTTTGCATACAGGTTTAAACTTTAAAGCTATACTAGTCCTTACCTTTGGACAGAAAGAGGTCCGTTGTAGCTAGAAAGTCTCATAGGGGAATTTAAGACAAGTTCATTAGTATGAAAGTTAAAGGAAGACACTTTTTCTTTGGTACTGGGGATCGAACTCAGGACCTTGTGTTTTCAAGGCAGGTGGTGGAACCACTGAGCTAAATCCCCCAGCTCTAGGACACTTAATTCTTGAATGCAAATGTTTATCCTATCTGGTAACAAGATTTAATCAATTAAAAGTCAGAGAAAAGTCTTTGCAGTTGTTGAAGTGGTCAGTTCTATAAATCCAGGTCTTCCTATAGTGAGATTGAATCTTTGATTAATGTGGATATTCCCCTCACATTGAAATTGTTGTTTTTCCCCTAGATTCCTGGATTCTGTGAAGGGGGATTTAAAATCAAAGTGGCTGATTTAAAGGTGGATAAAGATTGTGATGTGCTGGTTGGTTATAAAGCCATATATCGGATCAATTTTGCATTGGCCATCTTTTTCTTTGCTTTGTGTTTACTCATGTTAAAAGTAAAAACAAGTAAAGACCCCAGAGCAGCAATACACAACGGGTATGTAAGATTGTTTATTAATTGGTTATGTTGTAGTGTGATTCCTCCTCTCCTTCAGTTAATTTTTTAAAAAATTTATTTTTATTAGTACATGTTTGCAGTACGTAATAATTATAAAGATTATATTCATCATGGGACATTGGTATATATACATAATACATCTTAATTCTTTTTATGTCCCCTTCCCCTTAGCAGTTAACCATTCAGTTGAAAGCAATGAAATATTTGTATAAGTGGTCCAGATGTATATCTGATTAATTACACATGTGAAATTTTCACCATGCTGGTTCTCTGAGTTTCCCAAACTTAACCCACCCCACTGTGGCAGGTTTGCTAGTACCCATTGCAGAAAAAGAATTTTCGGGACATGCTGGAAAGAGGCATGATTAGGCTCTGCTAAGCAAAGACAGAGTAGCACACACTGAGCAGAATATTTATTACAAAACAAAAGCAGAAAGTAGCCTTTATTTAAAGTTTTTTATTTATTTAAAGTGAAAGCAAACAGCTTACTGGTTGTTTAACCTGGGAGGGGACTCAAATGAGTTGCAAAATGGACTCCCAGTTTAGTGCTTTTGTCCTCAGAAAATTACTGGCTTGCTCACATTATCAGCGTAAGCACAATAGAAACATTCTTTAGAAGGATATGGCTACCTTGTTCCTGGGCAAGAAACCCACCAGTTCAATGAGGCCTTTGTTTGTTGAGCTCCAGGTCCCTGGCCTTGGTCATTGATGTGTCCTTCACCGGATCTTTTAATTCTTCTTTTGGCTTTGTCTTTTCCTGGCCACCTGTACTTCTCTTTGCCAAGACCCTGCTTACCTTCAATACGTACACGTTGAGAACCTCTGAATAGATAATGCTACCCAAAACCTTAGAAAGCAGAATGCAAGCCCAGCCATGCCTGCAGAGGGCTCTTGGTTCATTTTTCCCAGGTCTCTATCCTCCCTACTATTGACTCTGGGCTGTCTTGATCTCAGGGCCAGGCCCTTCTACCTTATTTTATTTTCTTTCTTTCTTTTTTTTTTTTTTTTTTTTTTTTTTTTTTTTTTTCTTTTTCTTTTTTGATACCGGGGATCAAACTTGGGTATTTATGCTTGTGAGGCAGGCAGCAGAACTACTGAGCTAAATCCCCGGCCTACTTTCTTAACTGAGTCAGTTTTTATGACCTTCAGCTGTGTCCTGGAAGTTGGAAGTTACAGTCTTCCTTACAAAGTATAGTTGTTAGTTATGATTTCCTTATGTCCTTTATACTTACCTTGAATTGTTTGAGTGTCATTATCTTTATTTCTTTTTTTGAGATGGGGTCTCGCTGCATAATTCAGGCTGGTCTTGAACTTACTGTGTAGCCTAAGCTGGCCTTGAATTCGTGGGGATCCTGCTGCCTCAATCTCCTGAAGTGCTGGGACTATAGGCATGTACCTGCATGCCCAGCTAATGTCATTTTCTCTCTGTTCCCCCTTCCCTCCCCCCTCTCTTTTCTTTCTTTGTAGTGGGGATCGAACTCATGTCCTTGAGCTTGCAAGGCAGGTGCCAGAACTACTGAGCTAAATCCCTAGCCCCCCCTTTTTTTTCTTTGAAACAGGGTCTTACTATGTAGTGTAGGCTGGTTCTGGATAGCCCAGGCTGACCTCTTCAGCCTCCCGCATGCTGGGACTACAGACGTGGCAGCACCACCTTGGTTCAGTGTCATTTTCAGTTGGAGCCTTGTAACATGGGGTGGTGGTGGTGAACCTGTGTCACACATGCTGCAGCAGGCTGTTTGTATCACTTAAAGCTCTAAAAGGTTCGCTATGGCTGATATAGGGGATAGGGAATCTTGTTTTTTTAAAATACTTTTGCTTCAGGTATCTAGATTTTTAGGGAGCACCTTTCAAACAAAACACTATGCAAGGCACTGAAGGGAGTTTTGTAAATTTTGTATGTATTATAACCACCCTTAATAGATATAGTAAAGAAGAGATAAATTAACATTGGCTGAGATCTCTCAGCCAGCGAGGATGGAGCTTGAAGCTAGGTCTTTCAACTCCAAAGCTTGATAACATTTTGTCCTGCCATACAAGGCAATTATTAAATAAATGGTGCTTAGAAAATTGGATATCCATACTCAGAAGATTGAGTGAGAACCATATATCTCTTTATGCACTAAATTAAAATAAAAATGGATCAAGGATCTAAATTTTAAAATAAAATTTTAAAACAGACAATCTGCTGGAAGATGAAATAGGTAAAACTCTTGAAGACAGGTGTAGGCAAGGACTTTCTGAGCAGAAACCCAATGGCATGAGAGATAATATTGAGAATCAATAAATGCGATTATATCAAATTAAAGAGCTTCTGCACAGCAAAGGAAACAACCAGTAGAGCAAAGAGACAACCTACAGAATGGGACAGAATTTTTACCTGTTATTTCTGGGGCAGAGCAGTAATATAAGAACTAAAAAAAATTAGACCTGCTAGAATAAAAGACATAGTCAAAAAATGGACAACTGAAATAAATCGACACTTCTCTGAAGTGCAAATGTCCAATAAATACATGAAGAAAGGCCCAGTGTTGCTGGCCATTAGAGAAATGAAAATTTTAAAACTACATTTTGTTCCAGAAAGAATGTCTGTCATCAAGAAATCAAATGATAGTGAAGGCTGCAGAGGGGAACAAGGAACACCTCTACATTGTTGTTGGGAGTGTAAGATAGTATAACCACTATGGAAATTAGTGTGGAGATTCCCCAGAAAAACTAAAAATAGAAATATTTGAAGCTGGGCATGGTGGCACACACCTGTAATCCCAGCACTCTTTGGGAGGCTGAGGCAGGAGGATTGCTGTGAGTTGGAGACCAGCGTGGTCTACATAGTGAGTTCCAAGTCAGTCTCAACTACATAGTGAGACCCTGTCTCAAAAAACCAAAAAAAAAAAAAAAATTTCATTTGACCCAGTTATTCCCATTCTAAGTATCTTTCTGAAAGATTCAGAGACATATCATGTGTTGCAGGGATACATGTATACTCATGTTTATAGCAGCACAGTTTACAATAGCTAAATTTGGGAAACAGCCTGTATGCCCGTCAACGGATGAGTGAATAAAGATAATGTGTTTATACAGAATGTGGAATACTACTCTGTCATAAAGATGAATTTAAGTCACTTGTAGGATGTAGGAAAATGGATACAACTTGAGACCATAATGCTGAGTGAGATAAGTCAGTCAGACAAGCTTAGATATTACATTGTTTTTCTTTTATGAGAAACGTGTGTGTGTGTGGAGAGAGAGCACACAAAATAGAAGATAAAGAGGGAACAAGAGGTAGAAGGAGGAAGAGGGAAGGGTGGAAGAGGGGAGGAAAGGGAATGGGGAAAAATGATGAAAAAAATTTATTTATTTATTCGTTTATTTATTTATTTATTGCGATACCAGGGATTGAACTCAGGCCCTTGCCACCTGCAAGGCCAGGCACAAGTGCCACTGAGCTAAATCCCCAGCCCCAAAATAGAACTTTTGAAAATGGGAAGGGAACAAACAGTTTTAAGGAGCACGGAGGGAGAAATAGTGTAGGGGATGAAATTAAAAGAAAAAGAAGATAAATTACATGCATGTACCAATCATAATCATTGGTAATCATAGTGATTATGTATTATACATACTTATAAAAAACAAAGCAGTTATTGAAGATTATGCACTGAAGGGTTGGTTCTGCTTTGCTAGTATTGAACTTGAGATTGTGGACAGTGATTTATATCCTGTATAAGTAAAGGATTTGGTGATAATCTAATAGTTAATAGCAAAAACTGTTAGAACTCCTTGTAATTCTAGAAAAATTCTTACCCTGAAGTGCTGAAATTAGGGAGATTCTTAAATTTACCTATTTCTTTCATTTTGAATGTAAATGACGTTTTTTTTTTTTTGGTACCAGGGATCATAAATGACTTATTTTCTGTGCTAACGTCCTTTGTGTGAAATACTGAATGAAATACTCAAGTCAAATGAAGAAATGGAGTTATCTTTATTAGTACATGTTTGTATTACATAACGATTACATTCATCCTGGGAAGTTGATATATGTACATAACACATCTTAATTCTTTTTACATCCCCCCTCCTCTCCCATTGGAATTGTTATTAAGTCTTTATTTTTGCATGTAGAAATTCATTTTTCTCAGTGTGAGAATGAAAATTAGCACTTGATAAATGCATTTTTATATTTTAACAGGTTTTGGTTCTTCAAAATTGCTGCCCTTATTGGTATCATGGTTGGATCTTTCTACATCCCTGAGGGCTATTTCACCTCAGGTATGGCTCAGAACTGAGGGATTAATTATAAGATGTACAAATTCTACAGGTGATTAACTTAGATGTACATTTCCATTAGCGATTTTGCAAACTGGCTATGAAATGGGATGGTATCCAGTTAAATGACTTGGTACTAATATCAAGACATTGATTTAAGTACGGGATACATTAATCTCATTTCTCGGCTTTTCTGAAACTGCATTTTAATCTTTTTCTAATATTTTAATACTTTATCATCTCAGTTGACAAAGTTTATTAGAGTTTGTCAGCATGAGGACTTGTAACTCCTGTGTGTTCCATAATCTCTTGTTTTTACCTGCTTGCTTTTTAATTTTTTTTTTCCTGGTACTGGGGATCGAACTTAGTTCCTTGCATTTGTGAGGCAGGTGCAGTGCCAATGAGCTAAATCCCTGGCTTTTTTTTTTTTGAGATAGGGTCTCACTATGTAGTTGAGACTGACCTGGAACTCACTATGTAGCCCAGGCTGGTCTTGAACTCAAAGTAATCTTCCTGCCTCAGCCTCCCGAGTGCTGGGATTACAGGTGTGCGCCACCACACGCTTAACCTGTGATTTTTAACATGGCATTGAGTGACAGCTGAGATTTCCACTGTGATCCTGATAGGGAAAACTTTTATAAATAGCAAAAACCTATAAAGTGTTACAGTGTAAAATGGCTTCTGCTGTCTCTAACAGCAGTTTGTTTTGTTTAGCTCAAAACTAATAGGCAGAAGGCACTAATTGCTGAATGAGGCATTTGGTCTTACCCTGAGATAACAGTCAAGGTCTTGAGCTCTGATGAGACTGGAGCCACCTGATCGTAAAAGTGTCTAAATGAAAGAACCCATTGCTAACTTTTGCTCCCCTGGCCCTGAACACTCCCTTTCCTATGGACTAGAATAGATAACTAAGCGAATCTTAAAGGTAAACTCCCCAACTGCAAAGAACTGCTAGTCTGGGCTGAAAAGATTAACTATTCTGTGACCGTGATTTGAACTGTGAGAATGAAATGTAACCACCCAAATGAAGTCAAGGCTGTGAAACTCTAGAAAAGGAGGAGTTGTAACCCAGTGCGTCGTCGATCCAGGCATGGCTTATGTGCTTATCAATGAGTAAATTTATTATTTTACTTCCATTCTGCTGCCTCTCTGTATGTCACTGACTGATTCCTTCTGTAACAATCCTCCCCATCCCCCAAAAAGTAAAGGAAAAGGCTTACAAAACCACCTGGAATATCAGGTCATAAACCTCCATTGAACCAAGCTAAAACAAGTTTTAAAAGGTCTGAAATCCAATAGAACCCTTCTCAGAAAATGCCTTTGAGATTGCAATTGTCATAGTTTTGCAGTATGCTGAATGGAAATCTGCTTCAAATGTTAAGATGGTTAATATTCTGCAGCCTTATTCCCGTGGTGAAGAATTTCTTTCTTCTTTCTTTATAGTCTTGTTTGTTGTTGGCCTGATAGGAGCCGCTTTATTCATCCTCATCCAGCTGGTACTCTTGGTAGACTTGGCTCACTCTTGGAATGAGGCATGGGTGAATAAAATGGAAGAAGGAAACCCCAGAGTCTGGAATGCTGGTAGGTATCTAAACCAGTTGTGGGAGCCATAGTGCTGCAGTAAGCAGGGTATACATTAAAATCGTCAGTGACTTAAATGTAATGTATAAAGCCAGGCGTGGTGGAGCATGCCTGTAATCCCAGCACTCGGGAGGCTGAGACAGGAGGATCACTGAGTTTGAGACCAGCCTGGGCTACATAGTACTTACAGCTTATTTAATGATGGGAAAGGATTGTATAGTTCTATTAGTGATGCCGTACTTAATTTTTTTTTTTAAGAGTAGGAAAAATTTACTGAGGGAAAGAATGCTTCATTCTCCATACTTCATTTTATTTTATGTTTTTGGTACTGGGGATTGAACTTGGGACCTTGTGCTTGCAAGGCAGGAGGCGGAACCACTGAGCTGAATCTCCAGCCCTTTTTTTTTCTCTTTCCTTTCAGTACCAGAGATAGGACAGACCCAGGCAGGGCCTTCACATTGAGCTATATCCCCAGGCCTTTTTTATTTTATTTTCAGACAAGTTCTCAGTAAGTCATTAAATTGCCAGGATGGCTTGAACTTGCAATCCCGTCTCATCTTCCCAGAGTGCTGGGAGTACAGGTGTGCACCACTGTGCCCAGGTTTTGTGTGTGTGTGTGTGTGTTTGAGTGTTTGAGCTAGGGACTTGCCATGTCATCCAGGCCAGCCTTGAAATGGTGCTCTTCCTGCCTCAGCCTCTGCTGGGATTGCAGGAATACAATATACCCAGCTTAGCTTAGCCTTCAACAAAAAAAAAAGTACTGTTTTTACTATAAACACAAATGACAGAAATTTGTAAAGAATGGAACTGGGGATATAGTTCACACATAGAGCGCTTTATATGCCCTGGGTTTCCTCCCCAGCACTGCAAAAGATTTATCAGAAACAAAACATGGAATTTTCTACCTCCCTGTAACCGATTTTCTTTTCTAGGTTACTAGACATTTGGATATTAATGCATATACATATTTTTGCATTGAAATGTAATTGATATTTTGGGGGGGTACTGGGGATCAAATGCAGGATCTTGCACTTACCAGACAGGTATGGCACCACTGAGCTACATCCCTGGCCCTTCATTTGAATGTAAACAGAATCACACTATATTATTTTATGACTTGTTCTTTTCACTGTCTTTATGATGAATATAGGTACGGTGTATTCATTGAACAGCTGCATGGCATTCCATATAATTCCACTGGTATTCCACAACACAATATACCATAATTTACTTAACCTTTACTCTGTTCTTGGTCACTTAAGTTGGTTGAAGTACCGTTTCAGTTTTGGACATTTCAGCTGGGAATCTCTTAAAAACCTTTACTTCTTTTTAGTATTGAGGGTTGAATCTAGGCCCTCACACGGAGCTGCATATCCCCAGTTGTTTTTAGTTTTTTGGTTTTTTTTTTTTTTTTTTTTTTTTTTTTTTTTTTTTTTTTTTTTTTTTTTTTTTTTAGAGAAATCTTGTATATTCAGATGAAAAGACATTAAACATGCAAAATCCTTTGAGATGAATACTGTAGGAAAGTAGTTTTCTCAGATGAGTCTGTGCTTTTTAACCAACACAGGCTTAATGTTGTGTATGTTCTTTTTTGTTCAGCTAACTACTGATTAGTCTTGTGAATAGAAAAGAACATTTCTGTAGACATTTGAAAATAGCAAATGAACAACTTTCCCAGCTCTGGGATAGTCTCATTATTTGTGATGGGAAAGAAGTTTAGGTGGCCAAGGGCTGCAAAGGAAAAACTGTTTTAAAAAGATGGCTGTTTTGTTTGTTCGTAACATCATCTTTGGTGTGTAGCTTTCTGCGACCTGTGCCATCTGAGAGCCCAGGAACCATCTAGGCTGCTGAGAAGAGTTTATGGTGCACATTAATTAGAACATAGTTGGCAGTTTACCCCAGCTGGAGTAGTAACACACTTGATTATTCAATTCATGAAACCAAATGAAGTAACCCAGGAAGTGAATTCACTTGCTTGGTCGGTTTTAGACTATGACATTAGAGATTTATGGAATTTTGCTGTAAATTACTGACTACCATAAGAGCAAATTAATGCATCTTCATTTTCATATAGAATAAAAGAAAAATTCATCTTTTTTTTGGATTTTTGAGACACGGTCTCATTATATAGTTGAGACTGACCTGGAACTCACTATGTACCCCAGGCTGGTCTCATACTCACAGCGATCCTCTTGCCTCAGCCTTCCAAGTGCTGGGATTATAGGTGTGCGCTACTACGCCTGGCTGAAAATTGGTCTTAATTGTAGAAATTACAATTCACACTGGTTTCACACTGGTTTCCCTGTTTTCCAGCTTTACTATGTGTTACAAGCTTGTTTTATATCTTGTCAATCGTCTCTGTTGGGCTGCTCTTTGCATACTACACCAAACCAGATGGCTGCACAGAAAACAAGTTCTTCATCAGCATTAATCTGATCCTTTGCATTGTGGTTTCTTTTATCTCCATACTCTCAAAAGTTCAGGTATGGTTATTTTCTGCTGTTTCCTCTGAAAAGTTTTTAAGTAATGCTGAGCTTAAACCTATGTAGCCTTTCAGTGAGTTTGTTTATGTTTACTCACTTAAATATTTTTCCATTTTGTGATACTCTTCATAGCAACTTAATAAAGGTGTTGAGTGCCAATATCGTAACTAGTTTCACTATCATTAAAGAAAGCTAGGTGACTTGGAAATACATAGTTCTTATAGAAATGTTTAAATCATGGGAATGATTCTGAGTAGCCAAGATTTTAAAAATGAAAAAGATGGCTGGTTTTAATATTTAAAAGCAAAATGCTCCTGTGTTTCATCTTAAAAGTGTTATATGTGGCTGGAAGTGTAACTTAGTGGGAGAATTCAGGCCTGCATTTGATCACCAGCATCAATAAATAATTAATAGACTGAAAAATTCCTGGAGTTTGAGGTATAATGTCTAGGTACCATCTCACCTTTTAAAAGAGAAAACTGAAAGAAGTGATGGATCATGTAGATAGGTAGTAGTGGTAGGGCTGAGTTTAGACTCTTGCCATTATATCAGGGACTAGGGAATCAGTGGCCCCGTGTCATACATGCGCACTTTTAGGATTATGAAATGCCTTAAGAACCGGTAGTAGATGCTTTGTTGTTCTTAAAGATTTTGTAGGCCAGCTCATACTAAAAGGTTACTTGTCATCTTTCAGCTATCAAACAAAATGGAAGGTTCTCCATTACTAACACACCAGTGAATCCCAGGGAATTACACTGGCTTTTAGAAAGTCAGCCCTTGGGATTTTTATGGCATTGTCTTCCTTTTGACTCCATAGGAACACCAGCCTCGTTCTGGCCTCCTGCAGTCCTCTATCATCACGCTGTACACCCTGTACCTCACGTGGTCAGCCATGACCAATGAACCTGGTAAGGGAACGTCAATAACTCATTTGATAAAAATAGAGAAGTATTTCTTTGGTGGGTCAAAAACTAGTAGTAGTATAAATGTGAAATGAATAGCAACTACACATAAATATACAGTGTTTACTGAAGGTTTGTAGATACTTTGTTTTATTCCCCATATCTCTTCTTAACTACTCATAGCTGGCAGCCTGAAGGACCACCTTCCTTTAGAGAGACTGGGTCTAGCTAGGACTGAGTCATACTGGTCAAGAGCTCTGGACACAGGTGACTTTGTTTTGGCCTTTTGTAGAGTTAATTGAGTTTTACTTAGGTGTCATAGGTTCTAACAAATAGCTAGAGAAAATCTCTTTTTAGAGCTATTATACAATTATTTCTCAGGATATCCTGTTAACTTTTTAAGGTATACAAAATTGCAGACCCCCACCCAGGAACAGTCTAATTTTTATTAAGTAACTATGTTTAAAGAAAACCAGGGGTTAGTGCCTGTATTAACCTTTGGCACTGTAGAACTAAAAAGATTTGACCTTTAAACCAGTGATGGCAAACCTTTTAGAGCTTTCAATGATACAAATAGCCCACTGTGGCACGTGTGCTGTAAGCTCACCACCACTGCTTTATTTTTATTTACTTATTATTTTTTAAATTTTTGGTACTGGGGATCAAACTCAGGACCTTGCACTTGCAAGGCAGGCGGTGGAACCACTGAGCTAAGTCCCTGGTCTAACCACCACTCTTTTAAACCATGAAACCAATGATATCACAATAGATATTTGTGAAATTTGATAGATAATGTTTCCTTTTTGGTCCTAAAACTAAATCACTGGTTGTGACACAAACGTTACCAACTGCTGAATTTCAGGTGTTTTTCAGCATAGCACGTACATCTGGACTGGATGCTGTGTAGGCAGCCTCAGATCCTCCTTGCTGTAGATGAGCTAAAACTAAGGCTGCACATGTTCCCCTTTTCAGACCGTTCCTGCAACCCCACCCTCTTGAGCATCATTACACACATCGCTGCACCGACTGTGGCTCCTACAAACACAACTGCTGTGGTCCCCACCTCAGCTCCGCCATCAGGGAATGGGCACTCTCTGGACTCAGAGAGTGTGTTGGGAGTAATTGTCTTTGTTATCTGCCTTGTGTATTCTAGGTAAGTTAAAAGGGATCTTGGTATAATAATCTTGTCAATGTTAATAGTGGAGTCAAGAGAAGCTATTTTGCTTTCAGAACCAGTGTGAGGAATTAAAACAACTGAGATATCTTTAATGAAAAGTCCTTTACTCATCTCATTTACTCAGTTTGGTATATTTTCTTAACAGTTCAGAAAATCATCTCATCAGATAATTCCTTCCAGTTACATACAGAGATGTCTTCTTTTTGTTGTTGTTGTTGTTGTTTTGGTTTCTTGAGACAGGGTCTCACTAGGTAGTTCAGCCTGACCTAGAACTCACGATAGCCCAGGCTGGGCTCGAACTCAAAGCAGTCCTCCTGCCTCAGCCTCCCAAGTGCTGGGATTACAGGCGTGCACCACCACGCCCGGCAAGAGATGTCTTCTTTTTATAGGAGGATGAAATCCTCTCTTTACGCTATGTAAACTAGAACAGTGGTTCTCAAAATCAAGTGGGTTATCTCTTCAGAGAAAAAATATTGGGGTTGGAGGTACAGATCAGTGGTAAAGAGTTTCCCTGGCATTCTCATGGCCTTGTGTTTGATCTCTAGCATTGCAAAAATTTTTTAAAAAAATTTTTTTAAAAAAAGGTTGTTTTCTGATGGTAATACATAATTCAGCTGTAGAATTTTTTTATCTATCCATCTATTTATATATATAGATATATCTGTATATATAATTTTTTCTTTTTTTAAGTTTCCAGGAAAAGAAAGAGGGCTGGGGAATGTAGCTTAATGGCACTGCCCCTGCCTGGCAAACACAAGGTCCTGAGTTCCATTTCTAGTACTGGGGAAAAAAAACTTTCCAGTTAACATGTTAACCATTAACACCCATCCTTCCATTTTTGTTGGTGCTTTTTGTACAATGGCAGATATTACTTTATTTATTTATACTGTATTTTGTTTTTTGAAACAAAGTCTCACTGTGTAGTTCAGGCTAGCCTTGAACTCACTACATAGCCTAGGCTGGTCTTAAACTCATGGCGATCCTCTTGCCTCAGACTCCATAGTGTTGGGATTCCTGGTGTGCATCACCACACCCAGCTCTACTTTGATAATTAAAAAATATAAAATTACCAAAATAGGCAAGGATAATTTTATATGTTAATAAAATAAGAGAAGATATGTATAAAGTAGGAGATGAAGGTATCTTTCCTCCATATCTTGTCCCACATGAGTAACATTTTGACAAATAATACTGTAAATTGCTTTCCTTTGTTAATTCTTTTTTTTTGTACCAGGGATCGAACCTAAGGCCCTTGTGCTTATGAGGCAGGCTCCAGAACCACTGAGCTAAATCCCCGGCCCTCCTTTTTTAATTCTATCTGTATCCCTGGATATAATTTTATATGTACATCATTTTATATCATTTGATATATAATTTTAAAATTAGGAACATACACTATAAATATACATATCTGAAATAGGAATTTGTGGATGGTTTTTCACATTATGTGTATAGATTAACTTAATTTGTGAAAAAGATTGCTTATGTTAGGTGCAGGGGAACCTGCCTGTAATGCCAGCTACTCTGAGGCTGAAGCAGGAGAAGCTGAAGTTTGAGGCTAATCAGGGCAATTTTGCAAGACCCAATTTCAAAACAGCTAGGGCAGGACTTAGGCATGATGGCACTCACCTGCAATGCCAGATCTCAGAAGGCTGAGGCAGGAGGATCACTAGTTCAAGGCCAGCCCAGGCTACGTTAATGAGAGCCTCAAAAACAAATAAAAACATAAAATGAGGGGTGCTCCTGGGGAAGTAGCTCAGTCATGTCTGAGGCCCTGTGTCTCCAAAAAGAAAAAATCCTTAGAAGGTGAATTGGCAAACTGTAGCCCTTGGGTTGGCTTCCAGTTTTGTCAGTAAAAATTTTCTAGCTCAGAGGTTTACTCCTCTGTTTCTCTGTTGTCTATGACTATTATGCTTTTGGCCTAACTTTTGTTGAGATAGAATTCATATACCATAAAATCCATTCCACTCACATAGCCAGTTCAGTAGGCTTTTAGTATTCACAGGGTTGTGCAACTATCATGACAATTGAAAAACATTTTTGAGGTGGGAGTGTGGTTTAGTAGTACAGTGCATGCCTAGCTCATGTGAGGCCCTGGGTTTGATCCCCAGCCACTCACAAAAAAATTCTGTTCCTCTGAAGTGTACCCACTAGCAGTCACTGCTATGAAAAATGCAGCTACTAATATTTGTGTGTAAGTTTTTGTGTGGTTGTATTGATAGGATAGGGCATGGTGATTGCACCCAGAACTTGCACATAAGCTACGAACTCCTTTTTTTATTTTTTGTTTGAGACAGGGTATCACTAAGTATTACCCAGACTGAGCTCAAACTCATGGTGCTCCTCCCTCAGCCTCCTAGATTGCTGGGATTACAGACACGTGCCAACACACTTAAAGTGGCTGTTTGTTTTTAGTTTTGTTAGATATATAGCTAGTGCTGGAATTTGTGAGTTATATGGTTAGTTCTTAACTTTTTGAGAAGCTGTCAGAATGTTTCTGGATTGGCTGCATTTATATTCTAGTCCTTTTAGCAGTGCATGACTTCTTTAGTTTTACCATCTCCTTATCATTCCGATGTCTTTTTTATTGTAAACACACAATAGGGGGTGTGATGTAGCATTTCATTTGGTTTTGACTTATATTTCCCTGATTACTAACAATAATGGGCATCTTTTCATGTAATTATTGGTCATTTGTATCATTTTCTGTAAAGAAATGTCTATTTAAATTTGTTTTTAAATTGGGTTGTCTTTGCCAGGTGTGGCGCACACTTGTAATCCCAGCACTCGGGAGGCTGAGGCAGGAGGATCGCTGTAAGTTTAAGGCTAGGCTGGACAACATAGTGTCTTTAAGCCCAGCCTGAACTACATAGTGAGGCCCTGTCTGAAGGAAGAAAAAAAGGATTATCTTTTTATTGTTTCTGTATGTGGTTTGAGGTAGGAGGTCCAACTTTCTTCTCCCTGTGAATAATTAGTTGTTCTGCTCTATTTGCTGAAAAAACTTTTTTCCCTCATTAAATTGTAATGGTATCCTTGACAAAAATCACTTGATTCATGAATTTTAAAAAGTTTAGGGCTAGGGATTTAGCTCAGTGGTTCTGGTGCCTGCCTTGCAATTGCAGGGACCTGAATTCGATCCTCCGTGCAAAAAAAAAAGTTTATTTTTGTGGTACTGGGGATTGAACTCGGGACCTTCACACTGAGCTATCTCATTTAGGTCTTTGTTTGCTTTTGGTAGTTTATAGTTATTAGTGTATTACTTTTTTTGATGGTATTGTAAATGAAATCAGTGTCTTTTAAGTTTTATTTCTAGTATATAGCAATACAATTGCTTTTTTTGGTGTGAGACAGAGTCTCACTGTGTAGTTCAGGTGGGCCTTGAACTAACTACATACCCCAGATTGGCTGATTGAACTAACTTGTGGCTATCCTCTTGCCTCAGCCTCCGAAATACTTCGGCTACAGGCATGTGCCACCACACCTGGCTTGCTTTTTGTATATTGATCCTGTATTCTGCAGTCTTGGTAAACTTTTTATTTTATTGTTTCTTTGAGACAGGGTCTCACTATGTAGTTGAGACTGACCTGGAACTTACTATGTCGCCCACGCTGATCTTGAACTTACAGCAATCCTCCTGCCTCAGCCTCCTGAGTGCTGGGATTACAGGCGTGTGCCACCAAGCCTGGCTAAGGCTTCTTTCTGATTTGTCTTCCTTGGGATCATTTTCCAGCATCCGCACTTCCAACCACAGCCAAGCAAAGAAGCTGACCCTCTCGGGGAGTGACAGCGTGATCCTTGGTGACACAACTGCCAGTGGAGGTGGTGACGAAGAGGATGGGCAGCCTCAACGGGTTGTGGACAATGAGAAAGAAGGAGTACAGTACAACTACTCCATGTGCCACCTGATGTTCTGCTTGGCTTCCTTGTATATCATGATGACCCTGACCAACTGGTACAGGTAGGAGGCATAGACAGAACATACGGAGGACCACTTAGCCCTTGCACTGCCTAAAAATCTTTAGCTATTGTCCTGACCACAGAGTCTCTTCTCTTACTCTTTGTTTTGGTACTGAGGATCGAACTCGGGTCCTTGAGTTTGTGAGGCCGGCGCTGGAACCACTAAGCTAAGTCCCCTGCCCTTCTCTTACTCCTCTTATGAAGCTGTGTTGGGTGCTCTTTTCTAAAATACTTTTACTTTTTTTTGTTTGTTTGTTTGTACTGGGTATCGAACTTGGGTCCTTGTGCTTGCAAAGCAGGAAGTGGAACCACTGAGCTAAATTCCCGGTCTTTAAAATACTTTTGATTTTGCCTCCTCTAGCATTAAAACCCAATTGGGATTCTTTGCAGTACAAATCATCTGGAGCTGAGTTGGGTTAAGACAGAAAATCGGGACGTAAAGCAGTCTACCCATCTTTGTTTACTAGTTTTCTCTGTGCGTAGATGTGGCCATTATCAGAGTATTCTGCTCAAAGTAATAATGCACTGAGGAAGGAGTTTCAAGGAGGCCATTTCAGTCTAGACTTCTGCCAGTAATTAGCCAGATATTCCTGAAGAACCTTGCACTAAGAATAGCTGGAGTCTTTTATGCTGAAGCAGAGTCCTATACTCAAAACAGCTAAAAAGAGCAACTTGCTTAAGTCTCCTACTAGAATCCTGTGCGGGTAACAATGCTACCCAGTCTTTGCTGGGAAGTTTCTTGGACTTGGCTGAGAGGAGCTGCAGGATGTCAATACCAGGTTCCTTTACTTTTTTGTTTGTTTGTTTGTTTTTGTTTTTGTTTTTTTGGTTTTTTGAGACAGGGTCTCACTATGTAGTTGAGACTGACCTGGAACTCACTATGCAGCCCAGGCTGGTCTCAAAACTCAGAGCGATCCTCCTGCCTCAGCCTCCCCCGAGTGCTGGGATTACAGGCGTGTGCCACCATGCTCAGCTCCTTTACTTTTTTTGAGACAGGATCTCACTATGTAGTTTGGCTGGCTTGAACTCATGGTGATCCTCCTGTCCCGGCCTGGCAAGGTTCCTTTACTTGATGTTCTTGATTTCTAGCCCTGATGCCAAGTTCCAGACCGTGTCCAACAAGTGGCCGGCCGTGTGGGTCAAGATTAGTTCCAGCTGGATGTGCCTCCTCCTCTATGTCTGGACCCTCGTTGCTCCACTCGTCCTCACCAATCGGGACTTCAGCTGAGCTCTGGTTCCCAAGGACTGCTGATGCTGAAGTTCATAAAGGTCACCTTTGCTGAAAACTCTTGTCCTTTTTTTTTTTTTTTTTTTTTTTTTTCTTTTCTTTTTGTACCAGGGATTGAACTCAGGATCTTATGCTTGTGAGGCAGGAGCAGTGCCACTGAGCTAAATCCCTGGCCCCCCCTTCATGTCCTTTTAAGTTTGGTTCAACGAAACTACTATGTGAATGCTTTGCAAATTTGCCTACATTCAGGTTTATATCAAAAGGCAAGATTAAATAATGCTCAGTGCAGAATCTGAACCTTTCAGTTCTGTGTATATTGTGCTTATTTGTAAGGCTATAGCACACAGGGAACATTTTTATGTGGTAAAGTGAACTACAGCTGTGCTGTCAAGAAAGTTCTTTATAAAGACCTATAGGTTCCTACAGTTTTGATTTAAAATACTAGAAGAAGAATGTTGAATATTTGAAGCTATGGTTAATATATTTCTATTGAAGTCTCCTTAAAAAGCAAGAAATAATGCATTTATATGACATTTTCCTCTGTTGAAGGTCTTTATTGTGTGATATAAGCAGAGGAGTAGCACTGTAGTTCTTGGGTAAGGATTAATAGGCGAGTCCCTCCCCAGAAGAGTGCTTGCTGATTAGGCTGCTTTTACATCTTGAGTTTATTTCCTTTTTTAATATGACAGCATTGATGCTGCTTAATATGTCTGTGGCTTTGCCAAATATGTTAATTTCAATAAATGCTTTGTAGGTTTGATTAAAATGAATATTCATTTGGGAAAACACTACAGTGTATGCGTAGTCTTCTTGTTATGAGTATGTAAAAGTAAAGTGCATGTGAATTTATTATATTTGCACTAAAGGTATTTGGTTAAAATAGATACAAGCTTTTAAGGCACTTCAACAGCTTTTTGCAATAGCAGCCATTCATTATTTTTGTGCAGTCACAAGTTTATTTGGTATCTGTCTACCCAGGATGCTCTTCTTTGTTTTAACACCTAGTGAGCCAAGTCTTCAAATAGGTGAGACTTTGGTAGATGAAAGACAATTAAGGTGCTGACAAGCATTTCCTGAGAGGCAGCATATAGGGAGCTGGGATAAGGAGGTACAGTGGCACACGCCTGTAGCCTCAGCACTTAGGAGACGGAGGCAAGTTTGAGGCCAGCTTGGGATACACAGTGAGTAGTTCAAGGCCAGCCTGAACTACATAGTGAGCCCTGTCTCAGCAAACCAAAAATAAGTAAAGAGGTAGAATAAAAACAGTTCCTTCAAAGATTAACTGATTTTTCTGTGCCAGGCCCTGTAGGTTTTGTATCTGGAGGTATGGTTAGACATTTTAGGAAAGACATAGTATACATAGCTCTTTCATTTGGACTTACGGTTAGAGGGGAGTGAAAATGAGCTGCTGGGTGTTTACAATCTGGTAAATTAGTGCTGTGATTTCAGAAGTGCAGAGAACTCAAGAAGTACCTGAATAGAGGGTGTCATGGTGGACTGCCTGGAGAAAGTGCTACCTAAACCAGGAACTGTTGTAGGAGTCCGCTAAGAGAAAAGTGGGACAGTGAGGTGACATCGCTGAAGAGAAGCCAGAGTAACATGCTTGGTTTTTGTTTTTTTTGAGACAGGGTCTATGTAGTTGAGACTGACCTGGAACTCACTATGTAGCCCAGGCTGGTCTCCAACTCAGCAATCCTCCTGCCTCAGCCCTCCCGAGTACTGGGATTACAGGCGTGCGCCACCATGCCTGGCTCTAGAGTAACATGCTAATAAAGTCAAGGAAGTCAAGCAGGAATGGAGGGGCAGTACCGGGGAACTGAGTGGCAAAGGTTTTATTAAACCCTCATGAGAGCTTAGATCTTACGTTGAGGGTGGCAGAAAGCATATTCAGAGTGACATGAACAGACAATGTCTTTATCACTGGCTGCTAGAAAGTGGCTGGATTTAGAGATGATACTGAGATTTGAAATAGAGAAGTGGGGGAGGAGAAATTGACAGCTGAGAGCAACTTGGCAATTAGATTTTTGATTTTTTTTTTTTTTTTTTTTTTTTTTTTTTTGGTACCGGGGATTGAACTCAGGACCTTGTGCTTGTGAGGCAGGTGGCGGAACCACTGAGCTAAATCCCCAGCAGGTAATTACAATTTTAACATTGGCAATTAATTAGATATAGGGAGAGTTTAATTTCCTCAGTGATTAATCATCCAGGTAGATGGTAGTCCCACTTATAGTGGACCCATGACTTAGGAACTCGATTCGTTCCCCAGGACTGATTGTAAATCAAGTTGGTCAGTTGCTTTCAAAGTGTCTCTCCTGTATAATTTTAGGTGACATTTTCTTCCAGACAGATCTCAGTGTCCTTAGAGACTGACCCAGGATTTCTCAATTAACCCCACATAGGAAGAGATCAACAACCCTTTAAGGGTTAAATCTGTATGAGACCATCTGGAAGCACATGTGGCTGGCATAGGGGTTGTAACCCAAGACTGGTCGTAAGTTAAAACTAAAATTCTGGTCACGACCCAAGTTGTTTGTACGTCAGGCTGGTTGTAACTCGGAAGGTTCACTGTATTTAGATGGGAAGCAGGAAGAAGCCCGGATTGTGTTACAGAGAAGAAAGTGATTCCTTAGGAAGGATTAATAGGCTAATAGGTTAACAGATCTTTGGATTTGCATCCCCGCTTTGATATCTATTTTCTAGATGCTAAACTGGTCGGCTAATACCGAGTATGTACTATGCTTCATGATCCTGGGCAAATGATTCTACATCTCTTTGCCTTGGTATTAGAAGTTTATACATAAATACAGCTATTTTGCAAGATGCTTAAACCACTTTAAGCACTCTGACAGTGGCTGCTAATCTCAGTGTGGGTTAATAGACTGGTGACAGTCAGACCAGTGATGTTCGGAAGCTGATGGAGGTTGGGTTAGTGCTGCTCTTACAGTATGAGGAGGGAGGTAGGGAAGCAGCACTCGCTGTGAGTTGTTGGAAGCACCGTTCTTCACTCCAGTGGTTTGTGGTAGGGAGAGATGTGGATAAAGTTGCAAAGGCTTTGCAGGGCAGATAGGTTTGGCCCTTGATCTCTCCTGTGTAAAGCACATACCCTACTTCACAGCAGGGGAACTACAGTAAAAGCACTGAAGGTCAAAAACGTCAGAAAATTCCAGTGTTCCATCTCTTCACCTTACGTAATTCAAAATAAAAGCAGTACTATCCTGTAGAATAATGTAACAGAGTCCAGTAAAGTGTTTTACTTTTTTGTCATGGTAACTTTGATATTAATTTGAAGTAAGAAATTTTTTAAAATTGGGGGCAGTATGTCGTCTTTGGTTGGTCATCTAAGAATGTTAGTTCTGCTTGTTAATAGGAAACGCAGTCATTCACTGAAGACCCAACTGAATCATACATGTGAGTGCTGAGTGACATACAAATGCGTTTTGAGTAAGCCCAGGATCATACTTCAGCAGAGGAACATTTAGAATCATTGGATCTCGAGGTGTCATTTTATTTCAGATGAGCCACCTGGTGTTTCATCACTAGGAGGAATAGGCCTATCTGCCCCCTACGGCTGCTGATTGAGGGTCCTGGCTCCTGGATCAGTGGCACACTCTAGGATTCATCAAAGGCCACAGCAGTGGCTTCCACCTTACCAGTTGTGAGAAAGCTGGTAGGCCCATGTTGGATTAGTTCATTCTCTAGGTCGGTCTTTTAAGGTACTTGGCTGGGAAATAAAACTCTGAAGTGAAAATATTGCCAAAGAATGACATGAACTTAGCACTATAGCTTTTGATGTTCTGGATCGGATCATAACTCAGGTCTAATTTCGTCAAAGCAAGACAGACTTTTTGCCATTATAGGTCTTTTCTTAACTGTATTTTTCTTTTTACACATCAAGCTAAAGTAAGTATTTAGATAACATCTGCATTTGATATGTATAGATTGACAGCAGATACCAGCCTTATGCTTATTAATAGGCAAGTGCAATCACCTGAGTTTGATCCCTGGTACCGCAAACAAAACAGAACAAAACAGGAGCTGCTGTTCATTTCTGTGCTTTTGCTGTGTTGGTCTGCCCATCCTGTCACTAGGCACCCAAATCCTTCAGGCTCCTTACTGATGTCCTGATTACTGCTGGGTGACTTAAGCCACACAGTGCCTATGTCCTCAGGTGAAGAGTAATTAGTAGATGCTACATAGCTGTGTATGCTAAGCGGTGGGTGATTGGATGTATCTGCACTCCTTTTTTTTGGTACTGGGGATTGAACTGGGGACCTTGCGCTTGCGAGGCAGGTGGCAGAACCACTGAACTAAATATCCAGCCCTGCACTCCTGTTAAGGTGGTAATTTCCCTTCTTCCCCTTTACAGATCAACCTGAGGCTGAGAGAGGTTAATAAACTTGCCCAGGGTTACCCAGGAAGAGGCAAAGCTTAGAGACAAACGTAGGGTTTGAGTTCTTTCTCAAACAGACCTTTTCTTTGGGTCTGCATGGAGACATATAGGGGAATCACCTGGCTCACAAAACTACTTATGATGTAAAGGAAAGTTAATACTATTGGGTGGAGGCAGTCACTATCATCTTTCTAGGTTACTCTATCCTTATGGACTGGCACCCAGTCAGATAAGAGCGTAAGCATTGGTTAAAAAATTTTCCCTAAAAAGCTGGGTGTGGTGGAGCATGCCTGTATCCCAGCACTCGGCAGGCTGAAGCAGGAGGGTCGAAGTTTAAGCCCAGCATGGGCAACTTGGCGACCCAGTGAGACCTTATCTTAAAATAAAAATAAAGGGCTGAGAAGTGTAGCTCAGTGCAGAGATCCAGAGTTCCATCCCCAGTACTAGGAAAAATAAATCCCTAAGTGGTACCCTAAAGGATGTTATTACTAACTTCATTTATTTGGTGTTAAGGATGGAATCTAAAGCAGCGAATGCTTAATACACACTCTGCCACTGGCTTGCATTCCCCCAGCCCTCCTCACCAGCTGCAAATGCAGAAATGTAAAACTCACTGCCACCGACAGGAAGTGCCACACCTATAATGTGATGAATAGGCACCGAGAATGCCCATTCAGGACATGGAAATGGAGGATTGGCGTTGTTAGCTCCCATTTTCCAAAGTGGGAGAGACACCATGCTTTAGCTGCACAGCTTCCTCAGGAAAGTCTGGCCTAAAGAGCTGCTGGTGCTGCAGCCTAAGGACTTCCTGGTTGCGGCATCAGAAGCTGGCAGAGCCTGCGTCCGGTACTGGGAGTTTCTCAAATGCCTCAGCACTATGCCAGGTCCTCTGGGCACCCAGCTGTTGTCTACACTGGGGCCGAGTCTGTGCCCTGTCATGAACACAGATGACAGGTAAAGATAGTTTAGCATTATGGCACCGGAGTTGGGCAAACCACACCCACGACCCTCGAGGAGTCCGGGCTTCCTTATAGTGCTTCTGGGATAAAATGTTGAGTCATAACCTGGGTCTCAGATGTAAAGAACTGCTGCATTCTAATTCCAGAAAAGAAGCTTTTCTCTATGAACAAAACTTCCTCACACTCTATAAAAATTCCTGCCTTTCCTGTTCTCTCAGGGGTGGGTTGCTAGACTGGGGAAATAAGAGATGGGCACCACCTGGCTCTGGTCAGCAGGTCCGCCTGGCGCAGGCCCCACCCACACTGACTTCGATGGCCAACTGTACTGCCCACTAGCTGTGTTCTTGGGCAAGCCGCTTCATTGTTCTGTTTCACCCTCGGGGCGATGCTGCTGCTTCCTGAAGGACATCAGAAGGTTAAATGAGATGATGTATTGTATGTACTTAACATGTGCTCACCCAGCAGCTCTTCGGAATTGGAAGGATCAGAGGCCAGTACTAAGAAGCATCACTGGGCCTCCAGAACTGAAAAATCTGCAAATTGCTTCTATTAAATGTAGCTAACTCCATTATCTTGTACACCCTGGTGTATAAAGCTCAGTGCATGTACCTTTGGAGGCATTCAGCCCAGCGTCCGCCATAGGGCCCTCCTGGCCTCAACTAGAGGGAAGGCTTTGCCTATCAGTAACCTCAGAATCTTTACCCAGATTGTCATCATCACAAAAGAACTCCACATGTACTCCACCTTAAAGGGATTTTTATTGTTTAAGACCCAGTCATGCATACTAAAGTTAACATATTTTCACCACTCTGACTTATAAAAATGCACTAGAAAAATAAACATTCGGTCAAAACAAATACTGAAGTAGATGAATCCACCATGTCCTTATACATAAAGCCAAACTGAATTTCAGTTTGAAGCAAGGAATGTGACCAGTGGCTGAAATGGTGCCCCAGCTGGTCAGGAAATTAGCCCAGTTCCCACCCCATCAGAGTGGTGTCAGGCTTGTAACCACAGAGAAGTTTCAAGTATTTTACTTACATAGGTTCTTACCTGACACACCAGCAGCCAAGGCAGGTCTATAAAAGCCCACAAAAGCAGCCAATGTACTGTCTGACTAAATGTGCTGCTCAGTGAGAGTTTGAAAACCTGTTAACTGAAACCAGTAAATCCACTGTCATCTCTGTCCATAAGTCACACTGGACCTTCTCATAAAGCAAGCTCCTGTTAAGAATATTTGATGTTTCTTTGATTTCACGCACACCATTTCTGAATCGGGAGAGCAAAAAGGACCTTAGATTTACAGAGCTAACATTCCAGGACTGAGCTGTTAACCAGGACTGGTATCTCTGAGCAGTCCACGTTTGGAGCCTTAATGCCTCTCATAGCCACACTTAGATTAGCTTAGCTGAGATCTTATTCTCTAAACAAAGGTTTCAAAGGAAAACCTGACAACTTTTATTAAATGAGGTAATAATGCCACAACAGGATACCTTTTGCTGCTCACATGGAAAAGTAATCCCATGACTGATCTGAGCGTAAGTCAACATTTACAGGGACTGCACTCAGGGCCAGTAGGCACACGAGAAGTGCTTCCTGTCATCCCAGCTTTCTTGCAAGAGCTGTACCTGGTAACCTGTAGTGTTTATAAGCCTGAGTCAAATGATTCCTCCAGAAAGCAGGATGAAGTGTGAACAATCCCAAGCTACCTCGGGTAAAAATAAAAGTCAAAGTGTGAAGACAGGGTTGCATTTCTGGCTGCTGGACAGACTTAACTTGCCTCATGAAGGTAGAACAGAAGGTTCTAGGAAGAGGCATTTTTCCAGAATTCTGGGTAGGGGGATAGGGGAAGAGGAGAAAGGAAAGCCCTATATACCTAAGCTCACAGACTGATTTGGAAGCTTTAGTTCCCAAAATTTTCAGACTTAAATTTCCTATATTCACAAGGAGAGAAAACAAAACAAAACAAAACAAACTCTTGAATACAATGTACTTCAAAATTTTCAGACTTAAATTTCCTATATTCACAAGGAGAGAAAACAAAACAAAACAAAACAAAACAAACTCTTGAATACAATGTACCTGTGGCAGTGAAACCAATTAGATGCCAGGAACAGGAAGTTCAGGCTGGGTGTGGTGGCACATGCCTGTAATCCAAGAACTAGGAAGGCTGAGGTAGGATCACTGCAAGTTCAAGGCCAGCCTGAGCTATATAGTGAGACCTTATCCTATAGATTCAGGGGTATGAAGGGGCTCATTCAAGGTGACCTAGGAGAATAAAGCTGGCACTCAATTCTAGTTTACTGCGTTTTCTTCCCAGTACACTACCATGAATGTAGAGAAAGGTTACTTTCCAGGTGTTTGTGAAACTTGTGTAACTTTTCCCTGTTGGAGAACACTCCCCAGGTTTCAGTGTTCCTTTGTTGGTTCCACCAGGAGTCTCCCCACACTACTAAGCATAGTCCCTGGTCAACACAGCCCCTGCCTTGGTTTGCACCAGGGAGGCCCTGGTTCACAGCTTGGTCCAAACCTCCTGAGGTGCAAGATTATTTGATCTCTCTTTGGAGCCAAAACAAATTACAGCACCTCCCAAGTGGACCAAGCCACAGGCATACTTCTCTCAGAAGCCTTTTGAAAGAAATCACTCTGGGTCCAACAAAAAAGGCCAGGGAAATGAGTGACATCCTTCCTGGTCTTTTGTTTTTTTTTTTCCTCCCTATACTGAGGAACATCCCCAGCCCTTCTTATTTTTGATTTTCAGACAGGGTCTTGCTAAGTTGCCCAGGCTGGGCTTCAGCTTTTGAGGCCCCTCAGCCTCCTGAATAGCTGGAATTAAAGGTGTGACACCATGCACTGCACCTCTCTGGTCTTCGGTAGGCCTCACAGATGCCTGGCCATCCCTGTGTTAAGTCACAGACAAAAGCAACGGCAAGCGCTATGACGCAGGATCTAATCCTCAGGAACGTGGTGGGGCTTAACGCCTGATCCTTCCTTTTGTCTAGTTTTGGTTTGGCTGTTTTCTCTCTCTAACGCCTCTCACCAGCTTGTCCGTCCAGGCTGTGGGGTTCTGAACGTCGTCTCACCCATCCTCCTCATGTCCTTTCAGCATTGCTGGTCCTATCATTGTCGGAGGGAACTAAGGGCAGCAGTGGGCGTGCATTTTGGCACTTCAGGCCCAGCCAGAACCCTAGAACCTAGGGTTAGTAGCTAGGGTGAAAACAACTGTCCGCAGAATTATCATTAATGAGGTCAGTACATTAATTTCAACCCAAACTTACGAAGATGTTTTTAAAATTGCTGTAAAGATGAACAGCTATGTAGCACAGACTGACCTTTGAATTCGAGTGTTTTCTCTGAGCAGTCCGCCTGGCCGGCAGTCTAAATGCAGAGAAGGTATATGCACAACAAGAAGTACTTGTCATTATTTAACTCCGTAATCACAAGAATGAATATGAAAGGAAATAGGTTGAAAGCTACCAGATGAACCACCTAATATGGTGCTTGAGTTAAGTAAGGCTAAAGTCTTGACAGGGAGGGTCTAAAGTGCTGAAGTGGTGACTAACTTTCAGGCTGATGAAACCAGTGGGGATACAGGGGCCCCAGAGGTGACTTGGCAATAACCTGACCCTAGGTGTATTTCCATCATGGCCAGGTTTACATTATACTACTAGGGTCTCGGGAATGGAAAATTCATACAAGATCCAAGTCCCCTCACCTGGAGGCCTGCCCAGAGCAGTCTTTTTTTTTTTTTTTTTTTTTAAAGACAGGGTCTCACCATGCAGTCCAGGCTGTCCTCAAACTTCAATCATCCTTCCTCAGCTTCCTCGGTGGCTGAGATTATAGGTAAAAGCTATCCTCTGAAAGTTTAACCATCACTAGAAAAAGGAAAAAGGGAGTTGGTGTCACTGAATTCCAGAATGCACATACTTTTTGTTTTTGGTTTTGATGGTACTGGGGATTGAACCCAGGGCCTTTGCACTGAGCTACATCCCCTGCACTTTCTATTGTGTGTTTTGGATAGGGTCTCACTATGTAGCCCAGGCTGGCTTTGAACACACAGTGATCTTTCTGCCTCTGCCTCCTGAGTATTGGGATCATAGGCGTGCGCCACCACACCTGGCTGTCCAGCACTTTTTGAGACAGTCTCACTAAGTCACTGAGTTGCCCTGCAATGCTTGAACTTGGGATCCTTTTACCTTACTCCCATGGTGCTAGGATTACAGGTGTGTGCCACCATGCTGGCTGTACATACTTTCTTTACAGGCTGGGTTAAGTGGTGACACTTCTTCATAGAAAGGCCTGTGTGTACCATAAAAACAACCAGGATCCAATTTTACAGATAAGAAAGCCTAGGCCCACAGTGGCCCATGTCTGATCCAAACACATCTGCAGCTCAGGTCTCTGACTCCTAGGCCAGAATTCCTTCAGCTATACAGGCCCATCATCCGTTATTTTATACTAAGCAAAATCAGATAACTTCCAGGCCTATATGATTCCATTGAGAACCAGGGCTAAGGCTTTATAGGTTTGGGAAAAAAGTTTCTATTGCAACATTTGGTCTGTGAGTCCAGGGATTCTCCGAAGTCTCTGGCTTCCAGATTTGATCAAAGAGTGCTGCCTGGGTCCTGGTACTTCCACTGTCAGCTAAGGCGATGGCAACTGGGGCCAGACCTCCGGCTTGAAGATTCCTGATGAGCAACAGAGCTAAACAGTTAAGGTTCTTGTGAAAGACAAAGCTGCCCCCCACCACCACCCCAAGCCACACATCTGTCCACCTTACAGGTCTGCCCAAACTGTTTCAGAAGAGTAGCTGACTGGCCAATCAGGGTTTCTCCAGGAAAGTGGGATCAAAGCAACTTTGGTGCTGATTTTCCTTGCTTCTGAGTTGAGTAAGAACCAGACACAGCTTAATAGTTGCAAAGGGCAAGTGCAAATGTTCGGGAATCTCATTGGGAATATTTTCCATATATCCTGGGAATAATTCAAGTGACCAAAGGCTTCCCCGAGGCGGCCTGGCCCAACAAGCTCCTTGGGCCATTCCTCTATGCTACCGTTTCATTACAAGGAGCAAGACTGAGTCCTTGGCACTCAAGTTCTTTTGAGTTTTTAAAGACAAAAGGAAAGGATTTAAGCCTGGTGACACCCCAGGGGCTGGCTAATAGCAGGAATACAGCTGGGACTTCACAGCTCGCATAGAGTCATCACACTGTGCATCAGAAGCCAGCCCCTCAGGCAGCTGCGCATGGCCCAGGATGCTGTTGCAGGCGGGCAGAGGTTGGCAGAACTCTCTCACAAAGTCTTCCTCGGAGGCCAGGAGCACCGCACTCCAGGTGGCGGTGTCCAGCTCTCCAGCTGTGCCCCCGTATTCCTTGGGGAGAATGTTTCTGGGGAGGTTTGTATGGAGAGAGTTCAGGTCAGACCCATGGAGGAAGAACTAAAAGGAAATACAGACACACACATGATCTTCGTTAAATCAGCAATGCAATAGTCTCCTTTGTGGTGGGTGTTCAAATGGATGTGTGTTGAATGAAGAAGGGTAACAGTAACTCTGCCCTTCCAGATCCTCAAGTCCCTAAAGCTTGGCACATCCTTAATTTTCTTTTCCGAATATGACACATCCTGTTGCCCGGACCTTCCAAATATGTTCAGCATCCAACCACTTCACCACCACCTCAGTAGTGCCATGCTGTCATCACTTCCTGAAGTCCCACATTAGCCCCTACCTGGCCTCCTTGCTCGCAGTCGTCGCACTATAACCTAAGCTCAGGTTATGCCCGCGCCTGTTTATGACTTTCCAGCACAGCCATCTCACAAAAGCCAGAGTCTGTGTGATGGATCACAAGGACTATCACACACCGGCTCCGTTACTTCCCCACTCCTCTGATCACTCTCCCTTCTGCTTTCCGTATCTACCGTGCCAGCCTCCTAGCGGCTCCCTCAGCATGCTGGGCATGTCCCCACCTCACAGTCATGCTGTGCTGGTCTCCCAGTGGCCCATATGGCTCACTCCCTCACCTCTCAACTCTTTGCTCAAATGTCAACTTCTCAGTGCCACCACCTCTAACTGCCCTGTTGTACACTGCAACCTTTTCTCCACCTCTCATACTCATTATCCCCTTCACGTGCTTTACTTTTTTTCTGTAGCACTGATCACAGTCTAATACCAGATAACAATATTCCACTGTCTATGTGTCTATGTAGAATGTAAGCCTCTCAGGGGCAGGGATTTTGGTCTGTTTTTTCCACCTCGTACATGGTAGCTGATCAGTAAATGGCTTGGAATAAATGAGGGGACAAGGGAACATATGACCCATAGACCTGTCCAAAGCAGCTTTGGTAAAAGTTCCAAATAGAATCTTTAAGAACCAATATGAGTGCACACCCATGGAGGGAAGCCTCTAAATTAGCAGGTCTCAAACCTAGCTGTGGATTAGATTTACCTAAGGAGCACTGGGCGCAGTGGTGCACGCCTATAATCCCAGCAATTTGGAGGCCAAGGCAGGAAAATCTCAAGTTCAAGGCCAGTGTGGCAAATTAGCAAGACCTTGTGTCAAAACAAAAAAGTAAGGATAGCCAGACATGGTGGTACACACGTGTAATCCTACATTCTGGGAGGCTATAATAGGAGGATCACAAGTTCGAACCCAGCCTGGGCAATTTAGCAAGACCGAAAGTTAAATTAAAAACAAAAATGTCTGAAAATAAAAAATATTTAAAAAGGGTTGGGGCTTTAGCTCAGTGCAAAGGCTCAGTACAAAGGCAAGGCCTAGAGTTCAGTCCCTAGTACTACAAAGAAAAAAGGGGAGGGAGAGCACTAGGGATGTGGTTCAGTGTTAGAGGCCTCTGTGTTCAATCCCTAGTTTAAAAAAAAAAAAAAAAAAGCCTAAGAAATTGTGAAAATCATAGATTCCTGCTGAAGTGTTAAAATCTTTAGGGAAAGGGTCTGGAAACACAGATCTGGACTTTAAGTTTTCTCCTTTGCAACTTCCAGATTATCTGTATATACTTGCTTTTTGAAAAGAGTATAAATTTGAGGATGGAGTCTCTGGAGTGACGCCAGTGTTCGTAAGCTGAAGGAGGAGAAAAGTGCCACTTGTCACATTGCAGTCAGTGGTCTTGGGAATGGTGAAGGAAAAAGGGCTCTCTTGTCCTTCAAAGTGTCATTTACCCTCTGAATTCAGAGTTAAGCAAAAATCTCACACAGCTCATAAGCCTTGAATTGCCTCCCAAACTACACAGTAAGATAACACATTAAGTAATAGGCTGAAACATGTTGTTTTTGTTTGTTTGTTTTTTGGTACCAGGGATCAAACTCTGGTCCTTGCGCTGGCCAGGCAGGCAGCGGCAGAACCACTGAGCCAAATCCCTGGCCCCGAAAAACGTTTTTGTGCATGTTTGTTTTTGAGACAGGGTCTTGCGATGTTGCCAAGGGTGGATCAATTTCCTCCATTCAAGAGATCTGATTGGCCTTAAAATCAGCATTTACAAAACAGTGTTTCTAAACTCAAAGGTGTTCTAGTAAGAAATGACCATTACGTGTATGGCTCTGATCCTACCAGTGAGGGGGCGGAGACGGGGAGGACCCCTTAACTCTTAAGGAGTCTGCCCAGTGGCCACTTTTTGCTCCTGTTTCCATATCTTCGTACACATAAAATGTAATGTATCACAATGCCTACATCAGGAGACTAAGTCTAAATGATTATGGTACAGAGAGGCACTTATGATAAAAATCCATTTGTTCCCTCAGCTGGTAAACATTATAGTCTTACTACTTTCATCTTACCCTCATAAGAAGGATTGTTCATTTATGTTTATCTGTAACTTTGTACTTTCAAAATTAGTTCAAGGGCAAAAATAATTAAGTACTAGTTGTCACAACTAAATCAAGGGAGGAAAAAAAATTTAAAGCATCTTAAGTTAAAAGGACCATCACTTACTCTGTTTGCTATTTTCTCCTTCAGAAATGGTTTTATGATGGCAAAAATGCCTTTAAATATTCGAGGTTCATTTACTATGTGGACTGCTTTTATCCGAATGGGAAAACCATCCTGTGGGCAGAAGGGGAAGGAGGGGTTAGAACACCTGCAGTGTCTGAAACTGTCCTTTCTGCAGCCAGCCTCCCCGCTTAAACCTCACATTCAGCCCCAACATCAGTCTGGCTCGACTCTCAAGGCTCCTCAAAGGTAACCTCCACTGGGGCCAAACAGGAAGACAGGGAGCCTCCTGGGAGCCAAGACTGGATCAGAGAGTTAAGAAACAGGTGGAAAGGTGTTCCTCTTATAGTAACAGTCTGAGTCTACGTGGACAGATCTGGAAATACCAGACTTTCCAGGTCAGTGCTGACCTAAATATATTTCTCAGTGTGTTCGTGTGATGTGAAAAAAAGGTTTCCAGGCAGGTGAGTTTGAGAAACAGGGTAAATACAGTCAAAAGGTTTCCTTAACTGCAATCCCGTACAGCCTTTAACACATAGATGTTTTACTGAAATTCACCAGGTAGGGCCATGCTATACTGCATTTCCCAAACTTGTTTCACTCTGGAACTTTAGGAAAATACTGATCCAGAGTCTATCCTGACACTGACGTACATGGTATTCAGCAGGGGCAGCAAAACTGAGTAGTGAGCTAGAGGTACAGCTCTGTGGTTAGTTCAGTGACAGAGCACTTACTCAGCATATGTGAGGCCTGAGTTCAATCCCTAGCACCGCAAGATAATAACAACAACAAACATCAGAGTAAAAGTTAAGGAAAGGCACAGTGGTGGCTCAAAGCCAAGAATCAGATTTATAATAATGTTTCAATGTGGCCCTGATTTCTTCAAACAATAAGCCTGGTGTACAGCAGAGACTTACACATAATGGGACTCAATGAAAGGTCCTGTTTACCCAATGCCCTGCAGTTCCCAAGAGGCAGCATTCAGGGAGGAATGAACAGGAATCTAAACCTATTACAGCTGACACGGTGGCCTGGTATAGCTTCTTTAGTACTGTTTCCCCATCTATCAAGGACACAGGGCTGGCTGTGGTGGCATACACCTGTAAATCCCAAGTACTAGAGAGGCTGAGGAAGAAGGGTCACAAGTTCAAGGCCAGAGTAGGCAACTTAGGAAGACCATCTCTAAAATAACAAAAAATGAAAGAGGTAGCTCGGTGGCAGAGTGCTTGCCTAGTATGTGCAAGGCCCTGGAATCAAATTCAATCCCCAGGACCACCACCATAAAAAAAAAAAAAAAATCTTGCTTTGACTAACCCAAGGGAATCTTTGAAGGACTGAATGGGTTATAGTGACTATAACAGTGTTTTGCAAACTGTTAAATGCTGTGCAAGCATGTAAAGAATTTTATGGTTTTTTTGTTCAGAATTTGGGCTCTGAAATGCAACATAGGAGGTCTGAAGCCTCTCATCAAAATATAGTCCCACAGAACAAAACGTCCTAGGTCCACAGAGGGCAGGAGAGGTTCCAGCACCTCAGGCAGAAGCACAATTTTTCAATTTAATTTCTTAGGAGATGCCCCCCGCCAAAGCAGAAAGCCTATCTATCTATTTTTTTTTTTTCCCTACAGGGATCAAATTTAGGACCTTGAGCTTGCAAAGGCAGGTGGCAATGTCACTGAGCTAAATCTCTGGCCCTTTTGCCTATTTTTTTGGACTCTTTCCCTAAAGCTAGTCTTGCCTAGATAGAAGCTACCATCTCTGAAAATGCCTGGAGACTGAGGAGCCAGTGGTAAACAGGAGAGTAGATGATTTCCCACTGCAGGGTGGGAAGTGGGCTTTGTATAATCAGTGAGACCTGCAGTAGATGAACGGGGCCCTGGGGAAGCCAAAGCAACCGCAGAACTGGCACGAAGCAAACAGGAGTCATACCTGAAGGATGCCAATCACCTTTTTGGCTATAAAAGGGCCGAAATGAGATGCTTTTGATAAGCTCACTCCTTTGTAGTCAGCAAGAATTACAATTCCATTCACCTGGGTTTCTTCAGACTGAATGAGTTTTTCTAAAGTCAAATATATGGCTCGGATGTTTTCGGTAATTGGATAGTTGCTTGGTATCCATCTGTCTAAGGTCATAAGACATGGACAGGATGTTACAGAAATGAATGCAAACAAGTGATTAGACAAAGATTTATCTTCTAAAACTGCTGTTTCATGATGGACAAGCAAGATATTCTTATGGTTTTGGTCCTACACAGAAACTTGTATTTCTTAATGCCAAACCCAGTGGCACATTCAAAAATGGAAATGCACCTGAATGTTGGGGTTAAAAGCCTGAAGTCAGACACAACCGGGAATCTGAACCTTACTAGCAGTGCGACCTTGGGTAAGTTGCTTCCTCACTCTGAGCTTCTACCTGCTCCTAAGTAGAAGAGGAAAAGGATACCTACCTTTGTGGAAATCTATGCTTGTGACCCCCAGATTTTTCCCCTGATCTTCATAACCACCACCCTGATTGTCCTTGGGGAACAACCAAGAGGAGCCATGCGGTTAGGCCAGAGGTGACTGGACTCCTGATTCTAGCCAGCACTAGAATCAAAGCGAAGGAGGACTGACTGGCAGCCTGGTGTGACCATCCCTAAGCGTGTGACTCAAGTCTGGGACCTTGGCCCATGGGAAAGGAAGATCTCTCCTCCCTGCTAATGATGGCGAGGACATGATCCCTGATCCCGATTCCAGAAGCAACTGGAGAATGAGGCCCAGGTTGGGGTCATTGCAGATGGAAGCAGAACAACATCATTTTCTCCCCCACGTGCTGGGACTCAAGCCAGGGCCTCAGGCACGCTAGGTAAGCACTCTGAGCCACAGCGCTGACCTTCCAACACCATCACTCCAGCCCTTGAAGAGAGCTGTATCCAGATGTCTGTCAGCTGGGCAAATGAGTTCCCCTTTTTTGGTCTCAGCTGGGGCTAAGCTGGCTTTTTGTCACCTACTACCCAAAGAGTAAGTCTTAACTCCTACAGCACCTTCAGGGGGCATTGTGAGGAGGGGGCATCTAGGAGATCCTTCATCTAATTCTCCTTTGCAGGGAGGATGCTTCTTTAAGGGTACTCACATATTAATGATTTGTTTCTTCTCTTGGGAAATATATATAAAAATGTGTATATGTGTGTGTGTGTGTATATATATATGTTGTGTGTGTGTGTATATACATATATATATATATATTATATTCTATCTATCTCTCTATCTATATATATATATATATATATATATATACATAAAAAAATTTTTTTTGGTACAAGGGATTGAACTTGGGTCCTTGTGCTTGCAAGGCAGGCAGTGGAACCACTGAGCTAAATCCCCGGCCCAAAACTTTTATTTCTGACTATTAAACTACTATCTTCAAGAAAATCCCACCAAGTTCGGTGTGACTTTTTCTTAGACAAAACTTCAGAGGTTTGTTATCAACAGGGTGTGTAATATGTGCAAAATTCCTGTGAAAAATCTTTTGTCCTTACTGAGTGTGGAGATCTATGCTCATAATCCCAGAACAATGAGAGGCTAAGCAGGAGAACGACCAGTTTAAGGCCATCCTACATAACTTAGTAACTAAGAGAGGACCATTCTCAAAATATAAAAAGGTTGGACGGTATAGCTCAGTGCAAAGGCTCTGTATTTCACCTATAGTACCACAAAAAAAAAAAAAAAAAAAAAAAAAAAAATCTTTGTTCAAAAATAGTGCCAACTTACCATTTAATGTTGCTGCCTATTAACCCTTTGGAAGTTGTGGCTGACCTGAGAGACACAAATTCCTTTGTTAAGGAGTAACGTCAGATCTGTGACCTCTGCAGGGTTAAACCTGCCTCTGTATACCTAGATGTCATCCCTTTTAATCACACACATCTCCAAAGAGCTTACAAAAAGGCAAAGCTAAAACCCAGGTGAGAACAAAACTTTGTGTATGTGCCTCTTCCTAAGTCAGTAGGGAGAGGTGCAGACACAGGGGAAAATCCACCTCACAGCAGAGGGCTGAACCCACGAGGCTACGAGGCACAACCGGTATGGTAACATCTGACTGTTGTAAAATACTCTTATGAGCTGAGTACACAGAGCAGCAAAGCCTGCCGGCTGGTTTCTAGGTCTCTTGGTGCCCTGAAATCTGCACTGTATTACTTATTTTAAAATAAACACTCCTAATTACAGAAAGTGCCTATCACAGCAGGTAAAGCTGGGAACACTGTGCCTGATACAGGGTAAGAGCTGAAGGGACTGGTCTAGTCTCTGAGGAGTTAGGTGAATGACTAAAGGAAAGAGCAGCGTGGGGCTTACAGACAGAGGGAAGCACGTCCCTTTACACGTCCCTTCAAGAGCTGGCTGAGGATTTAGCTTAGTTCTGCCACCTGCCTCGCAAGCGCAAGGTCTCGAGTTCAATCCCTGGTACCAAAAACAAAAAAACAAAGAACAAGAGCTGTTTGTATGCACGAGGGCTCCAGTGTGTTCTTGTTTCCCCCTGCTCCAGAAGAACACTGCAGTCTTTCTTCCAGTTTCCCTGAGTTGCTGGGAAATGTTGAAGCGGTGGGTGGAGTGGAGAAAAGTTCTCCATTGATAACGCATTTGGCACCGAGGGGTGTCCAGGATGAAGACTCCGAAGGCTGGAGTTCAGTTCCCTATTCACCTGCTATATATGTATTTTTTAAGTGATTTAAAAAAGTTTTGCAGTACTAGGGATTGAACCAAGGGCCTTTGCACTAAGCAATATCCCCAGCCCTTTTTTATTTTGAAATAGGGTCTCAATAAGTGGATAAGTGACTCAGGCTGGCCTAGAAATTACCATCTTCCTGTTTCAGCCTCCCACGGTGCTGGGATCACAGGTGTGTAGTTTTTGTGTGAAGGTGGCAGGGCACTGCCCCAACTGTGCCAAAGAAATAAGAATAAAAGAGGCAGAAAAGTATTTTTGATTTCTATCTCTTTCTCAGTCCCTAAATTGCTGCTTACTTTCTACTGTCTGAATAATAAAGCTAATATAGATAACCAGTGGTATAAACAAATGTGATGTTTATTTATTTTGATTGTACTCATGTGTTTTTGTATAACATGAAAGAAAATGAACTTCAAAAAGAAAGGAGGGAGGGAGGGAGCGGAAAGGGAAGGTATACTGATTACAAGAATGAAGTGCTAAGATTAACAGGTTCATTAAAGGGCTAGAGAAGTACCTCTGTGGTGGACAGCATGCCCAGAATGTCTAAGGCTCTGGGTTCAACCTCTAATAATGAAAAAAAGAACAAAAAAAAATTCAAGTGAAAACTGCCCAGGCTTAACAAAGTAGAGGAAAGGAGAAGATGGAGAAATGAAGTAGCCACCTTTTCAGGCTCTGCCCAGCCTATGCTATCTCTCATTGAAACATTTTGGCTTTTTTGCAATGCTAGCACTCAAACCCAGGGCCTTACACATGCTAGCCAAATGCCATTCTGAGCGACACCTCTGCTGACTGACATCAGCCCACTGAGAGGGGCCATGGCCATATCCTGTGACCGGGGCAGATTCCTTAGCCCACCAGATTCTCTCCTCTGGTACTCTGGAATCTGCACTGAGGGAAGTTAATTTCAGAGGTGAGAGGTACCAGACGTAGCTCTGCACAAAGGAAGCAAAAGCCAGTCTCTAAGGAGGACAAGGCAGAGGCAGGGGAAGGACCATCTTCTGGGGGGATTCTAGCTCTTGGCCCTACGGTCGGTCCTATAAGAGATGCACCCCCTTTACCTCTCCGGGTCTAGGAGATACTCTTACCTCCTTAGACAGGGCGGGAGTAGGTTTTTGTCACAGGCACCCAAAGAAGGCTCGACTAACACAAGGAAGGGGGAAAAGGGACTAAAAGGAGGGTGTGAGGCAGACCAAGAGCAGTCTAGGAAAATACCTGGGCGGATGCAGAGGACATGGCAGCCCCTGGGGTCCGTGTGGGGCAGCACGGTGAGGAATCCGGAGCTGAAGACATCTTTCAGGGCCGATGGCCTCAGGTTACTGAAGACTTCGGGCCAGCTTCTTCTGCAGCTGTGGTAGTTGACCAGCAGCTGCAGGGCCCGGTCGTAATCAAACTTGCGGGCGCGCAGAAAGCGCAGCAGGAAGGCGTCATCGAGGGAGGTGCTCAGGTTGGGGTACTCCTTCCGTACCATGTCACGGAGGGCCTGCACATCCCGGAGCCGCCACTCTGGCTTCTCCTGCAGTTCTTCCCGGGCTTTGGTGACCAGGTCCTCAGTCAGTGAGCACACGTAGCTGGGAGGCTCAGGTGGTGGTGGCAGCTCATTTTCAGAGAGAGAGGCCACAGAAGGGCTGGTCCGCAGAGAGTCACTTTCTTTTGACATTAGCTACCAGGGTCCCTGCTGACACAGAAACCCCAGGTGAAGTCAAGAAAGCTCTGCACTCTCCTTTCAAACCCCGCAATGGCTGGGTATGAGGGACAGCAACATTTTTTGTCAGACCCAAGGAACCTCAGGGTTCCTCAAGGAATGAACCAGGTCTGAACCACAGGCCCAGGTCCAACCGCAGGTGGATGACGAACTTAGAATCTCCCTGAAGTCCCACCCCACCCAGCTGTGCGCATTCCTATCAAACATCCTGGCCTTCAGAGTAAGTGTTCGAATAGATGTTTGACCTTACTCATTCATCTAAATACATGAGAATTAAAACAACTCTGAGATTCAGATTGGCAAAAATAAAGGAATAGGCAGCCCGAAATACTGGTGGCAGTATAAACTGACATCTCCTTTCAGAACAGCTTGTATCTATCAAAATTTAAAACCATATGGCTCAGTAGTTCCATTTCTACAACATATATGTGTGCGCGCAAAATATACACATTCATTTTAAGTATTATGATAATGTGTGACTGAAAATGGGGGGATGTCCTGGAGATTAGCCCCAGGACCTTCACACTGAACTACAGCCTCCTTTTCATCTTGAAACAGGGTCCTCTAAGTTGCAACTTAGTGAGGCTGGGCTTGAACTTGTAATCCTCCTGCCTCAGCCTCTCAGAATGCTTTGATTACACCCCAGCACCACCATGCTCAACTTGGAAATATCTTAACTGTACATCAGAAAACTAGTTTGTACCACTGGAATGGGATACTATTCAGTTATGAAAAGGAATTATCAGACCTTTATGAACTGACATACTAAGGAAAAAGAAAGGTTGCAGAACAGTGTACAGAAAACAAGCATGTTTATATATATATTTGTGAATGCACAGAAAAGTTTTACAGGGAAATATAAGAAACTGTTGTCCAGGATTTAGTTCCATCCCTGGAACCAAAACAAACAAACAAACCGGTTATTAATGATTACCTCTACGGAACAGAGCTGGGCAGCTGGATACAATGTGAAAAAGAAACTTTTTACTACACTACTTGAATTTTAAAAAAATTTTAAATTTTAATTTCTCAGCAGTGCTAGAGATAAGATCCAGGGTCTTGGGCATGCAAAGCAAGCACTCTAGCACAAAGTTATCTATTCTTAGCTCACATGTACTCATGTAATATAAAAATGCACTGGTCAGACCTACTGCCGGGGAAACATTATTGACAAATGGCCCTAGCTGCTGTCCCTCTGGGCCACTGATCAGAGGATGCCACACTTTCCACAGACCATGCTCAGCCAGCAGCTGAGTGAAACAAAGGATTCTCTAACAGGCAACTTTGATCCGAGGTCTTCCTGTTCATTTGACTGAAACTTTCCTGGGCTGAGCTGGCCTTGATCTTGGCCAAAACCTCCTCAATGGGGCCCAGATCTGCACCGCGGCACCACTGTCTGAAGACTCCTCCTACTTCTCCAGCTCCCTTCTTCCTTACCTACTGCAGGTCCAACCTCTAGATTGGTATGTCTGCTTCTTGGAAAACCTGAATTATACACTACTGAATGATAAAAAAAAACAAAAGAGCTGCTTGAAATATTCTGAGAACAAGGTGGCAACAGTGTCGCCCAGTCCCTTGTCCACAGGAAAGTGGGGACCAACTCAGGGCTTCCCACACATACCTGTGATGTCCCGACTGCACCTGGCTGGTCTCCCTCTACTTGGCCACAGCGAGTGACCAAGGTCACTTCCTCCAAATCTGAGGTCTTCCCACTCCATCTCTTGCATTACAACCTCCAGCTTACCCAGCTTTTTCACTTCCTCCCAAAGGCGTGTTCTCATCCCACGCACACCCTGATCTCCCGCTGGCATGCTTGTCCTCCACTTCCTCACTGATCCACACTGATTCACCCGAGTCTCAATTAGATGTCACTTCATTCATTCATTCAACAAAATACTGAGCCCTCTATCAGGCCACCCGGGCATACAGATGTGAACAAGGAATCCTGCCTTCATGGAGCTTAGATTCTAGTGAAGGCAGTGGGATAAGGCCATATGCACAATAAACTATAATGTACTACAAGGTAAGTGCTTTGGAGAGAATCAAAGGAAAGAACGGGGCTGGGTGCATGAGATTAGGGGTTGCAATCTTAAACAGGGTAAGCAGGGAAGGCCTCACCTATGTGACTTCTGAGCTAAAACAAAGCAAGTGGAGGAGCAAGCCATGCAGATCTGCATGAATAACAAGTGCAGTGCAGTTCCATGTAGAACATGCCTGGCCTTTCTGAGCAACAGAAAGGAGGTCAGCATGGCTACCGCCGAAGGAGCAAAGTGGCTACACCACACTGCAGGACCTGTGCCCACCGCTTAATCCCACTACGCTGAAGTGCAGAGGCTGTCCCAGCCCCTCCCTGTCTCTGCACCCGGGACAGGCGCTGCGAGCACTGGCAATCGGGCAGCCCGCTCCCGCTCCCTGCCAGCATCACGCTCCAGCTGGTCACTTTCTTGAGAAAAGTCCATTTGGCTGCTGCCCTTTGCCTGCCTTGTGTCACTTGTGCTCTGGTCCTTGGGAACAAAATGGCTCTCCTCAGTGCTCTCCTGAAGTGCCAGCCACACAGCAGAGCAGATCCCTGCCGTGCGCCCAGGCCCCGCGTCCAGGTGAGGCGGGAGTGCCCGTATTCTGGAAGCTGCCTTGCCCTGTCACAGCCACTCCTGGTGTCCATGTCCGCTTTTTTATTTATTTATTTTTTTGTGGTACTGGGGATCGAACTCAGGTCCTTGCGCTTGTGAGGCAGGCCACCGAACCGCTGAGCTAAATCCCCGGCCCCCATATCCGCTTTTAATAAACGTGTTGTCTTGAGCCAAAAGAAAAAAAACACCCCCACACACCAAAAAAAACAAAACACAGTGGGAACAACAGCAGATGAACTCAGAGGCTTGCTAGTAGGAAGGCCAATGGTTAGGGCTTTGTAGGCGGCAACAGAAACTTTGTCTTTTACTCTGGGTAGCGGGGTATAAAGGGTTTTGAATGGAACATGATCACATTTATATTTTTAAAGCATATCTTATATGCTACCTTAAGGATGGACCGTGAGGACACAGAGATTCTAAAGAGGCTACTGCAATGGCCTGCTGAGAGATGACGGTGGCTTGAGCAGACTGTATTAGGCGACCCCCACCCCAGGGGCTCTCTGGTGTAGCAATTCTCCCACTCTGCTGTCACTGTCTGCAGGCAGTTTGTGGGAGACATCTGGTCATGTCCACTGCCATACATTCAACAGCCAACAAGGTATCAGGCAGACTACAGTCCACAAACATTTGTCCAACGAGTACACTGCACCTGGCAGAGTAGGCCGAGCAAGAAATGAAACAATTCTGGCTTCCTAGGTTCCATCCAGTGCTGTTTCCATGGCAGGCACCAACAGATGGCTGTAATCCTGACCCTGCCTGTAATGGGGCTTTCCTGAAAGTCCTCTCCAGCCTCAACTCCCTCCTCTCCCTGCCAGCCCAGACAAGCTAACCCATCATTCCTGGAACACTTTGTGTGCCTCTGATACCCTCTGCCTCAATGTCCTCTCCTTGTTTGTTGTTTACCAGACAACTCATCACTTTCAAGGCCCACCTGTCACCTCCTCCAAGCCTTTCTCAACTTCCCCAAAGTGACTCCTCCCAGTTTTCCACAGCACTGGGAGGAGTCCTATTTCTCTTTAGAAATTGCAGACCAATGTCACAAATGTTTACATAAAGCTCCTCAGGGTTAGCTTCCTCATCCACTTATTTACCAAATAATTACTGATCACCAATTATACTTATTAGGCACTGTGTGTCACGGGCACTAGGGACACAGTAGTAATTCTTTGTCTTATGAAGCTGAGTGGAATGATGAAAACAGCTAAGACATACTTGAGCCTTTTATCAGGCATCAAACACTGTGCCCAGCACTTTACGTCGTTTTCTCATTTCTTTCTTTCCAGTGCTGGGAACAGAACCTTGCTTTGAACATGCCAGGCAAAAATAATGCTCTCCCACCGTGCTACATCCATAGATCCTCATTAATCTTCACAGTATCTGGTGAGCGGAGTAATACTGTTTCCATTTTACAAAGGAGCAAACTAGAATGTTCCCTAGAATGTGAATTCCACTAGGGCAGAGAACTTGCCTGCCATGTCCACTGCTATCCCCAGTGCCTGGCACACGGCAGCTCTCAGCAAACAGGATAAGATACCAGCTTAAGAGATGTGCCAAGGGTACAAACCTAGTGAGGCAGAAAAAGGAAGCGTCAAGCCCCGCCCTGGGCTCATAATCTCTACCCTCCACCTGGGGCAGTATGGCTGTCAGTCTGGTGAATGAGCTGATGAGTGGACAGATGGACAGGATGCAAACATCATTTGTCACCAGGATGTAGCCAGGAATCCTTCCCACCTGGAGCCCATCATTTTGTGGTACACATCACCCTTCTCCCTCCCAGCAAGGAGATGCCAGGAAGCCATCTCTCTAGGAGCTACAGAAACTCCACATCCCGTCCATAACCTTCCGAGGCCCCCTACTTCCGGTCGTCACCCCCTCCCCAGGCGTCCCCATTTCCTGGGGTCTCCCGCTCCTCTAGCTCCCACTTCCGGTGATCCCTCCCTCTCCAGGTCCTTTTCTCGGCCATCATGGGGCACGCACGGGCTCGTGGGCACTCACCGGCCCGGCTGCGGGGCGGAGCGCGGGTCAACCGGCAGCTGGAACCTAGCCTGGGAGCGCACGCAGAGACGACCCGCACTCCAGCCAGGCCGGCCCGGCCCTTCACGCCGGAAGTGACGTCTGGGGCGTGGGAAGGCGGGGCTCCGCCTAGGAGTGCGCATGTGTGCCATCCCTGCGCGTAGGCGGCGCTCTATCGCCACCTGGCGGCCATTCTTCGAGATGTAGAACCCCTTGTGGCTGGGAGAAGGTGAGTTTGGACAGCTTTGTCAAACTCTTATAGATGGGGAAATAGAGCCAAAAAACGGAAGAGAGAATATATATATATTGCCTGCACATAGTATTTCTCATCAGTTATCTCATTAAATCTGCATGTATATGTAGTTTCCCAATCTCATTACATCCTCGTGTCTGTGCAATTTCCCTATTTCATGAAAGGGAAAGTGACAATCAGTGCAGTAAAGGGCTTCAAACCTCAGGATCAGCATTCCAGAATTCCTCCACCACGGCTGCCAGCAGCACTGGCTGCTCCAAAGGGAGAAATGGCCAACCAAGGTATATCAGTCTCGTTAGCAGGTCTCCATTCTTCCTGGGGCTCGGTTTCTCCATCTATAACATGATTGTTAGTCTGAATCCTGATTTACTAATTGTTTCCTGCTCTGGGGTTCATGAAGTTCCATCTGGACAGTGGTAGTTTAAAAAAGATGAATACTCAGGCTAGCTGCATGCTTAGACCACCTCCCAAGATATCTGTTTGTTTGTTTGTTTGTTTTTGGGTTTTTTTGAGACAGGGTCTCACTATGTAGTTGAGAATGACCTGGAACTCACTATGTAGCCCAGGCTGATCTCGAACTCACAGCGATCCTCCTGCCTCAGCCTCCCAAATGCTGGGATTATAAGCGTGCACTACCATGCCCAGCTAGATTTAATTTTTCTTCTTGAATCAAAAGCAGAATTTTTTGTGGGTTTTTTTGTTGTTGTTGGGTTTTTTTTGGGGTAGGATACCAGGGATCCAACTCTGGACCTTGCACTTTGGAGGCAGGCATTGTGCCACTAAGCTAAATCCCCAGCCCAAAAGTATTAGTTTTTTTATTGCTGCTGTAACAAATTACTGCGATCTTAGGGGCTTGAAACAACAAAAATTTATTTTTCTAAAGTTCATGGTGTTAGCATGACTGTAATTGTGCTACTAAGCTAAATCCCCAGCCCCAAAGTATTAGTTTTTTTATTGCTGCTGTAACAAATTACTGCAATATTAGGGGCTTGAAACAACAAAAATTTATTTTTCTACAGTTCATGGTGTTAGCATGACTGCAATTTTTTTTTTTTTTTTTTTGGTACCCGGGGTCAAACTTGGGTCCTTGTGCTTGTGAGGCTGGTGGCAGAACCACTGAGCTAAATCTCCTGCCCACATAGCTGCATTCTTTCTGGAGACTTTTGGAAATTCATTCTTTTGCTTTTTCAGCCTGTAGAGGTCACTTGCATGCCTTGGCTCATAGATCCTTCCTGAAAATTACTTCAACCTCTTGCTTCTGTGGTCACAGCTACTATTGACTCTGATCTTCCTGTCTGTCTCCTGTAAGAGCTCTTGAAATTACATCAGCCCACCTGGATAGTCTTTCCATCTCAAGACCCTTAATCACATGTACAACGTAGCTTTTCCTATGGACAGGCAGATATCCACCAGTTCCAGCAATTAGGAAGAGAACATTGAAGGGGAGCATCGTTCAGGCTATCAGAATCTGTCTGCCTGACTGTATTTATTTATTTGTACTGGGATCCAACCCAGCTCTTCCTATATCCTAGGCAAGTGCTCTATCACTAAGCTGCATTCCCAACCTCCAAATCTGATCATTTTAATGTCAGCCGTGTGACTTTGGCTGAGTAACTCAAACTCCCAAAGTCTAGATACATGGGCAAAGAGGTGATTAAATGGGTTCATAAGAGGGAACTCTTTCCCTATACTTGACCAGCAGTAAATGTTAGATGTTTAATAAATGGCAGCTCTTTTGGCAAAGGGCAAGAGATGACCTTGTCCAAACCATGCTATAGTAGGTATTGGGATAATATCTTCTCTTTACCGTAGACCCAGGACCTATGGTGACACACAGAGTCCAGATTGCAATCCTGCATGCTGATAGGAGAGGAACTTGGCCTTGAGGGTTCTTATTTCCTAGTAATACACTTTGGAGAACTGAGTCATCTCAGAGTTGGAAGGGACTGGGGTAAACAACAACAGAACGAGTTTCTGCTTTTTGGGCACTGTGTTTGCATAACTCAATTATGCCTACAACAGCCTTGTGAACAGCAAGCCTGGAGACTGTCTCAATTACAATAGAGGACACTGAACTCCAGAAGGAGAAAGTCACTTGCCTAAGAGCTCAATATATTCAGGGAAAGAGCTGCATTTCAATTCAAGTCTGTGACATCACAGCCCCAAGTTTTACTTTACTTTTGAGGTGTTATAGGCAATGTTCCCCCCACCTTTCTAACAGGCTGTGAAACAAGATAAAAGGACAAGAAATTACCGTGATCACATGGCAACTAAGTGACTGAGCAGGGATTTGAATTTGTGTCTTCTTTTTGCCTTGGACACTCAGAAGTAGCATAAAGTGACTTCAAAAGATTAGTTTTCCAGCTGGGTGTGGTGGTGCACGCCTGTAATCCTAGGACTCAGGAGGCTGAGGCAGGAGGATCGCTGTGAGTTTGAGACCAGCCTGAGTTACACAGTGAGTTCCAGGTCAGTCTCAACTACATAGTGAGATCCTGTCTCAAAAAACAAACAAACAAACAACCCCCCCCAAAAAAGACTAGTTTTCCTCTGTGTAAAATAAGGCTATGTTCCTTTTTTATTTATTTAATTAATTTATTTATTTTCAGTACCGGGGATTGAACTCTGGTCCCTGCCTTTGCGAGGCAGGTGGTGGAACCACTGAGCCAAATCCCCAGCCCATATGTCCCATGTTTAGGGGCTCCTAGGGAGCATTTGGTGGAATGGCACATGTAGAATTCTGATGCATTGTCAGGAAATGCCTGTTTATGGCTTATGATCAGCCCACTCTTGAGGTGAAACATTGCAAGAGGGCAGCTTGCTTTGTGTCTTGGTCTAGAAGGCTCCAAACTCCTGCTTTCTTAGATTTAGCCAGTCTTTGAAGGGGGGAAGGGGAGGGAGTGAGGGAGAGAGAGAGAGAGAGAGAGAGAGAGAGAGAGAGAGAGAGAGAGCTTGCTATTGAGTACATGCTGGAGGAAGCTGGAAATGCCTGAGCTGTGTGTTTCTGGGGTCTGTGACTATGAGCTCAGTTTCCCAGGATCAGCTTCAGTACTTATTCTAAGGAAAGGCTTATTTAGGATGGCATCATGCTGTAAGGCATAGTTTTTCAACCTGGGAATTAACTGATGTTTGGGTCTGGATGGGTCTTTCTTATGGGGAGGATGTTGTCCTGAACACTGTAGGGTATTTAGTGGCAAGCCTTGCCTTTACTCAGTAAAGTAGCCCAGTTCTATGTCCATGGTCATGAAAACAGAACTCTGCAGGCACTGCCCAGTATCCCCTGGAGGATAACACTGCCCCCAGTTGAGGACACTGGGAGAAAAGAAAGTCGCCTCCTGTTCAGACAGACCCGAGTCTAAATCCTCTCTGTGTTACTAACCAGCTGTGTTACTTTGGGGCAATCATTTACCTTTACAACCCTTGGTTTTTTCAACCATAAAATTCTACACTAGGCTGCCAGTTAATTAAACACGTTTTCACTGGCTCTTTGTGGACAATCTTGCTTAACTGTCAACAACAGAGTCCTGCAGGGATGCTGGTCAGCCAAAGCAGGGAGGGAGGAGCCTGTAGCGGGTGTCTTCTCCATACCATGCGTGGGAGCATTGCTGTCATGTGCACCTCTGTTGCCAGCAAATCACAGCCCTGGAATGCATTTCTCCATCTGTGAAAATGGGAGCGGCCAGAAGGTTCTGTGAGGATAGAGGCACTGATACTTGGTGTCGATTTGGACCTTCCCAAATCCCCTGTAAAAGCAGAAAGAAAATCCCACAAAGACACTTACAACAAAACTAGGTGACAAAGTATCTTCATGAGCTCCCAAAACAAGCGAGGACAGATCAACAGCTGCCAGGCCTGTACGCCATGGCTGCGTCGGTGCCGTAGAAATAGAAGAAAACCAATTAGCAAGGGGTCTGACAGACACGAGAGGTAGAGAACCCTGAAAGGTAACGTGGCAAGCATGTGGGGCAGTTCGAGAAGAGCAGCTAAAACAGAGCAGGGATTTGCCAAATCCAGGTTGGGCTGAGTGTTAGGGTTACAGCAGAAGGCCTAAGGGAGGTGTGTCCAGACTACTGCTTGTGGGCCGCTTGTGGCTCTGGGTAGCTAGTAAGGTGGCCCCACAAGACCATAAACCTTTAACATTATTATGTGGTTTCTTTACTGTTGCTCAATTATAGGGTGCTTGAGCACAGACTGTGTAGGTGACAGCCAAACATTGTGTAGAGATGAGCACTGTACAGAGGTAACTCCGCTCCTTCCCCTGCCATATAGGCAGGCCAGTGCACACTGGTGTGTATGAGATGTTACCTGTGCTTGTTCCACTTGGTGAGTAAAACACCACAGTTGCATTTCAACCTGAGTACACATATGTGTACCTGTGAAGACAGGCATTTATGGTTAGTAACCACACATGTAACTTTTCTAATTGAATTATGAAACTTGGAATGATGTTATTTCATGTCAATGTTATAATAAAATACCTTTTTTAAAAGAAAGTTTTGTTATTCATATACATTAATAATCTTTATATGCAGCCCAAGGCAGTGTTTCTTTACTTAGTGTGGCTCAGGCAAGTCAGACACTCATGGCCTAAAAGATGAAGGAGTTTAACTGTGAATTCTTGAAAAGACTATCAAATCTACCTTAAAGGAGAGCACCCAGGCTGAAGAGAAACTACTGGGAAGGAAATCAGGAAAAGTAGAGATAAAGGAAAGAGAAAGATAAATAAAAGTAGGGAGGGGACTGGCAATGCTTAATGCCAGAAGAAAATGGTAAAATACATTTAGGTAATCAAAGAAAGAAAATATAAACCAGGAATTTTATACCCAGCAAAGCTGACCTGCTGTAAAGGGCTATTACTATATTTAAGCATTCCAGGAATGCCTTTTCCATAAGTCTTTCCTGAGGAATCTAGCGGAAAAGAGCTTCAGGCAAAACACAAACAAAACATGACTAGAGAGAAATTGACAGAGGTCGCGGTAAGTATTGAATGAACCTTTACTTGCAGAGCTAAGACTGAAGAATGGTTAAAAGAGACAGTAAAATATGTGATGCTTACAAATTCCATCAACACAACTACAGCACAACAACCCCAGGGGTGAGAATGGGCATACCATGAAAACTCTCATATCCACCTGCAGTATTCATAACTAGTAGCAGTTTTATGATTGTTATCTTGAGAGTGTTGTATGGGTAAAGTGGGCTAATGACAATCAGTAATGACAGAATCTTTTCCTTTATTTTCTCTTCAAAACTTGGGATTGAACTGCTAGGTTAGCACTCCCTAAGCTGCACTGAGCTACAGACCCAGCCCTTTTTTCTTTGAGACAGAGTCTCAGTAACTGGACCAGGCTGGCATTGAACTTGAAATCCTCCTGCTTCAGCATCCCAAGGAGCTGAGATTACAGGCCGCACCACCATGCCTGGCAGAATCTTTTCATTTTATCAGCCCTCGTATTCTTAAAAATCAAAGGTTCTAAGTGTGGAAGAAAAGAGGTGCAAATATAATATAGAAGTTAAGTAAATATCCCACAGAATTCATTTCCATTATTTACAATTCAAGAGACTATTTTTTAAAAAGAAATGTGTAATTCCCCAAAGGCTCCTGTGTTGAAGGATTAGTCCCTAATACAGCAATGTTCAGAGGTGGAAGGTGATTGGGTTATGAAGTTTTTAACCTCAACAGTGCACGAATCCATTGATGGATTCTCGATTTGATGGTATGAATTTGAGAATCTGTGAAGGCAGGTTTATTTGGAGGAAATTGGCCAATGGGGCATCCCTTAGAAAGGCAGATTGTCTTCAGCCTCCCTTCTTTACTTTCTGGCTGCCAGGAGGTAAGTAGCCTTCTCTGCCTCATGCTGCCATAATGTGCTGCTCACCACTGGCCTATAGTAGTGGAGCCAGATGACCATGGACTGAAATCTCTGAAACTGTGAGCCAAAATAAATCTTTCCTCACCGGGCCTGGTGGCGCAAGGCCTGGAATCCCAGCACTCGGGAGGCTGAGGCAGGAGGATCGCTGTGAGTTCAAGACCAACCTGGGCTACATAGTGAGTTCCAGGTCAGTCTCAACTACATAGTGAGACTCTATCTAAACAAAACAAAACAAAACAAAACACTTTCCTCCTTTAAGTTGATTTTCTCAGGTATTTTATCATATCAACTGAATGCTAACAGCATGTGTACATACATATCTCTGCACACACAAATAAATCTATTTACTATGTATATATGTATCTTTCTCCTACTTCTATCTGTCAGAAAGGCCTAGAAACAGTGACCAATCCAGTGACAGTGAGTGTACCTCGCACCCAAATTATACTTTTGAAATTTCATCTTCAATTTAAAAATAAAGGGCTCCTTGAATAAATGGCAGATTCCAGAACCATAGCAGGAAATATACAAGATGAGCCTGGAATTTCTTGTCACTCCAGACAACCAGGAAGCTATTATTGGGGCCATAGTTTTTCAGGAACCAACCTGAAAAATGGGAACATTTCAGCTGCAACAGAGTTAATAGTTTCAATTGACTGAAACTCCTCACATAAATTTAAATCCCTGAATTTGTAATGATGCTCAGGAAAAGCATTCAGTGAACACCTTCTGAAGATAGCATGGAAACAAAATATATTCTTGAGAACTAGGTAAGTAAATAGAAAGAAAGAATCCAGTATTTACCCCATTTTTCCTAAATGCATGATAGCTCTGGCTTACCAAATAATAACATCTTCCCATAAATTATTACACTATTAATGAAAACAAAATGATACAATGTTTCCATTTTGTCACTTGCAATGAGCTGCTGGATCTGGCCATCATGCAGCTGACATTAAAAAGCAGAGCAAACTCCAACCAGGAATTCATGAAAAAGACCTACAGTCACACCAGAGGGAGGGAACCGGGGCCCGAACCAGTTGCCAACTTGCAGGAATGGTGGAGGCCAGAGGGCTGTGCTGCACTGTACCGTCAGGATGCAACAGACCAAACCCAGACTTTGAGAAACTACCAGCCCAGCGGCCTGAATTCCTCAACAAAATACAAAAAAGAAAGGGATGGAGGAAACCTGTAGAGTGAAAGAGGTTTACCATGCCTCATACCAAGTATTTTAAAGATGGACAACACTAGGGCTGAACGTATAGCTCAGAGATGGGGTGCTGGCCTGGTGCACAGAGTTCCTGCATTTGGTCTCTAGGACAAGACTCAACTATAGAGTCTAGGGAGGAACACAGATGACTAAACCCTAAAAATGCAAAGAAGTAGTTACTATAAAAAGTAAGTTAAGAGCCGGGGATTTAGCTCAGTGGTTCTACCGCCTGCCTTGAAAGTGTAAGGTCCTGAGTTCGATCCTGGTACCAAAAAAAAAAAAAAAAAAAAAAAAAAGTCAGTTCATGGTTACCCTTGGCAGAGGGGCTATTGTGACTGGGATGGGACACTTGGAGTTGGTCCGGGAGAAGCTGGATAAGTTCTGCTTCTTGACCTGGGTATTTACATTGAAATAATTCATTAAGCTACAAATTTAATGAGTGATTTCCTGCATCTGTTTTGCTTTAGCTACCTCAGTTGTGTGTATGTGTACGCGAGTGTGCCCAGATGATTTAGGGGTGTGTGGGTTTGGTAACATCAGATACACAGCAGGTGCTCACTGAGTGTGAGTGCTCTGGGAGTCCCACCAAAAGCACTTGTCTGTGTGGTTTCTTACTAACTGTATGTTGACTAACATTACCTAATTGTATGGCTGATTAGAAATGGTGAATGATAGGAAACAGTGAGCTAGTTCTTTTACAGATGGGAAGGGGCCCAAGAGATAGAGGGAGGGGAAGGGAATGAAAACAGAATTAAGATGTGTGATGTATCAACTCCCCACAATGAACATTATCATTGTGCACTGTAGACGTGTACTGATAAAAAAAAGAAAGAAAAGTTTACTGGTTATTATGTGATTACAGGGGACCCTCGAGTTATGACTGGCCTGACATACAAACAACTTGGGTTACGGCCAGAATTTTAGTTTTAACTTATAAAGTCTTGAGTTATGACCTGAATGCTGGCTGCTTGTGCTTCCAGATGGTCTCAGATACAGATTTAATCCTTAGAGTTCTGGAAGGAACGTGACAACATCCTTTCCAGTATGGGGTTGAGAAATCCTGGGCTACTGTCTCTCTAAGGACACTGAGATCTGCCCGTGTACAGGAGACTTTGAAGGCTGTGCAGAGGAGCCTGAGCCTTCAATTGACCAACTTGAGTTACAACCAGCCCTCGTTCTTAAGTCAAGGGTCGACTGTAGTATGGGCCAGGCACTGTTTCAAGTGTACTGAGCCTAACTGAATTCTTACGACCCTATTGTGATTATTCTCATTTTACAAGAATAAAACAGAGGCTCAGAGAGGTTACTCAGGACGTGGTAGAGTGGCTTTGAGTCCAAGCAATGCAGCTCCATGGTCCATGTTCTTTTCCAGTGTAGTATGCATCCCACACTGGTTTTTGTTTTCTTGGTGCTGGGGGCTGAACCCAGGACAGTTTTTTGTCTGCTGTCTGGTACCTCTGTTCACAAGAATAATTGCCCTTATTGAACGCCTGCCCATGTAGGTACTGTGCCCTGACACTCAACACCTGAGTCTCACGATAGCCCTGGAGGTGGGGACACTTGTTAGTCTGCTTGCCCAGGAAACCTGGAACTCAGAGAGATTAGAAACTTACCCAAAGTTACAAAATAAGTAAATGGCAGAAAGCAGGGTGTGGAGGTAACGCACACTCTGGTTCGCAGGACTCAGAAGAACAAGATGTTCTGTCATCTCGAACTGTTCTTATCTGGGGGGTCTGACCCAGTCTGGGGTCATGGATTGCCCAACCAGTGGTCCGGAGCCTGGTGTGGCTGGAGGAAGCTTGGCAAGTACCGGAGATGCCTGACCTCAACCAGAGGGTCGTGTGAAGCTTGTGACCCATGGGCCCGGGGGGCCGTAAGGTGCCAGAGACTTGTTTCTCAGTGTGCCAGCCTTTTGCTCACCAGCCCCAGAACCAGGACCTAGAAGACAGCCAGCCAGGTCTCAACACAGAGATGAAGATGCCCCCAGGGGTTGGCTTTCCCAGAGAGGTAGAGGCCAGCTGTGTCTTCGTGGTCACACATTGATTTCCCAATGTGAGTCAGCGTGGCCACTTGGAAGGACAGGACGTCCTCTCTGTTCCCAGGGGCCTTGGATCCCAGCCGGCTGAAGCTTTTCCAAAACAAGGCCTGGAATGGTGAGGGATGGGGAGGCGTGGAGATCCCACAGCCTTTGCTCTGTCAGTGACAGCCCGAGATCTCACTCCACCTTCGGCTGTATTAATACCACCCGGGCTGGACGGAGTTCGTAACACAAGCATGGCACTTTATGGCATTCCCTTGACAAACCCCACAGAGAGAGGCCCATGGAGTAGGGCTCTTCTGAGAACTATTTGACAGATGAGAAAACACTCTGAGAGGCAAGTCCGTTTTAAGTGGTCAAGGAATCTTGGGTCTGTGATTGCAGAACCCTCGTACCTCACACGCGGCATGTAACCTCTCTGGGCTACGCACGGCACCCCAACAACTCCAGCAGGAGAATATTGTCATCCCCATCCAAGACATGGGAAGACTTAGGCTTGAGGAGGTGGGCAAGGCTTATACAGTGTTGCTGTAGCTCTGCTGTGACACCAGTTATAATTTTCCAAGAATACAGATGCAGTTCTCAGCTCACAACTGCTGTTTTGGACATAAGTATTCCAAACCCCTAAATTTGTTATTACCCTCTCCCTTTTTCTGTGTGTGAGGATTAAACCCAGAGGCTTAGGTATGCGAGGCAAGCATACCATTGAACTATGTCCTCAACCCCCACCATATATATATATTTGAGATAAGTTCTTGCCGTGCAGCGCAGGCTGGCCTTAAACTTGCAGTATTTCTAACTTTGCCTCTTGAGTAGCTGGGATTATAAGTGTGCACCACTGTGCCAAGCCTTTAGCACCCCCTCTTTCCCTCTTTTTTTTGGTTTGTTTGTTTGTTTTGGTACCAGGGATGGAACTTGGGTCCTTGTGCTTGCAAGGCAGGCAGTGGCACCACTGAGCTAAATCCCGGGCCCTTATAGTTTTAGATTTTTTTTTTTTTTTTTTTTTTGGTACTGGGGATTGAACTTGGGCCCTTATGCTTGAGAGGCAGGCGCTGGAACCACTGAGCTAAATCCCTGGCCCCTGTTTTGTTTGTTTTTTTGAGCCAAGCTTTCTCTATTGTTCAGACTGGCCTTGAACTCACTATGTAGCCCAGGCTAGCCTCTAACTCGCCACAATCCTCCTGCCTTAGTTCCCTTAGCGCTAGGATTACAGGTGTGTGACACCACGCTGGGCTTTACCCCCATTTGTATCCACAGATTTCTCCTGTGGTGAGAAGAAGTCAATGATTCTTTGGTGGACATCTCCTAGGAAGGGCGGAATGAGGGAATGGAGGTTTCTTGGGTGAAGAAAGTGCTATCTGGAGAGCTTAAGTGTGTGACTCCTACGTGGGGGCCCAGGATCTGATGTAGCAGGGACATGTAGAGGCTGAAAGACATGGCTGCCTGGCCACACGGGTGAAGGAGCCAGAGAATGTAAACGTGACAGAGTCACCCCACACCCGGCCTTTCAGGGAAAGGATGCTTGGGAGTTTCCCATAGACCACCTGTGCTCAGAGAGCACTTGCAAAGGGTCAGCTTGGGTCTTGTCCCCTAGAGCCTCCTGGAGGCTGAGGGGAGGCAGCAGCAAGATGCTGGGGTTGGGTATGGAAACCTAAGGGCTAAGGAAGGAATTGTAAGGGATCCCGGGAGTCGCGGTGCCTCCCTCAAGGTCAAGGGCGATAGGTCCCTGTGGGGACAGCCATCTCTATGGAGTCTGCAACGTTGTCCTACCACATAAAGGGGCAGCTTTAAATGCCTGCTGGGCCCGGAGAGTCCAAAGGCAGCCAAGTTGGTGGCAGTGAGAGTCTTGCTCTGTTTTCATCTCCCCCAGGACCCTGGGTCCCACTCATCGGGGAGGAGGAGCGGAGAGGAGGCCGCCACCCCTACTGCCTGCCCCAGCAGGCTCCACCTGGGGATGTGGAGAAGATTTAAATCCAATTGAATTGAGAATTTCAGTCAGCAGCCTGACTGGACATTCTAATTTCGAAATTGTGATTGTGTTTTCAACCAAACTGTTTTCTGAGAGTGAGCAGAAGAGTAATGGAGACAAATTTTCATTCATAGGCAGGGGAAGGATTTCTCTACCGAACACATTTTGAAAAGGACACTGGGAGACAAAAATAAAAGTGCGTCTTGTATGCAACTTTATTTTTTCTTGTAGCGGAAACTGAACCCAGGGTCTCATGCATGACAGTCAAGGGCTCTGCCACTGAGGTACATACCTGGCCCTAGAGATGTGCTTGATTTATGATGTAGGTCATGTTTTTCAACATAGTGGTGGCAGTGAGTAGGAGAATTCTTCACAACAGATCTAGGAAGTGAATGTTCCAGAATGTTCTAAAATTTGTCTTGTTAGGAATGCAGGAAGTGTGGATGCTTCTGAGAGCTTCTTGAGTCCTTTATGGGGCCAGCGTACCCACACCCAAAAGTGCCAATTGCTGGTGTCTGTTGGTTCCCTTCCTAAATCACACACACCCAATCCTCACCGCAGCTCTGCGTCTCAGAAACTAAAGATGACCCTGAGCATCAGGAGGTACTTTTGTAGTTGGCCACTGCACCAGCCCTAAGCCGATTGCTTCCTCAAATCAAACAGAAATAGATTCAAGTCGCAGCGCCATCGCTCGACTGTGCCCTTGCCCAGTGACGGATCGCTTTTCCCAGATGTCACACGGAAGGAAAATAACAGCCCAGACCACAAGGGTTGCTGTGGGCAAATGTGCATATGCATTTACCACCTTGCCTGGCACAATCAGTGCCACTCTTCTTACTCCTGCTGGTTACAGCACTGCCTACCAAGCAGAGGAAACAACTTTCTGCTAGATAGCTGGGGATGCCTAAAGTTCCCGTGGCCTTTCATGGGATGGCTGGGGTTCGGCTGTGATAAAATAGCCACCTTCTACAAAACACTACTATGTCCTAGTCCCTAGACAGCATGCTGCACGGGGGCCAGCTCGCTGTCCTCACTCCTTTTTTTTTTTTTTTTTGAAACAGCATCTCACTATGTAGTTGAGACTGACCTGGAACTCACTATGTAGCTCAGGCTGGTCTCGAACTCACAGCGATCCTCCTGCCTCAGCCTCCTGAGTGCTGGGATTACAGGCGTGCGCCACCACGCCTGGCTTCTTACTACCTTTTAAAGCTAAGATGATCATCCCCATTTTTTGGAAAGGGCTACTGGTTTCATTTTTAATTAAGTAATTAATTAATTAACTATTTTTTTGGTACTGGGGATCAAACTCAGCACCTTGCACTTGCTCGGGAGGCGGTGGAACCACTGAGCTAAGTCCTGGGCCCCAATTATCCCCATTTTACACATGAGAAAATTGAGGCTCAGGAAGTCCAAGAAACCCTCTGCTATACCCATAGCTGAAAACACCAGGTGTGCCCAGAATGGCTGCCGTCCAAAAGAGTGGCCCCAGCAACCAGAGCTCTCACACTCGGCTGGCAGGAATGCAAATCATACAACTACTTCGGAAAATAATTTACAGTTTCTTAAAAAGTTAAACATATACTTATATGACCCAGCAATTATATGCTTAGGTATTTACCCAAGAGTAATGAAAGTATTTGTCCACTCAAAGTTAAGTACATGAATGTTTTTCAGAAGCTTTAATTGTAATAGGCAAAAAGTTGGGGGTGGAGGGAAATGGGTCAAAGAACTGTGACCCAAGTGGATTAAAGATCTAAATATTAAAACAGAAACACTAAACTGGCTGGAAGATAAATTAGGTAGAACTCTTGAAGACATTGACATAGGAAAACGCTTTATGAACAAATCTGCAGTAGCACAGGAACTAGCACAAAGAAACAACAACTGGGATCTCACTTTATTAAAAAGCTTCTGCACTGCAAAAGAAACCACCAACAGAGCTAATTGACAACCTACACTTTGGGAAAAAACTTTTCCTAGCTTCTCCTCATACAAAGGATTATTATCTATAATTTATAAAGAGCTCAAAAAAATCAGGCCCCCAAATATAAAGACCCAATTCAAAAATGGGCATCTGAAATGAACAGACATTTCTCAGACAAAGAAGTAAAAACAGCAAATAAATATATGAAAAAATGTTCAACATCTCTGGTTATTTGAGAGATGCAGATGAAAACAACACTGAGATTCCACCTCACCCCACAAAGAATGGCCACTATCAAGAAATCAACCAATAACAAAGGTTGGCGGGGCTGTGGGAGAAAGAAACCCTTCTCCATTGTTGGTGGGAGTGCAGAGCGGTACAACTGCTGTGGAAGTCAATATGGAGATACCTCAAAGAACTAGGACTAGAGGTCCCATCTGACCCAGCCATCCCTCTGCTGGGTATCTTTCCAAAAGAGTTAAAAGACTCATACCACAGTGATGTATGCGCACCCATGTTTATAGCGGCACAGCTTGTCACAGCTAAAGCTTGGAAACAGCCCAATTGCTCATCAGTTGGAGACTGGATAAAAAAGATGTGGTTTGTCTATAAAATGAAGTACTACTCAGCCATAAAGAATGATAAACTAGAGTCATTCATAGGAAAATGGATGCATATTGAGGCCACGCTCTTAAGCGAAATAAATTAGACACACACATGTAAATATCAAATAGTTTCTCTGGTGTGAAAAACTGAAAGTGTAAATGAGATTCAAATTGTATAATTGACAATGTGAAATAGGAAGAAAAGGGCTAAAGGTGTAGGGGAAGTGGGAAGGGTAGGGGAAGGGAAATAAGGGAAAAGAAAAAATATGAGAAAAGGAAAAAAATGGAAACAAAATCTTTGTAAATAGGGGAGGATGGAGGGGGTGAAGGGAGGAAAGGGGTATGGGGGGAAAATGAGAACCAAGACCTGTCATGTAAAGGTACATGATCCCAATAATGAATGTAACTGTACTGTATACCTAAAATGTACCAATAAACCAAATGACTAAATGACAAAAAAAAACCCAAAAACAAAAAAACAAAACAAAACTGTGACACACGGATGCTTTTAGACTTCCCAAGGGGTTATGACCCAATAAACCAATCATATGTTAAAAATATCATAAGTCAAAATATATTTAATACACCTAACCTGCTGATGATCATAGCTTTACTTAGCATACCTTGAACATACTCAGAACAAATTACCCTACAATCAAGCAAAATCTCCTAACACAGAACCCATTTTATAATAATGTCTACTATATCTTATACAACTTAGCAAAGATACATTGGACATAAAAAATGGAGTTGGCTTTGGTGGCACATGTCTATCATCCCAACACTTGGGAGGCGGAAGCAGGAGGGTCGCTGTGAGTTCGAGACCAGAGACCAGCCTAGGCTACATAGTGAGTACCAGGGCAGTCTCACCTACATAGTGAGATCCTGTCTCAAAAAACAAAAAACAAAAAAAAACAAAAAAGAAAAAAAGAAAGAATGGCTGTATGAGTCAAAAGATCATAAACCAATCCACAGTAAGTCAGGTGCCATTTGTATATATAAATACTACTTAGCAACAAAAAGGAACAAACCAGCAATATGCACTACAATGCAGACGAGTCTGTGCCCCATGTTCTTTACAGTGTTATTCACAATGGCCAGGGTGAGGGAACAACTGAAGGGCCTGTGGATGGATGGATGCCTAAAGCAACTGTGGTACGTAGGCACGATGGAATATTACACAGTCTTTAAAAAGGAAGGACACTCGGGGCACACCTGCAATCTAAGCACTTGGGAGGCAGAGGCAGGAAGACCAAAGGTTTGAGGCCAACCAGGAGTACATAGGAAGACTTTGTCTAAAAGATGGACTTGGAGGATATTATTACTCTTAAGTGAAATAAGCCAGACCCCCCCCAAAAAAACCCCAAAAAACAAAAAACTGCACGATTCATTTATATGTGGAGTAACAACAAGAAGGACGATGGTCTACGGAGATAGAGAAGAAAGTAGTGGTTCCCAGGGATAAGGGGGCGGGATGAGGGTGAGGAAACGAGACGTGAGCCACAGGTGAAAACCCCGCCTTTGTTGCCTGGAGACACAGGCTCAGCCCAAGTGGCGCCTCCAGGAAGTCCTCCCGTCCGAAGCTCAGCCCCACCACCCTCCTGCCTGTCTTGAAGCTCAGCCAGCAGGTTCTTTCCCCACCTGGAAGACCTTCCACGGGTCTTCTCCACGGAGTCCTCTGTAGGGTCCTCTGAGAGCCCAGCCCCACAGTTGGGGCGACCTGGGTTTGAATCCTGTCTAGGGCAATTGTACAAGCCGTCTGACCTCGGCCATTTTTCTTTGCGTCTTTCAGCATCAGGTTCCTCATCTGCATAGTGATAATAGAAGTTGCCTTAGAATTTGTCCGCAGGATCAAATGCGAGCTAGTTCCTGTTAAACAATTAGCATAGGGCCTGGTGTATAATAAAGCACTCAATAAACGTTAACTATTATTGATCTTCACCTGGGCCTGGGCTGCTGACTGTTTAAGTTTCTCAGCCTTTGAATCAAGTACTTACCGGCCCAGCTCTATTTATTGACATGGAAAGATGCCCAGGGGTTATTGTTGGGGGGAGCCACAAAACACTGTGTGTCTCACAGGTCATTTTAAAGATTAAAGGAACAAAAAAATGGGCATCTCTGTCTTCGTATGATTACGGGCACACAGGCAGTTGCGGCTGAGAACTAGCTGTGATGGTTATTAACGTGCGAGCGTGTAAACTGGGCAGCGATGCCATTTTCGGATATTAGGATGGCAGCACCTGGGAAGCCAAATGGGGTTTCTGACTGCACTTGAATCCACGGGGTGCAGACCTCTGCCTCACCTCTGACGCCTTTCGGGGTGCTATCAGGGCAAGGCTTGAGCTAGACTTGAGACCACTTTAGTGCGATGTGGAATTTGGTATTCTCTTATGTAGTCCTGAAGCAAAAGAAAAGCAAAGCATTGCCCTTTGGAACCAAGACTCCAAGCTTGGCCAGAGGCCTGTTCGCTATCATGGAGACACTATGACAAAAACTGACACTTGAGGGCGCTCCAATCAACCTGCAGTAGAGAGTGACAGGAGGGTGTGACAATAGCAGGAGCGCTGAGGTCACAGGTAGCAAGGGCTTCTGTTTATTGGGTTCTTAGCCTAAAACATGCTAAGAGTCACAGCTTTTTCTCATTTTATCTTTCCAAACACCTTGTTAGTTAGATATTACTGAAAACAAATATAGAGGGTGTATTACTACTGTTCTTTTGCATTTCAAAAATATTTTTTTTGGAATTATACTTCACAAACATTGTAACGTGTGAAAATAGTAAGCGTTAAACTTGCTGGGTGCCAGTGTGCAAGCCACCTTGGGGGCCAGGCACTTGGGCTTGGGAGGCTGTGCTGGTGAGCGATTAGCTCTGCTGACTCTTTTAGGGGTGATTCTCCCCCAGCCCCCAGGAGTAAAATTTCAATGTTTTGAATTGTTCTTTATGCTGCTCTGTATTGTTTGAGCTTGGGTGATAAGTCAGTTCCAGTTTTATAAAAACAATACTAGGGAACCGGGTGTGGTGGAGCACGCCTGTAATCTTAGCACTCGGGAGGCTGAGGCAGGAGGATCACTGTGAGTTCGAGACCAGCCTGCGCTACATAGTGAGTTCCAGGTCAGTCTCAACTACATAGTGAGACCCTGTCTCAACCCCCACCAAAAAAAACCCTAATATTAGGGCTCTAAGGTGGGTTCCGATGTCCAAGGATTCTCTGGGAAGGGGGCAGGGAGGGCGGGAGCTCACAAGGGGGATGGGAGCCCCTCCTAGACTTATCTGTGGTGGTGGAGCCCCCTTCCTCTGAGATGGGGACCCAGGGTCAGCCCTGACTTCTCCCCAGCCTCGCCCTCGGTGACCTTGGGCCAATCCCTGATGTCCCAGTCACAGAGTGGCCCTCAGTAAGTGTCCACAGGACAGAGAAGAATAAGTCATTGTCTCTTCTGGTCTTGCCCCACCTCCTCCACCACCATCTGCTCTCTGCTTCCTTGGGGCCCTGAGAATGAAAGATTGAACTAAAGTCACTATAAAGCGTTACCCTGTGCAGGTGTCCGAAAAGGCAGTGGCAAGAGCTCAAGACCCAACCAGACGGGTGGCTAACTGTGGCCCATCGCCCTGAGGGAGTGGCCTTCTTGAGCCTCTCAAATCACTGCCTGGCTGTGAGGGACGCCTCGGGTCTCCTCAGGAAATGGCTACCAGGAGCTTTCTGCCTGTGACCCCAGCTCCTATCACCCAGCCTCAGGGCCATAAATTCCTGCTATCATTAGACCCAGTATCTCTACAGCTCAGGCTGTTTGCCCGGAGCCCTATAATTATTTTTATCATGTATTATCATGTACAAGTCCAATAATTATTTTTATTACTTTTTTTCTCACAGCAGCCTTGCAAACCAGGCTCTTTTGCTCTCTTCCCAGGCTTTCAGGGGCTTCAGGGAGTTTCCTGGCTTTGCCCGAAGTGCTAATGAAGGTCAGGTTTTGAACTCAGAGTTCCCTCTAGGGTCTGAGTGAGGCCTGGTGTGAGGCTGGGCTGTTGGAGAGTTAACCAGGAAATGACCTGAGGCTTGGTTGCTTCCTAGCTGGGTGACATTGGGTAAGTCACTCAATCTCTCTGTGCCTTGGTTTCAGCAGTCAAATGGGGAAGGAATAATAGCACTCAGCGTATAGGTTGTGAGCCAGTTCACAGTTGTGCTCAATGACTGAAGTTCTATTTTGCTTGATTTGGGTCCTGGATTCTAAATTCACACTGTCGTACTGGATGACTTGGGCAAGCCCCCTGCGATTGCTGAATCTCAGATTCCTTACCTGTAAAGGGGCACAGTCTTGCTGCATCATTCGCTGGCTCTCCCTTCTCTAGTCCCATCAGCCATCTGGTCCTCAAACTGCTGGGATTAAGCCCGTCCCTCCCTTCCTTGCTTCTCCTGGGTAGATTCTGACGATCCACGCAGGCACCATTTCCTCCTCCTTTTCTTCCTCCTTTTCTACTTCTTCTGTGTCCTCCTCCTCCTCCCGTCCTTTCTGAGGCAGATTCTCACTGCTCAGTCCTGGCTGGCTGTGAACTTGCCACCCTCCTGCCTCAGCATCCTGAGTACTGGGACTGGGTACAGGTGTGTGCTGCCACGCTGCGGAAGCCCCCTAACCCTAAGCTATGCCCCCCCCGCCTCTCTCCGCCCTCTTTCCTTAGTAAATATTTTTTAGTGCTTTCTTTGTGCTAGGCAAGATGGGTAAATTTCCTGTCCTCGTGAAGAGAGAGGTAGCAGATTCAGATGAGGAAAAAAACCAAGGTACAGGGCAGCCCCAGAACTGTCACAAGAGATGCATAATCTCAGCACCAAGACAGGAAGGAACTGGGGAACCTGCTTCCTAGAAAGGCTGCTCCAAGGAGTTACTTTTTGATGTAATTACCAGTTTGTTTGAATAAGCACATGCTGGGCAATTCAAGCAGTGCGAAGGTCACAGGGTCAAAGCACTTCTTCCTGCCGTAGCCTTCCTCCCAAGAGGCTTCTGTGTTGCTGGTTTCTTGGAGATCGGTGACACCTGGATCACAAGAAGCAGCATCGGGCTGGGGATTTAGCTCAGGGGCACCGTGCCTGCCTTGCAAGTACAAGGACCTGAGTTTGAGCCCTGGTACTGAAAATAACAACAACCAAACAAGAAGCAGCAGCATCCCCCACCCCCGGAAGTGATGAGGATGGAACTCGAGGGTTTTCACACTGAGCATCCCCCTCTATTTCCTTCTATTTTTTATTTTTGAGACAAGGTCTTGCTAAGTCACTACTAGTTGCACAGGCTGGGTTGGAACTTGTCATCCTCCTGCTTCAGCCTCCCACAGTGCTTAGATTAAAAGCATACACTATTACGCCCAGCTATAGCAGGCTTTTTGAAGACATGGGAGCAAAGGAGTCCAGGCAGAGGGCCCAGTAAGAGTAAAGTCCTGAGGAGTGACCCCACTTTCCAGTGGGGTGACATGGAGGCAAGGCTGGAGGTGCATGTCTCCAGGTATGTGTGTGTGTTTTGTGGTGGTACTTTTGATTAAACTCACTATGTGAGGCAACAACTCTAGCACTGAGCTACACCCAGCCCTTAAAAAAATTTTTTTTGACACAGGGTCTTACTAAGTTCTCCAGGCTGGCTTCAAATTTGCAATCCTCTTGCCTCAGCCTTCCGACTACCGGGATTACAGACGTGTGCCACTGTGCCAAGCCTGATTTAGATTTTGTATAAAACATCGTAGAAGGTGGATTTCAGTGGCTCAAGGGGTATGGAGAGATCAGGGAGGAAAGAGTGGACTTCAGGATGATGAGGATCCAGCCTGGGGGTGAGAAATGGTTGGTTTGGGATGTTTGGGTCCTAGGGCTGAGACCAGAGAGGCTCCCCAGGCCCGTGTTCTGCTGACATCTTGTTCCTGCTGGTAGTTAAATATCTTTGTGATTATTGGACTAAGGTGGCACCACTATGACCGGAAGAGCTGACTCGTGATGATAATAAAAATTCCCAGCACTCAAATGTGCATTCCAAAGCCAAACCAAACCTGGTTGAGGCCATTTATACGATCACTTGGACTGCCGGATTAACTCACTGTTGTAAATGGAGACTTCGTAAGTGGAGGCTCACCCTTGGTGACATGGCCACAGCTGCCTGCTACCTGCTCAGTGCTGCTGCCCGCTGCAGCACTCCCTCCCCACCCATCCATGCTGCGCGAATCACGCCATGCACACCCTGCATTTGCAACCTGCTCATGGTGGGCGGAACTTAGAACCTTCCGGTTCCCATAGCCTCTTCACCACGGAACCCCCAGTCGCAAAAGTGACGTAAATCTTAATGCCAGTGTCATGAGACAAAGCAACTGCTGAGAAAAGCGAGGGTATTTCATTATGCACCACATTTCAAATCCAGCCATATCCGACAGCTGCGTTCTCTTCACTTGTTCAGCAAAATGTCCTCAGATGCTCCCTGCACTCAGAATCTGATTATTCCAGTATTTGACTTCTTTCATATTCAAGTGCATCCTGCTTCATCCAGAGACATATTTCCAAATGGTAATGGCTTGTGGGTCTGTGTGTCATCAAAATTTTATGTAAATTAAAAAGTATACGTACAAAAGTGCACAAAATTTAAGAGCACAGTTGAATGATTGTCACAAAGAGAATGCTACTGTGTCATTGGCACCAGATAGGGAATAAGTGTGGTGGCCAGAAGACCCTCCTTCTGTCCTCCCAACCCCTCCCAACCACACTTCTGCCTCCTAACACTGGACATCAGTTTGTGATGTTGCCAAAAGTTGTAGAAAATGAATGACACAGGGTGCTTTCTTTTGCGCCTGGCTTGAGTTTGTGAGATTCATGTTCATTTTTCATGGCTAAAGTTTATTCATTTTCATTGCTGTAGTTTGTTCCATGCACCTGGTGTCTTTATTTTGTTTTCATGGGATTTGTTGCTGTTTGGTGTGGAAATCTGGCTTTTCTTGAGGGATCCACCACGGCTGGGATCCTGACCCAAGTGCTGGGAGTTGATTGTTCTCCTTCTCAGCCACAATCTTCACCCCTCCTGTTGCCCCGCAACTGCTTGTTGACATCGCCCACGTGGCCCCGTCAACAGCCAAGTCTTTTGCTCCAGCTTTCATTGAGTCGTAGTGGCCGCAATGCTTTATTCTGAGGTCTGCACAACAGTGTGTCTCCAGCAGTCAAAATAATTGTAGAAATGGTCTCTGCTGGATTCAGGCTTTGGAATGCACCTCTGTGTGCTCAAAGTTTTTATCATCATGCTTACTGTTTCCCAGGATGTTTTATATCTTCATTATTATTGTCATCGCTGTTACTATTTTAAAAAGGTGTTTTGAAATACATTCAAATGTATAATGGAGATCGTGGTTAAATATATGAGCTCCAGAACCACACAGCCTGGAATGAAATCCTGGCTTGACCATCCTGAAGCTGTATGACTTTGGCAATCACACAGTCTCTTTATGTCACTGTGTAGGGGGAGAATCTAGTAATATTCACGGATTCTTATGAAGATTAAATGAGCATTAGATTGTCATTAGAACAGCTTCTGGCACGTAATAAGGATCCAGCATATGTTTGGTATTTATTGTCTTTGAAATTATTGTGGGCAGCTGACCATTGGACCTGCCAGTGTGGCCAACTAACTCTTCCCCTTTGTGGAGATGGAGGGGGTTTTCCAGACACAAGACTTTCCGCGCTGAAACTGGAAAAGGGCAGCAGGATGAGTTGCTTACTGGGCCTGCCTGCTGAGCATATTTCAGCATAATTTAGCAGACTGATCTTTTTCTTCTTATTAAATTATAGATTGACTTTGAAAATGATATGCTGATCACACACTGTGAGCAACCCTATGATACAATTTCTGCAAAGTGCTAGGCTTACCTGTATCTCCCCCAGCTGCGAAACAGGACTAAAGGTGCAAAGCAGCCCCTGTCCGTGGCAGAGCTCTCCCGAGCTCTCACTTTGAGGCTTCTCCCCACTTGCTTTTTCCAGATAGCTGGGGAGGACGCTGTTTATTTTGTGCTAACCACGCACCAGGTAGCACTCAAAACCCTTCCATTACATTTATTCTTATGGCAGTCTCCTACCACTACCTCCAGTTTAGAGATGGGATGTAGCTCCGGTGTGCTTGCTGGGCCTTCTGTCCAAATCTCTGGGACTACCATTCATTCATTATATGCATATTTGCCTGGGACCCTCACCCTACTTTCCTGTGTCTGTTTTAGCCATTGAGTCCAGACTACCTAAAGATTTTTGGCTTAATTTTTTTTTCTGTACTGGGAATTGAACTCAGGACCTTGCACTTTTGAGGCTGGCACAGGGCCACTGAGCTAAATCCCTGGCCTTCTTAAAGATTTTTTTTTTTTTTTTTACCAGGGATTGAACTTGGGTCCTTGTGCTTGCAAGGCAGATGGTGGAACCACTGAGCTAAATCCCTGGCCTTCTTAAAGATTTTTTTTTTTTTTTGTACCAGGGATTGAACTTGGGTCCTTGTGCTTGCAAGGCAGATGGTGGAACCACTGAGCTAAATCCCCAGCCCTTAAAGATATTTTTGAAGGATCTATTGTTTCAGTCAGCACATGACTGCTCATCGCCTATTGCTGGGCTACAAGGTGAATGTGACCGAGATCTGCCCCAAGGACTCAGTACTTGGGACACCACCCAGAAGGGTCTGTCCTCATGAAACTGGGGCTTCAGGGAAAGGGCAGGGTTGTTTATCTCTGTGTCACTGAGAGCAGACAACAAATAATTCAGTAGATCCCACCACTGTACAGAAAGAGCAGCAGGACTCCACAGCCTCAGCCATAAGCTACTGAGGTCCGGGTGAGGAACAGTTGGAACCTCAGAGACTTAAATAAGGGCTTCTCAACCAGGTGTGGTGCTGCACATCTGTAATCTGGGAGGCAGAGGCAGGAGGATTGCAAGTAAGAGCTCACACTGGGCAACTAAATGACTTAATGAATCCCTGTCTCAAAATTAAAAAAAAAAAATTTAAAAAAGGGGTAGTGATGCAGCTCAGTGAAAAGGCCCTGTGTTCAAACCCCAGTAATAGGGGAAGGGAGAAGGGTTTTTTCATCCTTAGCACTGCTGCCATTGGGCCCTATAATTCTCTGTAGTGAGTGCTGTACTGAGTACGGAAAGGTGTTTAGTACCCATAGAAGCCAATAGCACCCCCCACCCAGCAGGCTGACAAAAAATAAAGTGTCGCTGGGCATGGTGGCACACACCTGTAATCCTGTACCCGGGAGGCTGAGGCAGGAGGATCACTGTGAGTTCGATCTGCCTGGGGCTACATAGTGAATTCTAGGTCAGTCTCAACTACATAGTGAGACCCTGTCTCAAAAAACAAAACAAAAACAAAAACAAAACAAAACAAAAAAAAAAGTGTCTCCAGACATTGCCAAATGTTGCTCTGGTGGGCAAGACCGTGCTCAGGCTGAGGATCTCAGACATAGCTGAAGGAGGTGAATGAAAGCAGAGTTTTCAGGGGCGTGGGAAGGCTTAGGGGAGCTCCAAGGAGGGATGAGGTACCAAAGACTAGCGGTGAGGGGCAGGGTTGGGGTCACCCTAAATCCTGTGGGGTACCAGTAGAGACAGTGGTGCTGGACCCAGACACAGCTGGAGGTGTGAAAAGGAGGCCCAGATAGGAGCTGAGGCCACGGAGAAAAGCAGCCACTGCCAAAGTTCAGACAAAATGGGGCCGGGAGGACAGTGGTGGTCAGCACTGGCGTGAACACTCCGCCTTTTGCTCACCCTGCCCCTTACTTTCGTGTTGATTCCTCCTTTTGGCTGATTACATTGAGACGTCAGAAGGCGTGGACCTCCTGGGACACCGAGAAGTAGAGATTGGGAGGTGTAGACAGACAAAGGGAGAAGACCCTGCTGAGGCAGGCAGGGCCATGCCCCAGGAGACAGGGCATTTGACTATGTCTTGGAGGGTGTGTAGGAGTTTTCAGAGGGAGAGAGGTGCTGTGGTTTGAATGTGTCTCCCAAATTTCTTGTGTTGAAACTTGGTCCCCAACACAGCAGTTGAGATGTGGGACTTTTGGGGGGAAACTGGATGGACGTGGTCCATTCACACATCAATGATTTTATGAGTTATCGCAGACCTGGCTTTGTTATAAACCAGGCTCTCTCTGGCTTGCTCACTGTGTCTCATGTGAAGCCCTCTGTTAGGATGCAACAGGAAGGCTCTCACCAGATCCCAGCACTGTGCTCTTGGACTTCGCATTCTCTAGAACCATAAACTGACTCTTTTACAAATCACCCAGCCTCAGATAGTTCGTTATGGCAACAGAAACTGGATTACCATGCCGGGAAAGGGTATTTCATCAGAGGAAACGGCACACACAAAGGCATGGAGTTACAAAAGCGCCTGGTTTGCTGAATTGTTTATTTAATTGTGATTGTTCCATTGATCGATTCTGTTGTGTGTGCTTGGTGACAGGTAAACATTCAAAAGGGACAAAAGGGCATAAAGTGGTCTGCCTTTCACCCCTGGCCCTAGCTTCCCATTCCTCTTTTCCCAAGGCCATTTTTCTCTCCAGAGTCTACACTCGTGGTACCCAGAAAAGGTATAAAACCTGTGTGACTTAAACTCTCAATTGGCAGAGTGCTCCTGCCTTGGACAGACACAGCATGGAGCTCCAGGCACATCCTTGGTGGACCCCTTTGTCTCTTCCAAGCCCCAAGCATGTCTCTAAGGGTCCTGCTAACTCTGGAGTTTGCTCACAGTTATTCAGTTGTTAGTTTGTGAATTGAGCTGAATTAAAGTGAACCACTGACACGAGACAGGTGTAACATGGGAGCATGCAGGAGCTCCTGGTGTGGTTTAGAAGATGTAGTTTTGGGGAGACCAAGGAATTTTTGTCTTCAAAGACTGGTTTTTGTTGGAGCCCAGGGACAGTAGACTGTGGTTTGGCCTGGAGGGGGCGCAGGTTGGTTGCAGGTTGGGTCCAAACATCATAGTGGGACCTGACCTGGCTCAGATGGACCTATCCCAGGAAGACCAGATCCTGCCTGGCTGGAGTTTAAGGCCAGAAGGGGAGATGGGGGAGTTGCTCAACCGAAGAAAATCCCACAATTCACTCATAAACCCACAAAGGGCTAGGAGCAGACACACCACCTTGGATTTCAGATGCCCAGGCAGAAGCCCAGCACCCACAGCAGCCAAGGCTTTCCCTCCCTCCACTGATCTTCTCTTCAGATGTCTCTCAGTCTCTCAAGACCCAGCCTTTCCTGACAATGCCATGTGTTGTCACTTAGGGCAAAGATGCCCACCCCAGGGGCCCACTTCTCTATGTGGTGCTGATACACACAGACCCCGCCTCCTCACTGCTCTGCGAGGAAAGGGTTGATGACCTACGATTTGCAAGCTGGGGCAGCTGAGGCTTGCAAAGGAGGGTGGAGGGTGTGCAGTTGGGTGTCATAAATGCATAGTGATATGCGTGGGCATTTTGTGTCAAAGACCTGCGGAGCGTCGAACACAGAATCAGACTCCATGAAAGCCCGGCTCTCAGGTTGCTAAGGTAGCCACCACCTCCTTCCTATCTCTCTCATCCGTCTCTCATCCATTCAGGCTTCATCTTCTCTCACCTGGGTCCTCGTTCCAGCCCTTTTTCTCTTGTCTCCGCTCCTTCCAAACCTGCACCCAGCAGCCAGAGGCATCTTTCCAAACTGCCAAACAGACCGTGTCACTCTCCTCCTTAAACTCTTCCTCGGTTCCCCTTTGCCCTCGAGGTAAAGTTCAATCTCCCCAACTCGCTTTACTGGGCCCTGTGTCACGGGGCCACTGTCGCTCACTGCTCCGCCCCTCTCCTGCACCACCCCCAACGACACCTACTTGCTTTAGTTCAGCAGGTGAACTATGCACCCCACAACCCTGGACCTTTGCACCGTCTGTTCCTTCTCTTGGAGCACCGTTGGCACCAGCACCCGCCTGGTATCTCTGGTAGAAATTCCCTTTCTTCCTGGTGTCTCCCGGTTATTTCTGTTCACATGCTTCCCACTTAGTGTGGGTCGGGGCCTCTTCCCTCCCCACACCCGACTCTGCTCCCGTGCTTGCTGGCAGGACAGATGTCACCGTGCAGACCTACATGCCCATGTTCTTGTCTGTGCCCCGCCAACCCTCCCAATCCCTGGCTCCCAGCCCTGTGGTGGGCAGAGAAGAGTTGCTGAACAATGATATGTGCTGATAAATGAACCATAAGACGTTAGGATCACAGAGTCACACAACTGCGGAGTCACAGACATGGAGAAAGAGAAGCCTAAAATCTTAGGATCATCTAATCACAGACTCAGAGAATATTAGAAACACAGAGAGCGAAAGCCCCAGAAACTTAGGATTTCACGCTTGGAAGGATTCTTGTAGAGACATCTTGTCCAAGGAGTGTTACTGGGTTAGAAAAGTCTTCGCTGTGCTCTTTGATATTCTTTATGCTTTTAGATTTATTTACATAGACATTATATTACATTTTTCTTTCAATTATTTACCTTTTCAACTGGGCATGGTGGTGTGTACCTGTAGTCCCAGCTACTCAGGAGGCTGAGGCAGGAGGATCACTTATTTGGGATCTGCTTTGGCAACTTAGTGAGACTCTGTCTCAAAATAAAAATTCAAAAAGAGCAGGGGATGTTCCACTGTGGTAGAGCACTAACCTAGCAGGGGCAAGGCCTTGGATTCCATCGCCGACACTGAAAAAAAGAAAAAAGAAAGAAAGAAGAACTTTTATGATGTACCCTATATTACTTGAGCCTGGAACTTATTTTGTAGCTGATATCAACAATGACGAAGTCCCTTCTCTTAAGGAGTTAATGTCTAGAGAAGGAAGGGAGGAGGAAGAAAATAAATGGATAAGCAAATATACAGGTGATTTTGGAGGCTCTAAGTGTAACCAAGAAAGCCACAGAAGACAATGTTGTGTTATTTGGGGCCAAATCCAGCCACGGCCTGGCTTTGCAGATGAAGCTTGGTTGGGTTCGGTCAGGTCCATTCCTGTACACATGGCCACAGCACTTTCACGCACCCAGGCAGATTTCAGTTGTTGCAACAGAGACTGTTTCAGCCTTCGAAACCTCATCCTTGAAGCTCTGTTCAGGGAAGGCGTCTCAGAGCAGTGACTTCTGAGCCGAGGCTGGAAGGGTTCGGAGGAAGTGGCCATAGGAAAAGCAGAGAAAGCCTGTTCCAGACAAAGGGACCATCGAGGAAGTGGCTCAGAAATTGGAACAGCTCTGGCACGCTGAGGACAGGGAAGAGGCCCAGGGGCCTGGCATAGAGTGACCACTGGAAGGTGACCAAGTTAGAGGAGACAACAGCAGGGAAAGGATCAGGTGCAGGGCCTTGGGCCCCGGGGCAGGGTGTCTGAGGTTTGTTCCAAGCACGATGAGAAACCCCTGGGGGATTTTAGGCAGAGACGGTGGGGTCAGATGGGGATGGGAGCCACTGCCTCTGTAGTTTGGCCCCTTGACTCCTCCTCTGGGCAAGATGGTGCCTTTCTGCTCCTTTAAACGAAGCTCTCTGGGAACTGCTTAGTTTCAGCAAGACCCAGGTAAAGATCTGGGCATCATTCCTTGACGACGCATTCAGGCCTTGGCCATCATGCAACCAGGGAGTTCTATCTTTTGACTCCCTTTCCACCCCTGCTCTTTCTACCCAGGCTGCCCTTCTAGATTCAAGAGATAGGAGAAGTTAGAAAGGGCACTGGATCCTGAGTCCTTGACTGTAGACCCTGCCCCGCAATCGATTCATGTACGACCTTGAGAGAAACAGGAAGCTTCTCTGGGTCTCGGTTTCCGCATCTGGAGAGTGAGGTGAGGGTCCGGTTCAGTCCAAGACCGGGCTGTGAAAGGTGGGATGGTGCTGGATACCCACAAAAAGGTCCTAGTAACGGTGCTACAGGAATGTGACAGTGCAGCTGGGGTGCATTTGGCCAGTCAGGGGTTGCTGCTGCGGGCAGTGAGAAACAGGGTGGCTGGTCTATTGGGCAGAAGGCTTCCTGCGAAGCCTCTTCAGTTTTCGAATAACAGTGCAGCTCAGGGTCTCCCAGAGCCCTGTAGAATGGCAGCATTGGAGGTGTTTGGCTGGAGCCAAGACCTTTGATGAGGAAATACCTGGAGCCTGATCGGCGCCCAGTCCCGCTGTGGGTCGGACACCCTTTGCTGCGCTGTTCATCGGCTCTTTGACCTCTCTATTCTCGCACACAGAACAGGAAACCTGAGCTAGGGTGCGTCAGTCGGTCGTAAGAGGGAGCAGCGTTTTCTGCACCACACGGAGAGAAAACAGTGCCAATTCAAGGATGCCGTAATACCTTCCTACCTTCCTGGCAGTTAGGACCCCCTGCCCGGGTACCAGGGATGGAACTCAGGACCTTGCGCTTGCCGGGAAGATGCAACACCGTGGAGCTACATCCCTGGCCCCTAGAATTTTATTTTATATTTGTCAAAAGAACTCTTCGAGATGGATATGGTGGCAAATAGCTACAATTCCAGCACTCTGGGAGGCTTAGGCAGGAGGAACGCAAGTTCAGGCCCAGCCTGGAGAGCTCAGTGGCTTAGCAAGACCCTGTCGCAAAATTTTAAAAATATAAAGAGGTATGGATGGAGATGTTGCTCATTGTGAAGGTCCTGGGTTCAATACGCATGCGCGCACACACACACACACACACGCACACACACACACACACACACACACACAATAAATAAAAAATAAAGCCGGGTGTGGTGGTGCACACCTATAATCGCAGCACTCGGGAGGCTGAGGCAGGAGGATCGCTGTGAGTTCAAGACCAGCCTGGGCTACATAGTGAGTTCCAGGTCAGTCTCAACTACATAGTGAGACCCTGTCTCAAAAAACAAAAACAAAACAAAACAAAACAGAGCTCTTTGAGACTTAGACTTAGGTGTTTGTTTTCTTAGCAGGGCTGGAGATTGACTCCAGGGCCCCCACATGTTAAGAATATGCGTTACTCCTGAGTTACATTCTCAGCCATTTATAATTTTTTAAAATCATATATCACTCTTTTTTTCATTGAGTTTATTGATACTTTTTAGGTATACAGCACAATTACATTCGTCAATGGAATCTTGTACCTTTACATGATGTATCTTGGTTCTTACAAAAATCATATATCGCACATGCACATATAAAGGAAAATATAAGTGAAACAAATTCATTAAGAAATTCATAAAACTCCTTTTCAGATGTGGTCCGGCCATGCAGGTGACCTTTCTACCCAGAACCCCATTGCTGGTATTGTCCATGCAGTCCTGACTGGTACCACTAAGCATCCACCCGCAGTGCTCCCTGGAAGAAAAGGCCCGCTGTCCTCTCATGGTCTCTTCCAGCCCAGCCGCTCCTACCACAGGCTTCATTGGCAGATTTCAGGAAACCACCAACTTGTGTCCTTCCTCAAATGTTTCTTAAACTGTTGGTGATCAAACCCCAAGCAGGTGCAGTTGTCCACTTAGGCCACCAGAACTAATGACCAGAACCAGCAGGGCCATAGCCACCACTTGATTTAGCCAATAACAACTGAGTGATGCCATGGATTTAAAGACACCCTAATTCCGGAGGTAACCAATTTCCACGATGTAGAAAAGGGCCCACGGTAGGATTTTTAAAATGTGCTAACCATTCTCTCCGGGTTATGTGAGGATGAACTGAGTGTGTGACGGGCCCTGACCACAGGCCTCAAAGTGCCCGGCTCAGCAGGGCCACTCCCTCGGGCATTACTCAACGGTCCTCTGCCTCCTCTGCTCAGGGCATCGCCCTCCTCGCAGGGCCAGCTCAGGTTTATGGCGACAATCGCTGCCCTTGCCAGACATGATCTCAAAACCATAAAGGGTTTTACAGTTTCACACTCCTCGAGATAAGCCTGGGGAGCCCTTCCCAAGGCCGTGAGCAGTTTCAGAGCTCAGGGGGAGAGGCTGGGCATTGTACAAGTTGGGAATGGAACAAGTTTTTATGGCCCCAGCTTCTGTAAAAATACCAGGTTCTTGTATCATCCGCTCGAGTCTTCTGGTCTCAGCACCTACAGTATAGTGAGATTCATGGATTCATTCATTCATTTGGCAAATAGGGAAGGTTATTCAGGTCCCACCAGCACAGATTTTCTCACTCTGCCACTCGGGTGCTGCATGTGGACTGAGGGACAGGTCACTTCCCCTCATCTGTAGGACAAGCAGGCTTCATTTAACCTCAAGGTCACTATGTGGCCAGCAAGTTTGCCAGCACACCCAGCACATAGCAAGCCCACAATAAAGTTGAGTGAAGGCCTTTTGTCCATCTGTCTTTATCCTACTTGCATTTTTCTGGCTCCTCCTTCTCTTTCCAACCTCAGTGGTGGTTTAACTCAGAGTGTAATCCTCACCTCTAACCTGTTTGCTCACTATGCCTTCTCTTTAAATGAGCTCAAGCAACTATTTGGCTCTTTCCTTTCATTTTTTTATTATGGTATAATTTCCACACACTAAAGCTCATTCTTGAGAGTGTGTGCTTCTGCAAGTCTTGGCAAATGCATAGTCATGTAAACACATCCCAGGCAAGATTTCACAAGGCATTCCCACCACCTCCTAGCCCTCTTCCCTGTACCCTTTGATCTTCAAGCCCCCCAGCCCGGCTCCAGCCTCTGGTAATCACAGCTCTGTCCCTGTGGTTCTGCCTGTTCTTGAATCTCTTACAGGTGGAGTTGTATGGGAGGCAGTCTCCAAGCCTGGCCTCTGTCACTCAGCATAATGTCTGGGAGATCTATGTTTCTCATGTTCGTACTTTGCTCCTGTTCATTACTGGGCAGAATTCCCATTCAGTTTTCAAGTTTCTCATCTACACTTACGACTTGGACTTTTCACCTCCAGCCCCAACTTTTCCCTGAGCTCTAGATTCATATATCTTATGTTTCCTTGGATGTTTCACTGGCATCTTGAGCCACACATCCAAAACAGAACCCTTCCTTTTCTAACCCAAACCTGCAACTCCTATGGCCTTCCCTGTGTCGACAGATCATGCCATCAACCCCGCTGTTATTCCTAGTCCTTGTCTTCACACTCTTGGGCAAGTTCTACTCTCAAAATATCCCTACCTGACCACCCCTCACCACCAGCAGCTGTATTTGTTCTTCTGCTGCACAGCAAACAGCCACAAATGCAGTTGCTTAAACCACACACTGTTTATTTCAAAGCTCTGCAGGGCAGGAGCTTGGACAAGGTGTGATTGGGTTCTCAGCTTAGGAGTCAGTTGGGCTGTGTCCTCCCTGAAGCCTGCAAGGAAGGATCCAAGCTCACATGTGTTTCTTGATGGCTGGATTCAGTTCCTTATGGTTGTAGGACTGAAGTCACCATTTTCTTACTGGGTATCAGCCAACTGTCACTCTTAGCTTATGGAAGCTGTTGATATTCATGGGTTCTCACCCCATCTTCAAAGGCAGGAGCAGGAAACCTGCCCCACATGGAATCCCTCTTATAACCTCTAATATAATTTGCCAGGAAGAACCCAATTCCTTCTAAGGCTCAGCTTGAAGTGAGGCCCTAGAGGATAATCTCCCTATCACAAATTCAACTAGTTTGGGACGTTAATTACTTTATGAAATCCATTCACAGAAGCACCTAGATTAGTATCTGCATGAAAAGAGAGAAAAGCTGTGCATATACTCGGAATCAAGATCTGAGATCTGGCTTTGAATTCTGCCTGCTCCCCAGCCCCTGTCTATGCTGCCTCTGTCTCTCACCTCACTGCAGTCCAGGCCACCTCTTGGCTTCCTGCTTATACTCTCTGTCATTATAATCCATCCTCTAGACAGCATGGTGACTTGTGGCATATGAAACATACTTGGGAGGCTGAGTTGGCCTCAAAAAAACAAAAAATATGAAGCACATTGTATCATCCCCCCACATTCAAAAACCCCTAAGAATCTGGGTCTCTCACTTTGCCATTGTACCTAAAATAAAATTAAAAACCTTTGTTATGACCCATCTGACTAGGCCCTGCTTACCTCTCACATTCAGCAAATACTTAACACAGCTCACACACTACTTGTTGAATGAATGAGTGAATCTATTCTGGACATTTTCTACCGATTTCTTTTGGTTCCATTCTCTAAGGCTACTATTTTGGGCAGAGATTCTCTCTTCTCTGATCCAGTACATGAGTCTCCTTGCTACAACAACACCTAGTCCATCTGTCCTCTATACTGTAGCCAGAGTGACTGGCCACAACCTTCCCTGTTCTGAAATCTACTTCCCTTGAATGAATTCCAGATGCGTTGGTCCAGCACTTGAGTGCCCACCCCAGTAAACATGCTTCCGGAAGTGGAAAGAGGCCTCAGTGGAATTCTGGGAGATTTTAAGGATACACGGGAACCACATTAAGTTACATTGTCCCCAATGACAGCTCCTTTACAGGTCTTCTTTCCTTCTGAAAACTTTGGAAAAATCTATATTGGATACGTTTATGCCTCTAACATTTCTGCATCTCTGTGATACTTGTGATCTCCCTCACAACTTTTTCTTTTCAAGACAGCATCCCACTATGTTACTCAGGCTGGTCTTAAACTCCTGGGCTCAGGTGATTCCCTGACTCTGCCTCTTGAGTCACTGGTCCTACAAGTATGTAGTACTCTGTGTAATTTCAAGTTTTCTTTTTCATAAAGAAATAAAAGAAGAGGAGAGCTTTCTCCATGGCAATTCTATCTGATCATGGAATTTTTGTGTGTGCTTTAATTGTGAAATCATCTTCTATTTATGGCCAGTGATACAGTGTTCTTATTCATGTCAACGACCTCACATTTGAAGAGAATGCTCATGAATTGGTTTAAAGATTCATGTTAGGAAACAGAAGGTACCGTGGTCCTCAGGCACGCAGAAGGGCAAGTGCAATGCAGCCCCCAGGGTTCCTCACACCTGCAGGCTTCCCCCTGCTTCTCCCACACAGGGCCCCTGCTCACCTCCACCTCCAGCAAGCACTTCTGTCTCTCCTCTGCCTCATTGCTGCTGGATCCTCCTCCTTCCAAGGGCACATCGCTCCCCACCACCCCTGGAAATCTCTCCCCACTGCTTCACTGGCTGTCACTCTGGCTCCATTGGGTCTTGATATTCAACTGCCTGCTATTTTTCCCTCTGTGGGCTTGTTACTTTTCCAGGAGGGAAGTGTCCGGTGTTGTTTCTTCTTTGTAATCTCAGGATGCCTCACTGTGGGGCTTCACCTATCAGCCTTCAGTGATTGCTGAACTTCCCACTCCTCTCACTACTGCACCCATCATGCAGTGCCCGAGTCATCAGCGTCCTCCTCCATCCCCTCCTGTGGCGTGTGGAGCCAGGTGGGCATCCCAGATCCATTGTCACACCAGCTAAGGACTTTGGGCAAGTCCCTTCCTCCTCCTGAGCCTGTTCTCTCATTTATAAAACAGAACAAGAATGACTGACGGAAAGGGTTGCTGTGGGGATCAAATTATATCTAGCCGTGTCTGGCAGAGAGGAACAAACAGCTCCATAAACATTGCTCTGGGCGCCATGATTCAGCTTTCAGCACCACCATCATCAGCTACATGGCACCTTGGATTCTGGTCCTTAAATCGCCTCTTGGGATTTCCAGATGACTGACTTGCAATCAAAGGTGATCTGAGTTCTACAAAGGAGGAAGTAGGGCAATCTCATCAATTTGGGACGACAGAACATTTATCCTGCATGCCATTTTCATTGGCTGTTCAAGCAGCCTGTCACCCAGTGTCCCTTCTGCTTCTGGTTCCCACTCTGAACACAGGGAGAATGGCATTGGCAGCTTCTAGTAGCGTGATTCCAGAAACAACCTTTGAAGGGGAGCTAAAAGGAGGAGTCTCCTGGAAGCCCCGACTTTTATTCAGCCCTGTAGTTAATAGCAAAAACATAGGCCCAAGTCCTGGCCCAGTGCCTCACTGGCTGGGTGGCTTCTGACAAGTTCCTGCACCTTTCTGAAGCTCAGTTTCAACATCTCTGAAATGGGGGTGCTGGTGTTTGTCACCCAAGCTGCTGTTGTTTAGCAACCAAAATGGAAACCGAACATGGAGTTCTAGCTACTCACACTGAGACTGAGATTAGCTGGGGCAAAGGGCTGGTGAGGTGGAAGAACCAAGGTCAAGGAGAATTTATGGCCTCTCAGCGTTTATTGTTTTGATAGGGATTTATTAAGCCCAATTTAGGACTGAAATAGCCTCTGCTGGCCCCCACCCCCATGGCCACACTGGCAGGGCATGGACAGGGCCTTCATTGCGACATCTTTGCAAACATTTCCTGGTACTGACAAATGGAGGGAAGGGACAGGAAGGTAGGAATGGCCCCAGGGCTGGACAGGCAGGTGATGGGTGCTGTTGAGGCTGGAGAGATTAATGGTTAGCCTCTTACCAGAAGGAGGCTGCTGAAGGACTCATTTGTACTCTCTTGTTTGTATTTGTCCTAGTATCACATCTAGCACAGTTCCCATTGGCTTATCCAACTGAAGCCCAACATTGCTTGAGGGAGATATCATTCCCACTTTATAGGGGTGGCTCGGAGAGGTGCAGTGACTGGCGAGAGATTACATTGATCACCGAGAGGTGTGACTCCCAGACCAGAACCAGTGGGAAGAGTTGAGAGTCACCCTGTCCACTCTCATCTTGGAGTGTCACCTAAGCCAGGCATCCTTAGTTTAGCCATCACTGAATGTTGTGATGTGCTGAGAGATTGGGCTGTCCAGAGAAACAACTCGATTTGTATCATTTGCCAGTTGTGGTGTAAACGTTTCCTTGGTGGCCAATGGCAAGGTGCTGACTTGACATCGCTAAATTTGGAGCTGAGAAGAGAAACTGAGAATTGGCTGTCACAAGCCAAGCCACTCCAGCGCATCCCAAGTAAACGTGAGGCCAAGACCCAGGCCACCACCCCAAGGGGAAAAGACCAAAGTGCCTGTAGGCCTGGATGGAACTTCTCAGGCACATTTCCCACTTTCATATTTTTTTAAAACAGTACTTGCTTTTATGAAATTTCCTCATGTTTGTGCAACATGGACATGGCTGGGTGAGGTGACCCAGAGAAGGGCTCCATCTTGGGTCCTGATGGCAGGGACAGGCCCTTGGATCTTCTTGCCATTGTTCCACATCTTTCTATCACCCTCTTTCTTGTTCCTCCTTTCTTTAGAAGGAAGGATCAAGTTTCACTCTCTCTATATGAGGAGTTTGTGAAGTCAAGAGATCTTTGCCCCTCAAGGAAAATCACTTCCTTGAACCTCAGTTTCTTCATCTATACAACGTGAGGTCATCATAAGGTCTAACGTACTTACTTCTTGATATGAAGTCTAAAATAATGGAGCAAGGCATGGTAGCACATACCTATAATGCCAGCACTCTGAGAGGCTGAGGCAAGAGGACTGCAGGGCAATTTAGCAATATACGGAGACCCTGTATCAAAATAAAAATAAAAGGGCTGGGAATTAGCTCAGTGTGAAGGCTCTGGGTTCAAATCTTAGTAATAATACACACACAGGAGGATAAGAAAGTATTTTGTGTATTATAAAGATTCTAGGATTATTTACTAAAACCTTTAAAAAAGACATCTATACAAGGGCTTAGAAAACATATGCACCATTTATTTTGTTGTAGTATAAACTTTTTGTTAAAATGCATGAGTAAGAAATGTTTTTTGCTTCTTTGCCCCATCGGGCGGCAGTGATGGGAGTTGGGGAGTCTGCGTGGTACCTAATGACAACCGTGCACCCATAGGAAGAGGCAGATCACGATAGAATGCAGTCCACCTTCCAGAATCGCTCGATGTGAATTTCACAATTCATTAGGGCAGATCACAAGAAAATCCAGCAAAGGTGATTGGCTTGGCCATTGTAAGAAATTGAGGAGCATCCAGCTGCAGCCCTCTCTTCTCCTGAGAGCTATATGGATCCTGGAAGTTCCTGAGAACTTCCTGAGGAGGTGTCTTGGTGACAGTGTCCATACTTGCCTTGCACCACCCCTATTTAGTACATCAGATTTAATGTTTTAGGGTCACGATTCAGGAAGGAATTCCAATGTAGTATCCTCAACTTAGAACCAGAAGAGTAAACTTTTCTTTATTTTGTGTTTCCTGTATTGCAATAAAGTTATTAAAGTGGAATGAATTTCTCCTCCAGAAAGGATGGATTAGGGGCAGAGGATTGAGCCCCTACCCCAGAAGACTGGTACCATTAAAAGCCACCATTACATTACCCCATGGACAATTCTTTTCTCAACTCTGCTCCCATGACAGAGGCCTTGGGCAACAGTGGTGGCAGAGGGACAGAACAAAGAATGGGAATGGCTGCAATGACCAGAATGATTCCCGCTTTCCTGCCTCATGCAGACTGGTCTGAGCCATTTGGCTGGGAATTCTGGAGCACTGGAGTGAGGGTGGCTGGAGAAAGCTTGAATGCTCTGTGCAGGGAGTGGTCTCTCCTGGAGTCTGAGACATGTCTTGCTGGAGCAGGGAGGCCAATCCTGACAGCTCTGGGCCACAGAGTCCTCTGAATCATGGCCCCAGTACGTCTTCATATCTTTCTTGCAACAAGAAACAATCACTAATGGTGGACTATCTGGGCGCTGGGTACTGTTCCCCTATCCACTTGGAAGGATCAACCTTGTAACCAGGCCAACGGCTCACTGTCGTACTTGGTCACTCCTACACTTTTAGGATACATCCCTTTTAGTCCCACTGGTCAGTGGCATTTTTCAGAATCTCCCCAAAGCCATCAAGGTTCTGTAGGGAAAAGGTGCTGGTTGCTCTATCCTGGGGTTTAATGTTTCCAGAATGTACCCTGAATGATTATCTGCAGCGCAAGCCTCAAAGCCAGACTCTATAATTCCTCCCCTGCCCCTCATCCATCTATAGACTGACAGGCCAGATTGGTTTGTCTCCCAGGAACCAGATCCCTATTGTTCTTCTCCCAGAGTTGGGGAGTAAAGAGAGAAAAGGGGTCAAGAGTCATGAATTCACCTTCATATTCATCAGCAAACAGGATTTGGGACCTTCAGTGGACTCGAGTGTAGTCTCAGGCCAATCTTAGTCCTGGGAGTGGGCAGAGCTTCTAGAAAGAATGAGCCTTTGGGTCCTGGTAAAGGACCGGGAAGTCCCTCAGCAGGATCACAGCGAACATGGGGGGTTCTTTTAGGTGGTTAAGATCTCCTATTCTGATCCGGGGAGACCTGGATTCATGGCCTGACTCAGTCACTGACTATCTGTATGAGTTCCAGATTTAAAAAAACAATCACTTAACCTCTTAGAACTCAATTGCATCTTCAGTAACAATCTCTAGGCAATTGGGAGGACTCCGTCAGACACTGGATGTCAGATGCTTCGGACAGTGCCTAGGAAGGAGGAAGAGCTTGCGAATGGATGGAAATAATTCCTCCCTGAACTATCCCTACTTGGAGGTGCCCCGTCCCCTCCTTTCCATCTCCATGCTGTCATTCTCATTACATCATAAGCCCCATCTGAACTTGCTGCTCCCTCCCAGCCTTCCACCCTTTGTAGGACGCTGTATTCATCTTCTGACAGCCTGGGGTAACCCTTATCACCTACTCCTGGCCTCAGTCTAGCATTCAAGGCCCCATGTTCCACTCTCCCCCAACTCTAGTTGCAGTTGTCAACCCGGGACTGCTCTCTCATTGTCCAAAGCCCTTGCGGACCATCGTTCTAGTGCCCACACCAACGCCTGAAGAAGGAAAGTGTAGCAGAGCCTGAGGAGGAGGAATGGTGTCTTCCTGCTCAGCAGTCTCCTGCCTCCACCTGCCCCAGTCGGCACTTGTAGAGTATTCCGGGATGCATGGGGGAATGGCTTCCATGTCTTCCTCAGCCTCCAGAGAGGTGGCTTTGGAAAAGACAAAATGGCAGAGGAAGGTGACAGCAGAGGGTGAAGAGGGGTATTGGAGATGGGGGTAGTAGAAGAGGGAGGAGTAAGGTGTCACAGCCTGACCCAGCCTCACGGGGCTGTGACTGGACACCGTGACCAGTACCAGGGGAGCAGAGTCCCAACTGGAAGGAGAGGGAGCTGTGCCTAGGCAAGGTTCCATAGCATCTCCAGTCTGCTGTCCTTGTGGGGTGAAGAAGTTCAGGGCTTGGATGAAGGTGAAGGTAGTGGCTTCAACATGAGGAAAGTTGTCCAAGGCAGCAGAGGGCTTTCCAGCCGATGACTCCCCAAGTCAAAGCCCTATCACCCAGAGCACAGGGTCAAGGGTAGCAACGGGATGTGGCTCTCAGCCCACGTTCCTGGGCCCTTCCCCCTTTCCATTCCTGCTCTGGAGCTGGCCCTCTTGTCACGCCTTCCTTGGCTGTGACCAAGTGGTCACCAGGCATTCCCTGAGGGGGGTAGGGTGAGCTTGCAGAGCCCCTGATGCCTGCAGCTTGCTAGATGACTTCCTGCTTGGTGATGGTCGGCTGGGGGATGGCAGAGGGGGGCTTGACGATTGTGGCGATGGCTCCTGGCAGGAGCTTGTAGGGCTCAGACCCTGAGCCACCCGGCGGCGAGGGTTGTGGAGTCTCAGGGGTGGCTGAAAGGACAAAGAAACAGGCTGCTCACAATTCCATGCTTTTGGGGAGTAAATGAAGAGCTCTGGGAAAGTTCTTCCTTCTCTCTGAGACTTAATTTCTTCTTTTATAAAATGAGAGAATTAAACTAGATAAATTCTAAGATTTCTAATGGCTCCACCCTTCTACAAATCCCCAATCATAAAATTTAAGTTCTGTGAAGCCTAGAAGGTTCAACCACCCATTTCCTCCACCATTTTGTACAGATACTTGGGTGGCTTTTCCCAAACCAGGGAACAGGTCAAACTGTCCTGTGACATCCCCAGTGAGATATTTACAAGGAACGTTCTTTCTTGGAACAAAAAGTAACAGTTGATGAAATCTGGGGTTAACTGGCACAAAAAGTACCATTTCTTTGATATTTAGGAAATGAGTAACAGAAACTAATTGATTCTACTCCTTCCACAGTATTTGGGGAATAATTGTGACCCAAATGGCTAACTCCATTCAATGGACAGTTTTCCCAAAGAACAATTTCAACGAAATGCCATTTCATCTGAGTGAAACACCTCATCTCATTGGTAATTTTATTTTCTGAAGAGCCATGCCCAATGAGAGATTCACCTCAGTGGTCTAGTCCAGTGGACATCTCTACCCAAATGACAGGCTCCTCGAGTGGGCTAAGTGATAGCCTTATCCAGTTGGACAGCCTTACTTCAGTGGACACTTTGACCTAACAGATAATGTCATCTAATGGAATTCTCACCTGATGAACAGTTGTTACCCAATAGTAGCCAAGTGCACCCAGTGAATTTGCTCATCCCAAGGACAGTTACATTTAATATAAGTTGTCAGTCACCCAATTGAAGATACAGCCTCACTGAATAAACAGCTTTAACAGAGGACCTCATTCTCTACCCAGAGAACATCTGTACCCCAGTTTACCTCTAGACTCAACCTTGTCCCACCTCCTCCCCTTGCCCCATCCTCACCCCTTGCAGGGGAGCCCACGTTGCCCACCTGCCTGCCCCCTGGGTCGGGGCCACTCACACATCTGTCCGTTGCTGAGGTGAGCAGGCATTGTGTTGGCAACAATGACGTTGGTGCCCATGTGTTCCTGCATCAGGTGAGGGTGCAGCGGGTGGTGAGCGTGAGGTGCATCACTGGAGGACCCTGCAGATAGAGAAGAGCTCAGTCAGGAAGGAGAGTCAAGGATAAGGACCATGGGCCTAGAGGCACCATCTTCAGGTGTGGCCAATCTGCCTCAACCCTGCCAGAACCTATGGGGTTCCTGGTCCTGGTTTAGTAAGTCAGAGCGTACCATTTCAGTCCATGGGTTTCATGGGGCTATTGAGAGGACCCAAAAGACCCAGAGAACAAGCATGATTTGAAAGAAACAAGGAGTATATAAGGAGCTCTGAGACCATTTGAATTATAATAAATAGTGCACTGGCTGAATAGTGAAATGATGGATTTAATCAATGGCCCTCAAGCTCCTTGACATGTGAGTCCTTCCTCCCAAGTCCTCTCTGCCTCATCCTTCATATCTCTGCTTCAGCCAGGCTGGCCCATATGGAGCATCTATGTGTCTCTTGTATTTTCCTATCTCTGTGTTTCTGCTCACACTGATTTGTCCACCAGAGATGCCTTCTCTGCTGCCTACCATGTCCATAAGTTCAAATCCCACTCATGTATTTTCTCTTTTTGGAAGCTTCTTTTGATTCTTTCCACTCTCCTTCTTTTCCTTCACTGGAATTCCCATAGTAATTTATCTGTAATGCACCTTTGGGAAACAGCCACTTGGGTCTATGGTCATTACAATTACAGGTGCATTTTTCTTCTTTGCTTTGATGGCCTAGCAAAGCGTCTGGAACACAGTAACTGATTCAACGGGAGCCAGGGAGTGATAAAAGCATAGAGCTATAAGCTATGGTCATTAATGTGATATTGATGGACTTTTAAACTTTAATAGTCTTCTAAAATACATTTGTTTCAAGGATATCTAAGTTACCAAGCAACTAATATATACCAGGTACCAGTTTATAGCACTTTTTGTGTTTTACATAACTTAATCCTAGAGGATAGGTAAATTATTATCCGAGTCTAATAAGATAATATATCCAGAGAGATTAATTTACCCAAGTTTATCTGACAAAAGACCACAAGCTCTTGATGCCAATTCCAATGACAACTGTTTCATAATAACCCCATATTCACAGGATCAGTAGGAAAATGAAATAAGCTACTACCTGAGCACGGTGGCACATGCTTGTAATTTCAGCTCTCTGGGAGGCTGAGGCAGGAGGATGGCAAGTTTGAGCCCAGCCTGGGCAACTTAGTGACCTAGCAAGATTCTGTCTCAAAGTAAAAATTAAAACAAAGGCTGAGGATATAGCTCAGTGCAAAGGCCCTGGGTTTAATCACCCATATTGGAGAAAAATAAAGCCACCAGTGGTTGACAGTAGTTCTTAATTAGGGATAGTTTTGACCCTTTGGGAGACATGTGACAAGATCTGTGGACATTTTGGGTTGTCACCACTGCAGACGTGCTACTGGCATCTCATGGGTAGAGGCTAGAGATGTAGCCAAACAGTGCCCAGGAGAGTCTCATGATAAAGAAGTATCCAGGCCCAAATGTCAGTAGTGCTTGGGCTGAGAAAAGTTGCCCTTTGTTACCGACAACTACACCACCTCCAAAGCCTCCAGCCCAAGTATCCACACTTTGATTTCTCCTCCCATCCTTCCAGCTCACCCCATCCAGTACCATCTCTGCAAAAATCCTTCAGGCCTACAGAGGGGATCCATTTGCTCTCTCCCACGTCTCATTACCTAACGGCCCATCTTATTTTTCATTTAGTACAGCCAGGATTCCATGGCCCATCATTATGATACTTGCACGAGGCCATTCTCGACTCCCTCATGCCTCCCTTCACAGGACAACATTTTCAGAGGATTGTCTGCACGTGTCCACTTTCCTACTCACTCACTCTGTAAACACCTCAGTCTGGTTTGCATACTCATAATCCTCTGGCCCTGCTCTCAACACAGGTGCCAAGAGCTGCCATGTTGCCACCCAGCAGACACTTCCCACCCTCCTCCCCCATCTCTGTTGAATTTAATGCCATTAAAAGCTCTGTCTTCTTAAAAACACTCTCCTCTTGGATTCTGAAGTTTCCCTGCTTTTCTCCCCTCTCTCTGGCTAATCTTTTTCAACAGCTTTCCATGGCTTCCTCTTTCCCTGTGACTCCAAAATGATGGAAAGCCACTGCCTTGACCTTCTGTTTGAACCTCAGATTCTGACATTTAGTTGCCACCTGGATGGCTCAGCTTGGGTACCTAATGGTCCTCTCAGCTTCCACTTAAATCCACTTGATGAATCTCAGGAACAGCTTGGCCTCAAACCCCAAACCCAGCCTCAAGCTGTCTCCTTGGTGTTCCATATCCCAGTAAATTACTCCATCAACCTTTCTGCCACTCACAGCAAAAACGTAGGCTTCTCCCTTGACTCTTTCTTTTCCTATCACTCCCCACCTCTGGTCCAACAGTACTTCCTGTGGGTTCCTCCTCCAGATACTGTTGCTGGTCAAGCACACACCTCTGTTTCCATGATCCAAGCCTCGCCTGCCCTTTCCATAACTAGAGATAGTGACATTCCCAGGAGTTTCTCTGGCTTCTGCATTGTTCCCCTGAAACTTACTCTCTCCCCAGCAATCAGTGTTTTGTTTAAAACATTAGTCTCATTGTCAGTTTCCTTCCAAGAGATGCAATGAGAATAAAATCTAAATTTTTGACCATAGCCTTTGATTTTGTTTTTCCCTAATGTCTGTCTTCATCTCATACAACTCCACTGTCTAACGACCTTGCCCCTCCTTTTCAAACACATAACCTTCTCCTGCCACAGGGCCCGTAACTAGTTTCTCCTGCTTGGAGTGTTTCTCTTGGC
>NW_022900934.1:15513982-15591238 GCF_012274545.1 Fukomys damarensis
ATTATTATTATTATTATTATTATTATTATTATTATTATTTAGTTTCTTGGGTTTTCAATCTTCTATTTCCTTTTGGCCATCAGGTCTTAGCCTGAAAGCCACCCCTTCAGTGAGGTCTCCTTTGAATAAGTCATCTTTTTGGTTAAATTCTAGCATACTACCTGTTTATTTAAAAATCTGGAGTTACTTTCTTACTGTGTACTTGGTCATGGTCTGTTCCTCATGAACCTTTGTGCACACACTTGTACACACATACCCTGAAGGAAGGCAGAGACCTTGTTCCTTCCTGAGCCTCCAGCACTTAAAACAGGGACTGGCATGTGCTAGGCTCTCAGAATCTGGGCCCATGGACTTCTGTCCTTGTCCCCATTCTCCTGATGAGGGAACCGAGATTAAGCAACCTGCCCAAAGCCACACACTGAGGAGGCAATGGAGGCAAGCTCAAGTTTGCACAAGGATTATCTCCCAGGCAGGTGCCCCAGTGCCCCTCTGTATGGGCTGTACGGACCTCCCAGCAGCATCTCCTGCAGCAGGTTGTCGATCTTGGCCATGCCGAAGAGTTTGATGAACTGTATCTGCTCAATCATCTGCCAGGTGATACTCTGCAATGTGGGCAGCAGCAGCAGCAGCTCACCAAAGCGGCCGCGTGAGTCATACTGGCGGTCATTGATGTAGTCCTCCAAGCTCACCTGGACCTGCGAGCGCAGCCGCTTGATCTTGCCTGGGTCGCTCAGCCCCTTGGCATCTGCAGTGGGAGGGGATGGCAAGGAGATAAGCAGGGCCCAGATGTCCAGTGACTTGTGGGGCCCAGGTGGTGGGGGGCTCAGTGATCCAGAGCTGCACAGGGAGCTGACAGCAGTACCAGAACAAAGATTCAAGGTGCTCAATGACCAGAGCACACTAGCACAGACTGTGCCTTCCTAGATCCAGGCAAAAAATGTTTCGGTTGTGTTTGCTAAGATACCAAATGCAGGAGTCGGGAATAAGAGATAGAAGGCGGAATCTCAGGAATATAGGGCACACTCATTTTACACATAGGGAAACTGAGGCACGGGACAAGAAAAGGACTTGCCCTAGGTCACACAGGCAGTTGGTGGCAGAGCCTTGAGGTCGACTTTGGTTTCCTGATCCATAGTTGAGGTCCCATGATCCAGATCCTGGCACAGCCTGCCTCGGATGCACTGGGTCAGTCTCTCCTTCCCTCCATGCTGTACCTGTCATCTGAGACTCAGCTGACATTTCACGCCCTCCAGGGAGTCTTCTCCGTCCTACCCTCCCAGGCCTACATTGTATGTCCATCATGTCCCTAAATTTCAGTGGATCCTCCATCACTGTGGACTACACAGGAGGGAGTCATGTCTTCCGTTAGACTGCGAGCACTGTGTGAGCAGGCTCATGTCTTTATTTGCCATTTTAAACTGAGTATCACAACACCCACTCTACAGATAGTCGATATTTATTGAATAGATAACTGGTTGAAGGCATGGAGAGAGGGAGGAAAGGATGAATGCAAAAAATATCAGTGAATAAATTCTACATCCTTAACCTAATATTTTACTTTTTAACACTTCGATCTCAACTTTCATGAAAATAATTATGAACAGAGGAAGCGGCAGAAAAAGAGTTTGCCCCTGCTTCTAATGGGCTTTCTCCCCTGCCTATATTTATGTACTTTGATTCATCACCAAACTTTCACTGAGCACGTCCCCGACTCAGCCCCACAATCCCACACTAGTCCCACATGTGTTACTGAGCAGTTTCTGCCTCCCCAACTCCTGCCAAGCACTGCAGAACATGCAGTTTAGGCCAGGCCCTAAGCAAAAGCAGAACTAGAAATCTCACCCTCTGGGAAAGGGGAAACAGCATGTGGAACGCACGCACATGCGTTTGAGATTAGCTAGGTAGGGACTGATGAGAGTCTGAAGTTCCAATCGAAGTGCCGTCATTGCCTGGTTGTGTGACATTGGTCAAGTGGATCGGTCACCCTGTACCTCAATTTCCTTATTTGAAAAATGAGGACAATAATAATTCCTACCTCAGTTAGTAAGATAATCTTCATAAAGTACTTAAACCATGCTTCTTGAGCACTCAACACATGGTCATTTTCTTCCTCATTGCTGTCACTACCCGAAGTGATCTGTACACAGGCAGTGCCCAGCACACTCTAGCCAGTGAGGGGGAAGAAAGCAAGTGAGCCTCTGGGCCTGCGGCACCTTGACACTGGGGAGGGGAAGCAGGCTTTGCACAAAGATGTGACTCCAAAGACATTTTGTGAAAAAGCAGACACAAAAGTCAGTACATGGAATGGGGAGAGAAAAGAGCCACAAACAAAAGCTGGGGTGCAGTTATCTTCTGCAGCAGCGTTAGGAGACATTGTCCTAAGTTGATAGGACCAGAAATAAAGGCATGAAAGCACATGACTGCAAGCTGCAGAGGTGGTCAGTCAGGCACAAAAAATAGCAATAAAATTCCATAGGGAGTATGGGGAAGAAAAGGCGGGGGCACTGATGGAAGAGAGTGAAACCCATAGCCAGAATAGCGGGAAATACACGGTCTAAAATGTGTGAATCAAGAACCATGGGGCTGGACTGCAGCTCAGTGGTGGAAGTCTTGTTAGCATGTGCAAGGACACTGGTTCCATCCCATAGCACCACACAAACAAGACAAAACAGAACGAGAGATATAATGCTTAGCAGCTTTTCAAACTGTGAAGTTAACTGCAAAAGGAACAATTGAAAGAATCAGAAATGCTTATCCTGGGGAAGAGGCTTCAGGTTGGAAAAGTGGGATGTATTGAGGAGAGCTATTTGCAATGTCGAGTTTATGTAGATATTATTTTGATAAAGTTTTCTGAGGAAAAGAAGCAAAGATGAAAGCAAAAGAAGTTAGGAGGGAAGGAGAAAAGAGGAGGGAAGGAGAAAAGAGGAGGAAAGGGAAAAAGGGAAAGAAAAGTGCAGGCCTTTGGAGTCAGGACCTTGACACCTCTTTGAACCTTGATTTGCCTCATCTATTCAGTGGGGCTGATGAAACAACTTCCCCTGGGGCCATGATGATGAAAGAGGCCGTGAATCCAGCAGAAATCTGGCAGAGGGTCTGGGGCATCAGGCATGGGTTAGGACAGTGGTGGCAAACCTGTGGCATGCATGCCACAGGGGGCTGTCCGCATCACTGAAAGCTCTGAAAGGTTGGCCATCACTGGCATAGGAGCTAAGAACGGTACCTGGGTCAAAGAAGATGATGGCTTTGAGGCAGGCATACTCATTGTCATCGATCTGCAACTCTTGAAAGGGCAGCACCAGCTCATCCAGGATGCGAATGGACACTCGGCTCATCTCCGCCAGTTCCGGGCAGTGCCGGGGCACAATGTAGTCATTGCCTGGGTGGATTGGGAAGGAGAAAGAATGGGCAGCCACCTCAGGAGAGGGTTTGCCGTGGCAATGCAGCTGGTGCTCTCTCTGGGAGGAGGACCTGCAGGGTCACCACATCCCTTTCGCAGATGGCAAACCAGAGGCCCAGACTAAAAGAGGTGCCTGAAGTCATCGGGTATGCTTGAAACTTAGCTTTTAGGGCTCCTTTCTTATCACCTAGGCTTCCTTTACCATCATAGCTCAAGACTGGGACATACAAAGGCCACTTGGGAGGAACAAAAGCACAAAATTTAAGGGACCAGACTCTGGAGCTGGACACCGTTTGTTTAGTCTTGGTATTAAACCCAGGGTCTTTGCACTGAGCTATATCTGCAGCCCTTTTTTATTTTTTATTTTGAGACAGGGTCTCACTAAGTATTTTAAATTGCTCAGGCTGGGCTGGAACTTGCAGTCTTACTGCCTCAGCTTCCTAGAGTGCCGGATAATAGGCGTGCACCACCATAATAGCATTGTTGTACTAAAAGAATACAGCATAACCCCTGGTGTATACTGTGTGGTTCTACAGCACAAGTGACATGCACCATTCCTGGCCTCCTCTCGATCCTACTCCAGAAAGAATGGCCGAATGCATGGGTATCCAGGAATAACTCTATGCTCTAACTTGAAGGCTGGGGAAATTTCCTTCCTTGTATCCATAATTCCTGGCATCCGGGTAAGGATCCAGTTGAGAACTGAGTCTTGGCATCCTCTGTCATTAAGCCTGAGGACAGGGCCACCTTGGAGATAGCCTTTGCATGAGCTCCATGGAGACCTGCTGGGACAGGCAGCCTCCTTACCCAGGAGCAGGACGTCCTTGAACACCATGGATCGCTTGGTGGCTCCCAGCAGTAGGTGCTCGCCGGCGTGGGCTCTGAGCAGGGCCACCTGGAAGAGATAAGGGATAGAGTATGGCATCTGCAGCCCTGGGAAGGCAGCTTCTGGTCAACTCAAAAGCCCTGGGAAAGGCAGCTTAATTCTCCCTGCTACCTCTACATGCCTGAGCTATAAAATGCACATCATAAAACTGCTGCCTTCCTTCCATGACTGGTAAAACTAAGGACCTGGAAAAGAATGAACAGAAACCAAGAAAGAGAAAGAACAGGCACTCTGAACTGGGATGGCTCCTGTTGACTCTGCCCTTGAACTGCTGCATCCTTGGGCCACATCTATGTCCCTGGAGCAGCTGTAGGCAACATACTTAGCACTCTTTTGAGCAGAAGTTCAAAGGCTTTCATCTGATTCTTAAAAACAGCATTACCCTAAGAGTTCTAAACTGGATTGCAGATTCCTACCACTGAATGAGCTACAGAGACTCTTCGAAGGTATTTATGGACACAGATTCTTACCTGACTACCAAAGATTCTCCTTTTGGATATATGGGGAGCACCCAGGGATCTGCATTCAACAAGCTCCCCCAGTTGATTCAGAGGTTCAGTTGAGTTTGGGAAATCCCTGGTCCAGAAAATCTCCAGGGCATTTATCTACTTGGCATTGTAAGATTCTAGAATTCTGAGAGAACATTACAGAAATCTGGAGGTAGATATTGGTTTTCAGAACTGGCTCGCCCCAAGGGTGTGGCAGAGAATCAAGAGCCAGGCCCCTTTCCTGTGAGGAGGAGCAGCAGCCTATGACAACTGAAGGCCATGAAGACTGAAGGCCAAGGCCAGGGCGCAGCCGGCGCAGGAGGACACTGCTCATGTCTTTGAAGTCATCTGCCTTAGCACTTGGGCGAGGACCAAAGTCGGGCTGGACTAGAGGATGGATCTGCAATGTGGGGCTGGGAGTTTGGAGTGAGGAAGATTAAAGTTCTACTGTTCACTCATTCATCTGATTCTTCGTTGTTTTGGTCATCAATTATAAATGCCTACTAAGTGCCAGACACTTTTGGACAATGATGACACAAAGATAAAAAAGAATGACAAGGTCTCTAACCTGACAGAACTCATGTGGGGTGAGGTGATAGCATGTAAAGTAGAAAAGAAGGAAATAGGACAGAGGATGATAGTGCTGGGAGGGAGGAAGGGAAGGAGGAGGAAAGAATGGAGGGGGAAGGCTATGGCAAAGAGTAATGGGGTGGGAATAGCTGCATTAGCTGGAGGTCAGGGAAGAGCTTTCTTAGGAGGTAAAACTGTTGTAAGCCACGGGAAAACCCTGGCACATAGTAGATAGACTTTAGTACATTTTTGTTGGATGGAAGAAAGGAAGCAAGAAAGGAAGGAAGGCAGAAAAGGAATGCATGTGTGAGTCAACATCTTATCTTCCTCTCTAGATCCAGCCCCTCCTGGCCAGCCACATGTCCTTACCCCTTCCATCACCTCATAACCAGAATCCTTGAGGAAGACTTAAAAAGAAAAAATGGGAAGACTTGGATATGCGAACCCAGTTTCCATAGGCAGCATGAAGGGAAGGAAGCGTGCTAATTACCCAGCAACTCATGTCTTCAGGTGCTTGTGCAGAGTTCTGGCTAACCCAGTGGCTCCTAAATGGCAAGGCACAGGACCTGGATTCATCCCCAGCTTTGAGGCCATTTTGCTCTGTGCTTTTGATCGTCACTTTCTCACCAGGGGCCTCAATGCCATCAGTTGTACCCAGCCTTCGACGTTTTTGAGGTCCACAAACCAAGATGCACATAAGCCCTCAGATAGCCAAGGTTGACCCTGCCCATGCTGGGCAAGACGAGCTCCTTGTATACCATGAATGGATTCCCAGGTCCACCCCTCTGACATGGCAGCTGTGCTGGCGGGGGTGGCGTTAATGATTGTCCCATGTTACTGGCTACCCATCACTGCCCTCTGAGAATGCTCTGAGCCCCAGCCAAGGAGGTTTGGGTGGGAAATCGGGGTTAACAATTGCTCAGCTTGGGGGTATCTTGTTGTTCTGCTAAGCCCCTAGGAAGGACAGGGGGGATTAAACATTAATGCAGACTCTCCAGCAGAGGGACCAGGGCCAGTGCTCGAGGAGCTGGGGAGAAGGCAGGGGGAGTTGGAATAAGATCTCTGCCTCTTCAACTGTCCTAGGCAAGGGAGGAACCCAGAGGAGAGGCCTCTGGTCCAGCCACAGGTGAAGCCTAGGAGCAGCCAAGCCAGTATTCTCCTAGGGCAACCACTGGCTCACCTCACAGTGTTCCGGAGGCTCCAGCCAAAGGAGTTTGGGAAGCTCTGGTTTTCACAGAGAGGCAGCTGCCTGCCTGCAAGCCTTCTGGAAGATTTCAGAGGTGGACGTGCATTATTAGTCTCCTGTGCTTCCACCAAAGCTGGCCAGGTGGCCCAGTCCAGCACTCCTGCCCAGGTGGGGACACGTTTCACAGAGGCCAAGGGCTGCTCTGGCGAGAGCTATCACACGCAGCATCTCAGGGGCTCCCCTGTCCTCAGACGAGCTACCTCTCCCCATCCCTTTTCCTCAGGAGCATTTTTAGTCCTCCAGAGAAGGCACTTTAGGAAAGACAATGCTAAGTTAAGTCATCTTGGTAGATACAAGGGAGAAACCAATATTGAGGAGGCCAGCTATGGTCCAACCATATAAGTTCCAAGATCTTGCACTTTTTAGAGTCAGTACCCTTCCCTTGCAGAAAGAGTCATCACCTTTCATCTGTAAATTAAATCCCCTCTTTCCACAGAGTCTGCAGATTTCCACCCCCAAAGCGCCTCTAAATATACTCAGTCTCAGACTATGATGCTCTTCTCTCTCTTGAGGGCCCACACTCTGTTTCTTTGGGTGTACTTTAAAAATTCTGCCTAAAAAATTATTTTATACCTCTTAAAAGTACATAAATAAACAGGAAAAGAAAAAACACCAGGTCCATCCTCAGTCCTCCCAACAGCACTTTGAAGTGAATAATTCCCACGTAGCAGAAAACGGAGGCTCAGAGAGAAGGGGGAGCAATTTGTTTAGGATGACCCAGGGAACTGGTCTTAGAGCCAGCGCTGAAGACAAATCTCCAGCTCCCTGGGCCTGGGTCCCTGTCAATACCCCCAGGAGAGCTACGTGGCCCTGAGGTGAGGAGCCAGACTTTGAACTTTGGAACTTCCCTGGCTAGTTCTAATCCCATCTGTTATGTGGCCTTGAGCAAGTTACTTAACCTCTCTCTGTCCCTGTTTCCTCACCTCTAAGACGGGAAGAAGAGCAGTACCTACCTCATAGACATCAGGAGGATTTAATGAGTTAATATTTATAATTTAAACAGATCTGGGCGCACATGAGTGCTATGTGTGTTTTGCTGAGCAAGTCAAACCAGTCCCGTGCCATATGACATCCCAGGAGGGCCAGCAGGACCCTGGCGACCTAGCGTCTGACATTGCCCACCGCGCATGTCTGCCCTCACCTGGTCATCCAGGGGGAGCTCACAGAAAGCTGGGATGTACTTTGCCCACTCGACCAGTACCAGCAGCTGCTCCTTCATGGACTCGCACACATCTGCAATGTTAGCAATCTTCTTGGCCCGAATGTCACCACTGATTCCGGAGACGGGAGAGGTGATCTGCGGGAGATGAAGAAAAGTGTTGCAGGTGGCAGCCCCCCGCTTCCTGTCCCTTGAGTGAGCCCTGCTCCTTGGAAAGTTTCCCTGTGTGTACTTCTAGCTGTGAAGGGAGCTTCTGGAAAGGAGCAGAAGGGAGGACCCTAAGATGAGGGAGAGGGATCCTTATAGGGCACTGCTGCTCTGCCTTCTCCACCAGCCTCGACGAGCCGCAGGATACCTTGGCCCCAGCGAGGCAAAAACTGTCACCCTCATCTCGTAGATGAAGATAATATCACCTAGAGAGGTGCTATGACTTGCTCAAGCAAAGGATTGGCTGCACCCCATTTGCCGACTGGATCCAGCGATCCTGTTTCCTTGGGGCTGATCTCAGGCCCTCAGTGAGAGCAAAGCCCTGCTTAGCCTGTGGGGCGTGGGCCACCAGATGAACTAGACAGTCCTGAGAACCCCACACCTAGGGCGAGCTCTGTCTTGGCTATATGACACTTTACTCAGTTTCCCTACGGTGGAATCTGAGGTCCTCTCCCTCCGCAGCTCCAGGGCATGGCTGGGGAGGATGGAGACAGAGGAAGTGAGATTCCTCTGCGATGTGGGAGGTGGCTGGGAGGGTGCCCCATACCTGCTGGGACAAGACCTCTGCCTGCAGGAGCGCGTTGATGGAGGGCAGGCTGCTGTCCTCGTAGCTGGACCTCCGTGTGCTGATTCGGTCCCGCTCATTCTGGACAGCTAAGAGGGGCAGAGAGAGGTGAGGGGGGGAAGCAAGTGTAGGGTGGGGGAGGTTCAGGGGCAAGAGCTCGACCCAGGGGTGTCCCAGAGTAAGGGGGAGCACCAATGGCGGGGGAGGGCAAGGGAGCACCCAGAGCATGAAGCCCAGCTCAGCATGCGGGAGACAAGGAGATGCAATCTAACTGAGCTCACAGGAGGACTTTCCAGACCCAGAAAGGCCCCCTCAGTGGGGAAGCTCTTGCAGGCATGAGTGGCCCAGGCCCTGGATCTCAGAAGCAGCAGAGGGTGGAGATGGGGTCTGCAGCACTGAGGAGGGCTCTGCCAAGATCACGGATCTTCAGGCTCTATTTAGAGGATCATTTCTTGCCCAGTGAAAGTGTGTAAGAAAAAAAGAAAAAAAAATTGCTCCAGATGACACAGAGCTGACCCAGGGATGCCTGGACGCCAGGCAAAAGCTCTCAACAGGGAGACCCGGAGACCCCAGCTGCCTGGCAGCCTGTCCGCCATGCTCCTGACTCAACTTCCCACAGTCTGCAAGGTGAGGCTGCCTCCCTCCTGCCTCACTCTGATGACTCATTGACAACACAGGGATCAGGGCTTCTGTCTCCAAAGACCCCAAGCCCACCATTTGCCCCCGCCTGAGTCCAAGCCTAAGATATCAGATGGCCTTTTCATCATCTGGCCCACCCCTTGGCATCCACAAGGCCTCACTGGGGAACTAGGGTTTGCTGAGAGGAAGAGACGATGAGGCTGCAGAAACCTCAGTTTCTACTGGGAATTTGCTGGTGGGAATAGCATCTCCATGGCGTGTCAGTTTCCCCACCCAAAGCTTTCTCCCTCAGCCTCCTCCCTCTACTCCTGCTCATCTCGGGAAATGCAGGTGGTTTCTCCCAGTCCCTCTGGCCAAGCCTGGGTCTTGGTACATTCTCTCCCCTCTCCACATTTGCTTACACCCCCACCTGTCGTCACTAATCCTTATGAAATGGGCCCAACACTTGTCCTGGTCAGGCCTAGCGGGCGCCCCCTGGTGGAAAGGGGCAGAAGGGAGGACCCCAAGATGAGGGAGATCCTCCACGGGGGTTTCAGGCTTCTGGCCTTGGCCCTTAGGGCTGACTCCTCTCATAGACAGAGGGACCCTCCAAACATACCTTGGAGCACGTCCTCTCTGCCTCTCATACACTCTTTGTGCCAACTTCCACTAGTTCACTCCACCCCTGCCCAAGCGGCCTCTGTCCTGAAAAGCCACACTCAACCTCAGGGCCTTTGCTGTTCTGTTCTTGCTGCCTGGAATCCCCTTTCCACAGGGCTTAATCCCTCTTCTTTCACATCACCACAGAGTGTCACCTTATCGGACACCTTCTCTACCTCTGATCTGCCACAGCAGCCCTTCTTTCAGACTCTCCCCCTCATTCCTCTTTACTTTTCTTCTAGGTACCTGTTGTAGAGTTATTTGTTCATTTCTTTATTGTTTTTAATCCCTGAGACAGGAAGCTCCAGAAAGCCAGAACCTCACCTCTCTGGTTTACTTCCGTCACCCCTGGAACCTAGCCTAGCCCAGTGCACAGGAGGTGCTCGGTGAATGAATGAGAAGGTGTTGGATGGGACAGTGATCATCCTCACCAGCACCCGATTTCTCCACGGAATGCTGACATCTAGCTGTTCAACTTCCGGTTGATTTTACACACTGTTTAATTCCAAGCATAAAAGTCAGTGGTGTACAGTAGAGATGCTGGGCAGGGAAGCTCTTCCCTCACCTCTCCCCTGCCCAGCCTACCACACCCCTCCCTGGCAGCAGCCACACCCAGCAGGTCGAGGGGGAGGCGGGGAATGAAAGGGCCACAGTCAGCAGCTGCGGATAGGGCTCCTCAAGGTTAGCTGGCCTTATCAGTGCCCAGCGCGAGCTCAGTCACGGAATGATGTTTTCCAAATGTTTGCTCAGTATTAGCAGGGTCGGGGACCTAATGTAACTTCCATTGAATATTAACCGACCTGGCCAGAGGCAGAGAGGGGATGAGCCTGTATTCCTAGAGGACCCCGGTGGGGCCTGGAATGCCCAGCTCGACTTCCAAGAAAGGGCTCATTAGGTGGTCCTGGCCTGTCACCAACCTGCCTCTCTTGAGTGCCCTGGGCTACTGATGCCACGATCTGGATTATCTGTCATAGGTTTGACAGTGAGACCAGGCAAGTGTTCATCTCCCTGGCCTCGGTTATAGGACAGAATTTGCAAGCTGTCAGATTTCTGCCTCAGGAGTCTGCCCCTCCAGCCTCTTCCAGCCACAGCAGAATATCCTCTGACCAGGACAGACCAGCCAGTGGAATGTGAAATCCTCCCCGAAGTGGAGAGGAAGCTTCAGAATTGAGACCAGAACATGCTTCCCCAAGGGACCACTCCAAATTTCACTCCAGCGAGCTTGATGTCTAATCAGCTCTGAGGAGCCTGAGTTCTAGACCTGACTCCTCCACTCCTACCTGCAAAGTGTGTGTGTGTGTGTGGGGGGGTTAGACTTGATGATTTCTACATCTAGCTGGTCTAGAAACCCTACATTTCAAACTCACACTTTCTGATCTTCAATGACCACTTTTGGGTTTGAGCCCTCAAATCCTCTGGGATTAGAAATGAACATTTATCTCAACTCTCCTGGTCAGTGAGGCTTCCACTGACTCTCACTCCGCTTTGGGAACTTCCTATCAGTCTGAAGAGGGATGTTGGGGACTGGCAGACTTGGGTAGAGTTAGCAAAATCCTACCTTTCTAGGACTTGGCGACTGGGGTCATGGAACATTTTGCTACTGTGACCCAGTTTCAAAGGTACCATGTATTGTGGTCTTCTGTTAACCCAGGCATGCAAATAAGCTCTGTGTTTACTAGCCCATTCTACTTGCCACCAGCGAATCTGCTATTCTCCTGGCAGAATGCCCATTTTCTTTGCTCAAGAGGCAGGAAGCTATTTTCAAGGTCAAGCTAGAGCTGAATGGCCTAGGGCTCACCCTCCACCCTAGGAGCTGGGATCTGGGAGTCACTGGCTCTGTGAATTATTATATACCCACCTCACTTTGTAGATGGGAAAACTGGAGCCCAGAAGAGGTGGAGACTTCCCTCTGACCACATGCAGGACCAGGCCACAGCCACCTGTTTAGATGGGCTGCTAACTCCCTTCTACATGCAGCTATTTCTACGAGATTTTTTCTCTCAAACAATGTCCTTGAAACACCCCCTCTGGACAATGATAGCATCTAAAATTTTAGGTTATTGGGATAATAGAATCAGAGACATTAGACCCCTAATTGTGGTTCTCAGTCTTGTCTCCAGTATTCATACATGCACCACATTCCCACTCACAACACTTGTCATGCCACAAAGTGGTCCTCAGCTTGGAGGGGAGAGTGGGTGAGAGGGTCCTCCCCATGGAAAACTTGGATAAGTGTGTTTGGGGGAGGACTGCAAAAGCCCCTCCTTCATCACAGAACCACGGATGTCTTTAGAGCAAGATCTTCAGGCCCTGATTTTCCAGCAAAATTCTCCAGCTCAACCTAAGGCCTGTAGGGATGAGACACAGATGTTCTGAGGGAGGCAGCAGAGAACACAGGGCCTCAGGGACAGGTGACAGGGACGTTCCCTCTCCTCAGGTGGCCTGGGGTGGACTGAGTCCCTGTTGCTGGGCTGGGGAGCATGTGTGTGTGTGTGTGTCTGTCTGTGTGTCTGTGTGTCTGTGTGTGTCTGTGTCTAGACTGAGGGCTTGGCTAGTAAGGCATAACCATGGGCTGGAAGTAAAGGTTTGGGGCTGTCCCAGAGCTGGACTTTTCCAGAGAGTTGAAAAGAAGGAAACAAATTTACAAATGAACTCCAGTTACTTTGAAAAATAGTTAAAAGATGTTTGCTTTCTGAGCTTGGGCTGAAAGCAGTTTTAAAACTTTCTTGAGGTCTGGAGGGCACAGGATCTGCAGTGTTGAAGTATTGTCCAAACAGCACAAAACCTGGATTTGAACCTCAGCTCTTTCACTCACAGAACTTGGGGCCTTCAGCAAGTGCTTAATCACTGTGGGCCTCAGTTTCCTGTCCCATGGAAAGGGGGCCCAGTAATAGTTCCAGCCACATCGAGTGGTCATAAGACCCAAAGGTGGGAAGAGCCCGGCCCAGGGACTGGTCCTGCTGGTAGCAGGAAGCCTGGCAAGACCTTAATGGACACTGCTCTGTCATCCCTGTCCCCTCCCTCCGGGGTAAGCCTCTGGCCTTGTTCCCATTGTCCACACTGGGAAAACCCCGGTGGCCACTTGATATCTCAGAAAGAGAACTAAGGGGTTGAGGCACTTGTGCCTGGACAAGAAACTCAGGAACAGAGCCTCTGGTGTTCACCTCTGTGAACTCTGGGTGTGCTGAGGTCTCACGCTAGAAACACTAGATTAAGGGAAAGCAGCCACCTTGGCTGCCTTAGGTGGCACAGGCAGGCCGGGTGGCAGTTGCTGGGAGCCTGAGTAGCTGAGTGGGAGCTTATCTCTGCATCTTTCTCAAGACCAAGCCCAGCCGCTCCCTGTGGTCAGATCCCCAGGCCCTCCCTCCTCTCAGCCATTAGCTGGTCGCCCTGGGGCCTGTCACCCAGCCATAAAGTGTGGCTACAGTTGTAAATGACGGTAGATCTCTGAGTTGGCGCAGGTGGGGCAGCGGGGTTGTAGGGGTGGGGCAAGCTCACCTTCCTTCTTCATGCCAGCCCGGAAGCACTTCTTGAGCCTGCAGTAGCGGCACTGGTTCCTCTTGTCTTTGTCCACTACGCACTGTCGGCTGAATCTGGGGAGGGCTTTAGATGGTTAGGTGGAGAGGACACGGCCTCCCCTCTTAGGACAAGTGCGGTCAATCCCTAGCTTCTTGCTCCATCTCTGCACCCCGGGAATTCCCATGCAAACTGTTCAGGAGCTGGGGGGGCCTGGGACTCTCTGAAAGTCCAGTCTACCCTGCCAAACATAGAGAAAGCAACATAGGGCCCTGGATCTCTCAGCTGGTTGGCAGCAGAGCTGAGTTGGGAACCTCAGTCTCTCAAGTGCCAGGGCCATTTCTACCGTATCCTGTAAGAATGCAGAGATCATAGCAGGCCCCTGGTCCTGACTTCAAGTCAATGCTTGCTCCACAGAGACTCTGGGGCAGGGGAAAGGGGGTGGGTAGAGGCAGTGATGCACTGTGGTTTTGGGGGAGCTGGGGAAAAACCCTAGGCCTCCAAGCCACAGTTTCCTCATCTATAAATTGGGAACAATCAACACCACCCCAAGGGGGTACGGACAGGTGACAATGAGATAATACCCAGATGGGGCTTGACACGGGATCTGCACGTGGCAAGTACTCGTGATTGACAGCTGCTCTGATTTTATTATTGTTCTTATCCAAATGGTCGATACTTTTGAACGAAGGATCTCCAAAGCCTTGGGAAGCCTTTGGGGTAGGAGGAAAGGTTGGGAGCCAGTCCTCTATTTGTCCCAGAAAAAGTGCCAGGTGGAAGGATGAGTTCCATGCCCTTTAGGGTCAGAAATTAGGGCTGCTGGAGATGTTCTCACCTGTACCCATTAGGCCTAAGAAACCAGAAAAGTCGGGAAGCCCTTAAAGGGCAGATGTCTCCAGGACCCACCCAGGGAGAAGATAGTCCAAGTGCACCCATTTCCTAGCTGGAGAAATCAAGGCCTGAGCAGGGCTCCTCACCTGCAAGAGTACATGTGGTTCTTCCTCACGCTCCTCCGGAAGAAGCCTTTGCAGCCATCACAGCTCGAGGCACCGTAGTGCTTGCCTGTGGCCCGGTCCCCGCAGATGGCACACAGGGCACTGACACCCAGGCTGTTGGGCGCGTTGAGGTTGGCACCTTCCGATGGCGACGTATCTGTGTAGAAAGGGAAGGGAGTTAGGACCCGGGAAGGGCGGAAAGTCAGAGAGCCGCGTGAACCTTGTGGAAATCTACGCCAGACCTGGGCGCTATTTCTGCTCTGTGATATTGGGAAAGTTGCTTGGCCTTTTGGAGCCTTCGTTTTGCATCTATAAAGGGCCTGCTTCTCCCTCAGGAGGATGCTATGCCCTGGCTTTCTCAGAGGAACTAATACCTGGCCACTGCTAGGTGCATTTGGCCCTTCTAGACTCCTAGTTGGGCAGAGAAGGTGTTAGGAGAATAAATACTCTCCAGTTCCCCCCAGAACCAGTTCCTCTTCCTTACTGAGTGACTGGAGCCAGGTGAACCTCAGCTTGTCGCCTATGCCCTGCTGACAGGGAGCAGGGACGACATGCGTGGAGAACATTCCCTACTTTCCTCCTATGGGAAAGGCAAAGGCCTGGCCCCTCTCCAACGCCACCCAGCCCAGAGACGAGATGAGCACATATGTGAAAGGGAGGAGGGGAGATTGGAGGCCACCTGCAAAGGGGAGCTTGGTTTGGGTGCTGGGCGTTCTGGACCCTTGTGCCAATGCCGTCACTAAGCCACTTGTGACCTTGGGCAAGTTCCTTTCCCTTACTTCCTGTTTGTCTTAATCAATTGATCTCTCTGCAGATTAAAAAAATACCAGCAGTCGAGCCCCCTTTTCTTTTCTTCTTCTCCTTCTTCTTTTTTTGAGACAGGGTCTCACTATGTAGTTGAGACTGACCTGGACTCACTATGTAGCCCAGGCTGGTCTCGAACTCACAGCGATCCTCTTGCCTCAGCCTCCTGAGTGCTGGGATTACAGGCATGAGCCACCACGCCTGGCGAGTCCCCTTTTCTATAAGCAAACTGTCCACCAAGGACTGATAAACTCCACGACCAACTCCACCCCTGCTGAAAAGTACATGTGTGTGGACACCAGAGTCCACACATCTGTGTTTCCACAGAAACTTGAATCCGACCTTGGATTCCTAAGGGATGTCCAGTTAAGAACAGTAGAGGGTCGTAGCACTGTTATTAAGAACATAGACTGTGGGCTGGGGATTTAGCTTGGTGGTGCCACCACCTGCTTCACAAGTGCAAGGTCCTGGGTTCGATCCCTGGTACCAAAAAAAAAGAATATAGATCGTGAATGTTTTCAGCCCAGGATCCAATCCTAGCTGGCCCACTTGGTCATGTGACACTGGCCGTGTTAGTTTATTTCTCCATGCCTCTGTTTCCTTGCTTGTAAAACAGGGTGCATCATGATCCTGTAGGGCTCAGCAAATCAACCCATGTGAAGTACTTGGCGCACTGTAAGCTCTAGATCCACATATGGGAAATGAGCACTTCTCCGTGGAAGAAAACTCTCGAAGCAGGTGACTTGCAGCCCACATCTTATCTCTGCTGTTGCCCAGCTGAACATCTCCTAGGCCTCCTGCGTGTGCCCAGGAGTGCAGCCCCCTCCGCTTGGTGAATTATTCTTGGAGACAGGGATAATTGTTAAGCTGCATCGGTGCCCTTTCTCCCCAGCCTATCCTCCCCCGAGCCCAGGGAAGAGCTGACCCCATACCTTCCTGCTACTCAGCAAGAGGCTGGGGAAGGAAGCCCCCTCCAGGGCAGGCCAGGCTGGGTACTGTGGGGGATCTCGTCCCCCCTGAGTAGGCTGGGGAAGGAAGCCCCCTCCAGGGCAGGCCAGGCTGGGTACTGTGGGGCAGATCGTCTCCCCACTGAGGTCTGTCGATCACCCCCTTTCTCCAGGTGAGGCTCAGAGAGGACGGTGACCCGTCCAGCATCCTCATACGCTGCTAAGTAGAGGGGCTGGTTTGGGTGTGGGTGAACGGGACTGTTCCTCCCATGCAGCCCAGCCAGGGGTGTCCCGTCGGGGGTTGAAGTAGCTAGGACTCCCTGCAGTTGCTTCCGAAGCGGGGGGGAAGGGTAAGGCGATATCCTTGGGTGGGGAGATGTCCTTTGAGCCACCAACTCAAAATGTACCCAAAACACTTCGAGGACAACCTCATAAAACCCCAGCACCCCAACCACTGCAAATTCCAGTGGGGGATGCAGACCCTGCTTAGAGTCCTTGAGGCAGCCCACGTGGGGCCAGGCCAATGACCAGGCCTAAGCACTCAGGAACCTTATCTTATTTGTCCTCTGGTTAGCCCTGGGAGGCAGGCGCTACTACTTATCCCCACTTTATAGATAAGGAAACTGAGGCTCAGGAAGGAAAACGGCCTGCCAGATTCACACAGGCAGCAAGGATCTTTCTGGCTCCAGAGTATGTGGGGAGTATGGTGTCTTCAGAATTTAGCCAAGGAGCCTGGTGTCTGCCCCAGGAAGCTGTGACCCCTGGGCTCTCAAGTGGCTGTGCAGTGTCCAGGAGTGTGACAGTACATACTGTCCCCGTGGGCTCACAGGACACCCTGCCGAGCGGGGCAGCAACTCATCTGCCATTTCTACTGTGTTTTCCCCTTGAGCCCCTCACATGATCCCCAGATCCTCTAAAAGCCAGCTGGGGAGAAGGAACCCATTTTTAAAGATGATACAGAGGCCAAGAGAGGAGGCAATGAGCCCAAGGTCACTCGGTAAGGGGCATGGGTGGCAGGGACAGGCGAGCATCTGGTGACACTGACCAGAGGCAGCGCCCAGCTGCGACCTCCTCCTTCCTGCTGTACTTTTCAGGCCTCAGTCGAGCCGCAGCCTGACCCGGCCATGTGGCTCGGAGCCACAGCAGGAAGGTGGGTGACAGGCTGACCCGGGCCAGCTGCCACCTCTTCTCTGAACCCTTTAGGCCCTTTACCAGGAGGTTCCTGGCTCCCAGGCCTCCTCCTTCCCTCTGCTTCCTTGCGGAGGAGAACAATCCTCCTGCTACAGAGATGCTCAGTGATGCTGGAGTGAGCGTATAAACGGGAGAGATACACACTGGTAACAAAATCTGCTCAGAGAAGACATATTCCTGATGTGACTCCCAACCGGCAAATGACAACTCAGAACCTCTCACTTGGAGAGCACAGAGGACGTGCACAGAGGCCTGAAGACAGGCACTCGCCCAACGCCACACAAGGCCTGCATGCAGAAAGCACAGGATGCACAAAAGTATCCACGTCCACAGTCATTTTCAGTCAGCGACCTACATGTACAGCACACATGTGCAAATACCCACAGACACGTATACACACTCACATCACTTCAACACACAAGCCGGAGAGAGACACAGGCACTCCTAGAGACACAAGCACAGGCCCATTGGATGAAGAAGTACAAATGCGAGTGAACACGGAACACAAATCCATCAATAACACGGACATGCAAATACAGCTCCCCAGGTACACGTTCGTCCGTGCAGTGTAGCTCCCACTCACACATCTACACGGGAACTCGGGATCACACACAACACATGCAGCTCCTCCATTAGCGAATCTCCCCCGAGAATTCCATTTTCCCCAACCTCTAATCCCCCAGGAAAGTCCCGAAGACACTCTGAGGTGCACTTATGCCTGTAGCACCGTCGTCACCAGGGACAGGACGTACCTTTCTGGCTCTCTGACCTAGGCCCAAGAGGGGGCCGTGTTGGGCTGAATCCCTGGAGCCTCCCATCATGTCTCTTGCCAGTGACACGCTGAGCAGGACAGCTGTGAGGTCACAGGGACTGTGAAGACCCTGGAGGGGGTACCTGGGATCTACTTTGGCTGGACACTTGCCCCTGCAGGCCCCCTCTCACCCAGAATGCCCCTGGTGGCTGTCCTTGGCCACATTTGCTTCACGCAGCAACACCTGCCCTCCCTACAGGACCAACCTACCATTTTCTGTCACTCTCCTCCCGCCCCGAAGTCAAGGGCCAAAGATCTGCTCCCACACCTGGGCACACCTGTTGCCTCTGGGACACCTGCCCCCACCTACCATTGGCCATCGCCAACACCTGAACGTTCTCAAATTCCAGGGTGGTGTAGGCCGGGTCCAGCGCTGCACTGTAGTCCGCCATGTCCATGTCGACCAGGGTTTTGGAGAGGCGCATTCTCCCCTGCCTCCGCACCTCGGCCCCCTCCCTGCCCCCTGCGCCCACCCTGGCCTCTGAGCTGGTTTTGGAGAGGCGCATTCTCCCCTGCCTCCGCACCTCGGCCCCCTCCCTGCCCCCTGCGCCCACCCTGAAGCCTCTGAGCCAAGCCCCAGCCCCCACCCTCCACCCTCCCCTGGCCTCCTCCCAGGTCCCTGCTCTGTCTGCCTTCCTTTCAAACTGTCTTCTGGGAGGCTCAGCCTGGAGTCTGGGCCTAGCCTCTGTGCAGGGGTGGAGGCTGTGCAGGGAGGGTGGGGGTTAATGGTTAATCGTCCCAACGCTGGGTAGGCTGGGCGCGGCTGAAGGGATTTGGCTGTTTGTCGGGCTCTGACTGTACTCGGGGTGCTAATTACAACTGTTGGGGCCCTAACTCACCAATATTCAAATTCAGTTATCAATTTTGCAAGGCAGGCACCGAGTCACCGGCATTCATTCGATCCCTGGCTCAGCCACTCCAAGCCCCTGTTCCCCACACCGGACACCTGACTCATACGCTCAGGTGCTGACGGTCCACCCCCGAGTCACTTCCTAAATCATTGACTTCTACCCTCGAAGCTATTGCAACGATAAAGCTGCTTTGTGGCCCATGAGTGGGAAACCTAATCTCAAGCCCAGATACTGGCCCAGTGGATCCTCAGACTCGGACCTCTGTTCTAGTTTCCCACCTGCCCTGGCAGCTGAATGGACTGGCAGTTTGGGAAGCCCAGACTCACCTGTAGGTCCCATCCTGCCTCCCTGCGACCCACCAGCAGCCTCTGCAGCTCTCTGCTGCTCTGGCGAGCCCCCATCTCCTCGCTGACTCCTTCCAGCCCCTTCTTCCTGCCTCCCTGGGGCCCTGCCTCCTCCCCAGTCAGCTGGAGACGAGGCCAAAGCCCCACAGGTCTGGGTTTACATTCTGGCGCCTACCACCTGCTAATTGCGATTCTGGGTAAATGATTCTCCTAGGCCTCAGTTTACTTCCCTGTAAAATGTACAATCGACTTCAAAGGGAGGTTCAAGCATCTGATGAGGTGGGAGAAGAAAAACATCGTGCAGGGACAATGTGCCACCAACTGTGCCCTTTTCCTACTCCCTCTCCCCACTTTGTACCCCACTCTGCCTGTCTCTCCCCTCCTCTCTCCTCCCCTTGGAGTGGGATGCAGTCTTGAGGAGCGCCATGCTCTGAATGTCCCCAAGCTTGGCTCGATGAGCCGCTGCTGCTCGTGACAGCCTCGCCGTGTTTGGAATCAGGGGCCTGGCACTTCCCTTTCGGATGAGGCCCTGGCAACCCCGCAGCTGTCCCACTCATCTTCGGTCTTGGGCTCACGCCCCCAGCCCTCTGTATCTGTTCCGCAGAGGCTGTTCAAGGCTTTTGATCTGGCTAAGGAGGCAGAGTCGCCACGTGGGTGACAGGGGCTGAAGGTGGGGACCTCGAGGGCCTGGGCACCTGTCATGTTCTGCTAGCTGGAAGGACAGGTCAGAGGATGTGGTGACAACCAGGGCGACAGTGAGAGAAAGAGGGACGGTCCGCTCGCTGAGCAAGTGGGGGGAGTCAGAGCGGGAGTGAGCTGGAGATGGGAGAACAAATGTGTGAGTCGAGTGAAGGAATGGTTTTGGCCAGTAGGTGAGCTAGTGAGTGGGTGAGTTAATAAGGCGAGGAGCGGATGGGTGGTTGGATGAGTGAGCAAACCAGGAGAGGGGCCCATGGGTTTGAGGGGCGGAAGGAGGCATCCCTGACATCTCCTTCCAACCTTCGGAAGCCCTTTCCTGGCTTGCTCAGCCTTACTGCCCGCTTCCCTCCTCCTAGAGCCCAGATGCTGGGGGCAGCGGAGCAATGGCGCTAGAAGAGAAAAGAAGCTGGACTAAGGGCCAGGCAACCTGGGTTTAGAAGGCAGCTCCCTCACTGTTTGGATGGCTTTGTTTAAATCACATCTCTTCTTGGGGCCTTGATTTCTCCATCTGTAAAGTGGGGAGATGATCACGGCCCGGCTGTTTCTTGGTTAGGACAAGGCTCTCAGGCAGGGAAGAGGGGAGGCCGCCCAACCAACACCTTGAGATGAATTACCAAAATGAGATCCTGAAGGGCACTTCAGCTGCTAGCGGGTTCTTCCTGGTCCTGGCTCTGGCGCCCGTGGAGGGAGTGTGGGGCTGGGTGGACAGGGAAGACCCAGCTGGCCGGGGCCTCTGAGGGCTGACCCCCGGTGCCTTCCTGCACGGCCCAGCAAGGCTTGTCCTACGTGTCTGGCAATCCATCGAGTGTGAGCGGTGCACTTCCACATTTCTGCGAACGGACTGTGATCGCTGGCGAGCCAGCGTTTCATTGGGTAATAAAAATAACAATACATCTCTCTCTAGATGACAGGTTAGACTCCATCCGTGTCTCTGACCCGCGGCTCTGCCGGGCCGTGTGTATTATATGCGGGAACTGCCAGGTGGGAGGCCACGTGCACACGACAAACCGCGAACCCCACGGACGACAGCGACATAGGCGACTTGCTCCACGTGCAGGACTGCCCAGGAGGCGCATTCCAGACTCATGTCCTACCGCGCCGCCACCTCCCAGTAACTGAGTCCGCTCTCTCGCAGGTACACATTACGTCATCTGTCACATACACGACTCGCTCCACCTTTAGCCAACACCAGATACACGCTCCTCATATAAATGACACATCATTGGCAGGACCTGCTACTTCTGTGGCCACAAGCAAATGATTCTGAATCACCAGTCTCTCCTGTAAAAGGGACCCTAGCCTGCAGTTTTACATGAGGATTAGATGAGGTACCGTCATAGGGTTCTCAACTTTCCCTCCGCTCACTCCCATTTCAGGGCATAAACCGTAGATCTTAGATTATAGGCGCTATAACTGAGCAAGCTCTGTGACCTCAGGTTTTACTTTTCAGTTGCATCTGAGCATCAGAAAAATGAGGAAAGAGGGCAAGTCTGAATCGCGGTGTGGCGCATGGAATACACACCAGTTTCCCAAGTATGAAAAAATAATGGGAGATGCGCAATAACCTTAAAATAATGATTACATTTTGAAATAATAACTTAAATATCAAAAAAACCTAAATCGGTTATTAGAAAAGGGCTGGGCATGCTGGTGCACACCTGTAATCCCAGCACTTGGGAAGCTGAGGCAGGAGGATCGCCACAAGTTTGAGGCCAGCCTAGACTGCACAGCAAGACTCTGTCTCCAAGAGAAAGAAATTAAAGGATAAAGAAAAATGAAGAGACTGGGGGTGTGGCTCAGCGGTAGCCCTTGTGTATCACATCCGAGGCCCTGATCTGATCCTCACAGCCTCCGTGGTGGGGCTGACACATTCTTTAGTGAGATGAAGTCGGAGTTAGAGGAACAGGTATAAGCGCATAGCCAGCCCTTTGTACCTACAGGTTCTGCATCCAAGAACTTGGATCAAAAATTGTTGGAAAAAATCGTGTCTGTACTGAATATAACAGAATTTTTGTTTTGTTCTTTGTTTTTGAGACAGTCTTGCTGTGCTGCTGGCTGGCCTCAGGTTATTGGGCTCAAGCGATCCTCCTGCCTCAGCCTCCTGAGCAGCTGAGACTTTCCAGGCTCATACTACCATGCCCGGCTATTGTACAGATTTCTCATTATTTTCTTTTCTTAAACAATACAGTGTAAGACTATCTATCTAGCATTCACACGGGGTTAGTATACGTAATTTACAGATGACTGAAAGTAGACGGGAGTACGTCCAGATGTCATATACGAATACTACATCATTCACGAGTATGCCAAGAACTTGAACAACCATGCGTTTTGATCCCCAGGCAGGGTCCTGGCACCAATCCCCCCGGGCGTCAAGAGGCAGCTGTCAAGGTCATTGTCATTGCGGACTTCTTGAGCCCCGGATCCCTCCTCTGGAGAGGAGTCTCTCTCCCTTGTGCCGTCAGCAGCTCCTAGAAGGCAAGAGGACCTCGGAGCTCACCAGGAGGCCCAGCTCCTTCACGCTGGGGATGGGGAAGCAGAGGCCTGGAGGAGGGAACTGCGGAGGGTCAAGGCCGCAGCTAGGCCAGTGGGTCACATGGAGCCCTGCCTCCGCCGTGGACAGAGGAACGGGTGCTGCATTCTTTTTCTTTTAGACCATAGTATCGGTGATGTTTATAGAGCGAGGTGCTAAGCCTGGGGCCAAGGACCTTCGACATTTCTTGTTTTATCTGATGCCCTAGACACCCTCATGCTATGGACGATAAAACAGAGGCTCGGAGAGGCTTGGAGACTTGGCCAATGACACACTGGTGTAACCAGAGGGGCTGCGTGAGGATGGAGTCTTACTCCAGAGGCCAAGGGCTCCACTTCCCCAGGTTACCGCTCTCCTGGAATGTCGGGAGGACTTCAGGATTCCTGAGCTCAGGACTGGCTCCTGCTGGTTTCAACCTCACTGAACTGCCGAGGAACCCAAGGATCTGAGAAGCCACGGCCACCTCCCTGGGCATACGCAGGTCTAGAGACACCCTCCAGGCACCTGGCCACCCGGGGCACTGATGCCTCGGCGTCCCTTTCCATGCTCTTTCCTAACCGTCCTCCCCCACCTGCCACTGGGCAGGGCGCAGGGGAAACCAGGACTTATCAAGACAAAGAACAAAAGTCGTGGGGGAAAGAAGCCAAGCGCCGTCTCCACTCTGGGGTAGGGCCCTTCAGTTTCGCCCCTTTGAAATTTCAAATTCCAGTTTGTGGACAAAGTCCTAACTATCTCACAATATAGGTCCCCAACTGCTGACCAAACTCCAGTCCAGGCAGCCACCTGGCCTGAGGCTGGCCTGGCCTCACGGCTGCCTTTGGCAGCTCTCAAGACCCCAGAGCAGGAGTCCTGGAGCAGCGGGGGTCTAACAGGCCATCCCTTGGCCCTAGCCACTTGCTGGGACCCCTGCCTTCCAACTGAGAGCGCAGTTCTGCCTGGAGCTGGGATCTGGTGCCTGCTCATACCAGTGGCAGGTAGGTGCTCTGGCAATCTGGGCCTCGGCTCCTTCTTGGGCTCCTGAACCCTGCTCATACCACCACTGCTCGATCCCGTGGTGTCGCACAGAACTTCAGAACCTTCTCCCTTACCCACCCAGCTGTTGGATGGTGGCATCGAGGTCCTTAGCAAGTGGCAGCTGTGGCAGATTGGACTGTAGAGCTGGGCCTTATACCTGGGCCCCTCATGGAGCCCCAGAGGGTAAGGGGGACTTTCTTCAGCCCCCTAAGCGGTGGTGGGAAGCTCGGCCTTAACGAGGAGGATGCTCTGCCTCCTTGCAAAGACCCCAGGTGGCCATGTGTCTGCTCACTTGGTGGCTGACGGCCACTGAGTTGCCACGAGAGTATCTCCCAGAGGAAAACAAGGGAGCTGGGGCTGAAGGCCAGTGGGTTTGGAAGGAAACAACATTCATGTGGTTAACTGATAACTGGCCCCATCCCTGGGCCTCCACGGGCCTCTTCCTCCCTCCCTGTCCTCAGTGTGATTAAGATGAACTTACCTGCTTGCTAATCATTGCTGAGCCTGTTGATTTTGCCTTAAAAAATTAACTGGGCATGAGTTTGCGGTTTGCCTCACCCCTAACCCTGAAAAGGCCGGGGTGAGCAGAAGGCCGCCTGGGTTATGCAAGAGGCCGCTGGCCTCCCTGTGGTCATCCAGCAGCCTCCTCTGCCACCCTCCAAAGGGGAGGTTTCGCTCGAGTCAACAGTCTGCCTGTGCCCTGCTCTGCGTCCTGAGCAAATTTGCTCTGTTACCAAAGAGAGATAAAGGCAGCAGGGTTGGGCGGGGGGACTTTCCAAATGGGGATGCGAAGCTATGGCTTTGATTTTGGGATTGGAGAATCCTCCTTGGAGCCAGGAGAACCTTTGAGAACACATGGGCTGGGGTTTTCCAAAGCCGACTCTGGAGGTCGCTGGAGTATAGAGTGTAGCCCTCTAAGATGTGACCTTTCTTAGTATCAATCCCAAACCACTGTCCAGCCTCCTCACCTCAGGGTGCAGAATGGGAGCTGGAGGCCAGAGGTAGAATGTAGGATGCAGGTCCTCCTGGGCATCCTGGTCTCCAGCTGAGACAGGGGTGACTGGCTCTTGCCGATGGCCTCAGTGAGGTGGTGAAGAACGTCAAGAAGCAGATTACTCTGCAGATGTACCTGCCTGCCATTTGTCTCTCCCTCCCAGGGCTGCCTGAGAGCTACTAGAAGGCCCAAGTCAGGGGACTTCACCTGGCCTTGTGTCCCGTGGCCCTCAGAAGAGTGGAACCTGCAGCATGAGCTGTGAACCAGAGAGTCTGTCATACCCTGTCTCGGTCCCGTCCTGTCTCTGGAGACGTGGGGCCCTTGAGAAAGATCAGAGCTCTGCCCTGACTCTCTCAGCCCTTCGGAGACTCAGTTTCTTCCCTTCTAAACTGGAAATGACATCTCGCTCCTGGGGCTGTCACAAGAATGAAATGGAGATGCAACGCTGACAATCACAGCCAATGGGTACGCAGCTGTCTGGAGGGCTGCCTATGTGCTCATAAGCTCTCCTGCCACTCAAGAAAGTAAGGCGGTGGTTTTATCAGGCACAGAGGGTTTGGGTCATGTGCTGATAAGAGACAGAAATGAGAAGTAGGATTCAAATCCAAGCTGGTTCCGGAATCTACTCTCTCAGCCAAGGACACACTAACTCTGAAAAGATGGCTGCCAGTACAGGGCCATGGAAGCTGCTCTGGCCAGAGAGCAGGGCATTGTGGGAGATGCTGACCCCCAGGCCCAGGAGGTTAGGCAGAGGATGATCCAGACAGGAATCAGGAAGGAAGCCAGGAGGACTCAGGCCTGTGTGGGTGGGGCATCCATGTGGGCTGCCTGCCTGCCGCTAAGCAGCTTGTGACATCTAGGTGAGGGTGTCACTGTTCACCTGTTTATGTTCCTGACCTTATCTGCAGGAGTGACCTTGGCAGTTAGAGGGGGCCTGTCCTCCTTATATGAGGCTTGAGGGTGTAGGGAGCTCTTGCTTATTCCAAACCCTAGTCTTGGGTGTGAGGGTGGAATCTACAACCTAGAAGTCACCCTTAATCTCCCCACATCCTTGTTCCAAGGGGCTGTAGGGATTTGTCTGGAAGTCACTGAGGTGAATTTTGGAAGTCGTAAGACTTAGGCCAGGATTACTGTGTACAGTTGTACAGGTTGCTCACTGCCAAATGTATTCCAGTCAGAAGGGCTGAGTGCAGGTGAAATCCAGCCCTAGTTCCAAAGCCCATGAGCTCTGCTTGCCAGGGTAGGGGGTGCTTTTTTCTTATTTACACTAAAGCTGTATGCAAACGACTGGTCCCAGCCACTGTCTAAACCTGGGCAAAGTAATCTCCATCCCTCCCTTGACTTCCTTGATTTCTGCATAAAACAGAGACACAATCTGGGCAGTGAAACAGAATCATTTTGGATCTGCAAAAATATAGATGCTAGGGCTGGGGATTTAGCTCAGTGGTGCTGCTGCCTATCTTGGTCCTGAGTTCGATCCTGGGAACCAAAAAATAATTATATATATATATATATATGTATATATATATATATATACACACACACACATGTACATGGAAAATTATATATATGTATATATAATTATATATGTGTGTATATACATATATAAAATTCTATATACACATAGTCAGGTGTGTTGGTGCATACCTATAATCCTGGTACTGGGAGGCTGAGGCAGGAGGATTTCAAGTTACCCAGGCAACTAAATGACTTAGTGAGACCCTGTCTCAAAACAAAATAAAATAAAAAGGGCTGGGGATGTAGCTCAGTGGGCAGGCCCTGGATTCAGTCCCCAATACGAAACACACAGACACAAAAATACAGGGGCTTGGGCTGCAGGTATAGCTTGAATCTACCCACAAGGCCCTGGGTTAGATATTCAGCACTGGGGGGAACAAAACCAAAAATAACAACAAAAAACTCAGGCCTCGGCACAAACGAATAACCAAATCTTGGGGTGGTATGGGAGAAGTGGTGCGGTATTTTTTGAAATTCCCAGATGACTGAGGTGGAGCCAAGATTTGAGACCCCTAATGGGAAGACCTGAAATCTGGAGCTAGAACGGCCTCACCCGGGAAGCCCGAGTTTTACAGCTTACTGCAACTCAATAGTTGAAACTTCAGTGGGACTCAGTTTCCCCATCTGTAAAATGGAACTGATCACAACCTTCCTTACAAAGCCAATGGGTGACGTCCACACAGTGTATGGCACTGTGCCCAGCACGGAGATGGCTCCAGTTTCTGGCAATAGGACATTGACTTAAAATAAAGGGCTCTTCCAGGTCGAGGATGCAGGGACCCGGAGCTCATTCCTGGAAGATGGGTGGAAATCTTGCACCTCTTAGATTATTATAATACTTGGGGCCAGGCGTGGTGGCTCACACCTGTGATCCCAGCACTTGACAGGCTGAGAGGCAAGAGGATCGCTGTGATTCAAGGCCAGCCTGGGCTATACAGTGAGACCTTGTCTTAAAAAAAAAAAAATGAGCATGTGGAATTATTATCAGCTTTTACCTAATTTGTTAAATTTTTACATTCATTTTGAATCACTATTACATTCATGTGGCTCAAAAATCACCCCCAGGCCCTTGCAGTCACTGTCATTTCTCCTGCCTCTCACGCATCTCCTAAACTTTCTTGAAAGCCACGTGCAGATGCCTCCGAAGCCGGAAGGGTGTGCGTCAGCATCCGGTCTCTTGCAGCATTCTGCAGCTTGCATTTTTCCATTGGCTGGAGATTTCTCCCTGGCCCTTAAGAGTGAGCCTTGTTTGAGAGGTAAGGAAACAGGCTCCAGGGCAAGGTAGTTTTCTCAGTAAGCCAAGTCTGCAGATTTTGGTCATCTGTCCCTGGCTCCTGGGCAGTGTTTGTCTCCTGCACTCATGTGGCCTCCCGGAAGCCCAGCCCAGAGAGCTCTGTGGCCCAGCTTAAGTCTCTCCAGTGCAGGCCTGGTCTTCCTAGGCAAGAGGGCAGATGGGTGGGGTGGGCGGTCAGGGGCCCCTCTGTGTCTGGGCTTTGAAGCCTCAGAGAGAGGCTGAGGTGCAGAACCAGTCATTCAGATAGCAGCCCAGCGGGGGGGGTGTCCCCTGGGAGGGACAGTTGGGACCTGGTATCCTCCAGCACTGAGGAGCCTGCCCAGGACTCTCAGGGCTGCAGGCTGTGTGGGCAGCAGGGAGGGCAGGAGGAGAGGCAGGGTAGGAAGGAAGTGTGGCCCAGGGGACAGGTCCTAGGGAGCATGTGCTGGGGAACCCTCCCCAGAGGAGATTCAGAATTCGAGACAGAGGTGGCAAAGAGATTTTAACCACTGGGTTCCTTCTGGATTCTCCACCTGTGACCCGCTTCCGTCACCTTCTCACCGGTGCCGCAGTCTCCCCGAATGCAAAATGATTAGACAGCTGCTCTTTGACAGCTTTGGAGTGTCCCTCAAGGCGCCTATGGGGCACCCCTCATCTTATCGAGAGGGTCTGGATGCTGCTTTGACCAGAATATAATTCACCCATCACAGCCCCCATTCTTCCTGGGTTGGGAGCTATTGAACTGCTCCAAAATCCAGGCTCCTCCCCTGGATTCCGGTCTCTGCTGCCACCCCGTGCTTCCGTCCCTCCGTGCAGTGTGGAGTCAGGACCCTACCTGCTGGGTCCCGGGGGGGAGCCCTGGCCCCCGGCCGACATCCTCCTCCTGGTGCTACAAGGCCCTGCACACAGGGCAACGTCTTCATCCTTGAGCTGGCTGCTGCTGCCACCCTGGTGCCCGGGACCCTGCGAGGGCTGCCGGGCAGGGCAGTGAATCCCTTAATGCCGGTCACAATGGGATTGCTGGGGTGATGGGAGGCGATCTCCTCGGAAACTACAGACCAGCCCAGGACCCATGCAAAGACTTAGACCCAGACCTCAGGCAGGGGTTCGCAGAGACCCAGCCCCAGTGGGAGCGCAGGACAGAGAACCTACTTGTCTCTGGGTCCTCCTTCTAAACCTCCAAGCTGCCGTCCGAGGCCTGGTCCTGTCCCCTTTGCGAGCCTCCGGCTCTCCATTGTCCATTTGTGGGGCTAGTCCTCAGCCAGCAGCCTTGCAGCGTTTCACTGCTCTGAACCTCAGCCTCTCCGCCTATAGGGTGGGCACAGTAACGTCACTTGGCCTTGCTCGTGGGTCTGCCTGCCGCATAGTGACACTGAGCGAACCCCCCAGCCACACTGCACGACCCCTGCCTGGCCACCTGCAGAACCCTGGCTCCAGCTCGTCACCTTTCTCTGTCCTCCTTCAGCCCATAGAGCTTTATACAGCACAGCTTAGCACAAACATGACTGACTTCTCCGGCCTGTGTCCCACGACTTTCACATGCCTAGGTCCCAGCTGGCACTTAGGCTGAGGCAGGAGAATCTCCAGTTTAAACTCAGCCTGGTCACTTTAGCAACTCAGCCAGACTCTGTCTCAAAAAACTTAACAGAAAAAAATTGTTTTTTTCCCAAAATGTAAAAACTCTGGGATGTAGCTCAGTATGAAGGCCCTGGGCTCAATTCCTGGTACTGGGGGAGAGGGGACCCACAGGCAGCTGAATTGAAATTTCAGATGACCAGTGACTGATTTTTAAAGCATAAGTATATCCCTAATAATGCATGGGATAAACTTAAAAAGTGTGCGCTTTATCTCAAATCTAAATGGAACTGAGAGGTCTGGATTGTACTGAGAACAATTCCCTTGCTCACTTGGCTTGCATTATGGTGGGAAGGTGAGGCAGAGACGCAGTGAGCAAATTCAAGAAAAACAAGTTAAAAAGAAAAGAAAAACAAGTAACATTTAAAGAACGGTTAAGTGCAGCAGAACGATGAAACGGCAGGGCCTCCCAGCACAGGGACAGGCAGGAGGCGTCTTTAGACAGGGTGATATGAGCCGGGGCCCCTGCCTGCAGGGAACAGTTCTAGGCCCGATGGGGCGCTGCCCTGGAGAGGCTCTTGGAGGCGGAGGCGGCCCAACCCTGGCGGGCTGTGAGGGGCCGAGGGCGCCGCCGACGCACGGGGCGTGAGCTTGGCTGTGGACTTCGCAAACTTTCGCGAACCCGCAGCCCCACCCCTGGGACCATCCAATGTCCTCTACGGGGCAGGGAGCCACAGGAAGGGGTCAAAGGAGCTGTGCAGAGAAGCGTGACCACCCGGCCAGAGCCGGGAGCCCCGACACCCACCCGCGTCCCTGTCCCGGGCTGCCAGCCTGGACTGGGCCAGAGGGCCGCTGGGAGGAAGAGGTCCCCAAATGCCCAAGGCCGCGGCTCCCGGGCTCCCTCTCGTGGCTAACTCGGACACTAGCGCTCAGACACTTGTAGACAGCGACACGACCTTCACCAATGACAGCGGAGACAGCGCTACAATCCCACCAATCACAGTCCCAGAATTACTATGTCCCTCCGATTCCCGCCGAATCCCACTGGCACGATCTCCAATCAGAAAGATTTAGCTCAGTGGTTCTGCCGCCTGCCTTGCAAGCGCAAGGACCCAACTTCTTCTCAGCGCGGCCCTTTAGCCTCTATGAAACTATTCCCAGCATCTGGTACCCGCTTGCAGGAGCCTTTGAGGACGGTCCCAGGCTTTGTGCGGGCTCCACGGGGAAGCCCACGCTTGCATTCAGGGGCATGGATGAAGATATTACCATCATTAAATACTACCCCTCCCCATTGTGAAAATTGGTGTGGGTGGGGGAGTGCGGAAAAAGTTTGACCTCTGGAGATGAGACCCTCTTCCTCCCCCAGTGGTTAAAAGAATAACCTCTTTCTGTCATAACCGGCACCCTGCCCCATCTCAGTCATCCAGGCCAGATCCTGGGAGTCTCTATCTTTGTGTCCTCCCTCCTGTTCCTCCCAAGCCATCAGAAAAGCCAGTGCTTGACATCTCCAACAGTACCTGGAGTTTTCATCTCCACCACTGCCATCATCGCCAGAAATCGGCCAAAGTCTCTTCTTTCCCCTTCCACTCACCCAGTTGAGTCCCTCTCCTACTTAAACTTTTATGAGTTCTGGTGCGCTTATAATACAGCTCATGATACTGAACCTCCTCTCTGTGTCCCCCATCTCTGAACGCGTTTCATCCCACTTGTCTCCATCTAGGGCAGCTGGCCCTGCTCTGGCCTTTTCTGCTCTCCCCAGTTTTCCCTTCCTGTCTCAGGGCCTTTGCACATGCTTTCTTTGCCCTTCTGCCCGGAATATGGTTCTTGTTTTTGTTTTTGTTTTTGCATGGCTGACAAAAAAAGATCCTTCAGATCAGGACTTAATTGTCCTTCATTCTCCTAGCATGGGACAGAGTGAGAAAACAATGTACTCTGAAGAATAACTGAAGATCTGAAGGAGGTCTGGTCTGGGTACTGGGGAAGAAGACTGAGGCCTCGGAGTGGACTGGTCAAGGTGTAGCCTTTGAAATTTATCAATGTGCCTTTTATGTAACTGTTTGACCTTGTGAGTTCTAAGCTCTTCGGTCCTCATTTGCTTCATGTACAACATAGGAATCACTAATAGGGCTTCTTTATCGATTGCTTGCAGAATAATCGTGACAATCCAGGTAGATACCTGCTGGGCAGCTACCTGGCACATAGTTACGCTATTTACTGAATTCAAAGTGCTTTTCCCCGAATAAGAGGCCCACTGATTCTGACAGCCCCAGAGGATGAGCCAGGGCCAGTGGGGAGATACTGCGGGGAGAGAAATGAGCTCAGAGTGAGGAGCCTTCTGTTAGATACAGTTGTTCTGGCCCTGGAAATGCTATGGTCCCTCTCTTGTCACCAAAGGGACCAAGCAAGAGCCCAAGATCACCTGTTGGGAGGAGAGGAGAGGACTCCAACAAGTCAAAACAGCATCTTCCAGGAACAAAAGTCCTAAACAGGGCCGGGGCTTTAGCTCAGTGGTTCCGCCACCTGCCTCGAAAGTACAGGGACCCCAGTTCAATCCCCGGTACAAAAAAAAAAAGTCTTAAATAAAATGCTATTGGATGAGAGACTTAAACTATTAAAATATAGGGGGATAGCTTCATGACATTGGGTTTGGGTTTGGCAATGATTTCTCGGCACAAAAGAAAAGATAGATAAGTTGGACTACAACAAAAATAAAACATGTTTCCCAAAGGACACTATCAACAGAGTGTCCTCCCACAGAAAGGGACAAAAACACACCTACAATTTAACCACAAAATAAACAAGTTAAAATGTGCAATGAATATGAATAGATATTTCTTTAAAGAAATCATACAGATGACCAGCAAGCACACGGAAAGCTGTTTACCATCACATACCATTAGGGAAATGCAGACCGAAACACAGAGAGAGCATTTCACACTCCATCATGTGGGTTTTGTAAAACAACAGCAGAAGGTAACAAGTGCTGCCGTGAACGCACATGAATGCGGATGAACACCAAAGGAACCCTTGTGCGTTACTGTCGGGAAGATAAACTAGGGCGGCCTCTGTGGGAAGCAGTGCGCTGGCTCTTCAGAAATTTGAAAAATAGTGCCGGGCATGGTGGCGCACATCTGCAATCCCAGCACTCGGGAGGCTGAGGCAGGAGGATCGCTGTGAGTTCAAGACCAACCTGGGCTAAATAGTGAGTTCCAGGTCAGTCTTAATTACATAGTGCCTCAAAAACACAAGCAAACAAAAAAATTAAAAAATAGCAGTATGATCTAGTAATTCCACTCCTGGCTCTATGCCTGAGAGAACTGAAAACAGATCTGCTAGGAACAGGGACGTTCATGTTCACGGCTTCACGGCAGTGTCGTTCTCTGTCGTCAACAGGCAGAGGAAACAACCCAAGTATCCAACAAAGGGACAAGCGGATACATAAAATGTAGTCCACCAACACCGACGGAATATGACCTGGCCTTAAATACAAAGGAAGCTCTGACTCGCTACCACACGGACGAACTTCCAGAACACGGCGCTAAGGGAAGGGAGCTCCCAAAAGGACAAACGCTGTGTGGTTTGCATTCGTGTGACGCGGGGTAGTGGAATGTGCGGGTGTGACTCAGAGCAGTCGCATTTGCAGAGGTGCGAAGTAGGAGGCTGGCTACAGAACTAGAGAGGCAGGAATGGGGAATTTGTTTCTAACCGACTCGGCTTCAATCTGGGAAGAGAAAAGAGTTCAGGAGGGGAACCGTGAGGCTGTCCGGTGTGAATGTGCTGAACACCTCGGAATGGTACATTTTAAAATGGTTAAATGCTGGGGATGTAGCTCAGTGGTTCCTCCGCTTGCCTTGCAAGTACAAGGTCCCGAGTTCGATCCCCGGTGTCAAAAATAAATGAATAAATAAATAAATAAAAAAAAATAAAATGGTTAACTGGTCAGTTTTATTATGTGTGGTTAAACATTTCAACCATGGATAAGGTCTATATACTGCATGATGACTAAGATAAGTTTATTTCAGGAGAACAAGGGTGGTTTCACACTAAAATATATTAGAATAAATTAGAAGACTAAGGGAGAAAAATTATAATCATCTCAGTAGATGGTCAAAAAGCAATTAAGACAATTTGATATCAATTATGGCGAAAAAATGAACAAACAAGGGAAGAACGGTGCTGTGTAACTGTCTGTACCCTCAGTACTTGGGGATCTGAGGCATGTGGGTCATGGTGAGTTCACTGCCAAAATGGACTACACAGCAAGACCCAGTCGAAGGAGAAAAAGAACGATAGCAGGGGAGCCGACTTCTAACTTACAGCAAACTTTGGTGGACCAGTAAACGTTACCCACCAATACCCGAAAGCAGACATCACACTTCAGAAAGCGTCCTTTTAAAGCCAGGACTAGAACACTGTGGGCCACCAGGGCAGATGCTGTGAACTCATCCCACACGAGGTACTCTCCCTGCTTCCCTCTATAATAGAACCTCTTGTTTTATTTGGGCACACGAGTGGTCCTTCAAAAGACCTACCTACCTCAAGAGTCTTGGGGTGTGTTCTGGCTAAGGAAATATCAGAAATGTAATATGGAGGCTTTCATGAATTTTTAAAAAGAGATAGCTGGAAAAATAAAAAAAAAAAAAGAAGAGAGCCGGGCATGGTGGCACATGCCTGTAATCCCAGCACTCGGGAGGCTGAGGCAGGAGGATTTGCTATGAGTTAGAGACCAGCCTGGGCTACATAGTGAGTTTCAGGTCAGTCTCAACTACATAGTGAGACCCTGTCTCAAAAAACAAACAAACAAACAAACAAACAAACAAAAAAGCAGAGATAGCTGGAACACAACTTTTTTTTTCTTTTGAGATAGTGCCACTGTGTAGCCCAGGCTGGTCTTGAACTCTTGGTGATTCTCCTGCCTCAGCCTCCCCGAAGTGCTGGGATTATAGGCGTGTGCCACCACACCTGGATTTTTTGGAATCTGACTTCTATCCTTGCTTTCTTTGGCCCTTGCTTCATCTTTCTGCCTTGGATGTTGATAGACAGCCACTGTGGGCCACGAGGATGGAGAACTGCTCCAAGGTTGAGCTGGAGGGACCCTGGATTGCAGAGTATGTTCTCAACCTTCACTGGGGTAGAAGCGTCCTTCTCTCTGCCGAGGAAATATTATAAATAACAACTGGAATCACATCAAATCAAAGAGCTCCTGCACAAGAGAAACCACCAACAGAGCGAAGAGATAACCAACAGAATGGGAAAAATTTGTAACGGTCACTCCTCAGACCAAGGGCTTACAGCTATAATATATAAAGAGCTACAAAAAAAAAAGAAAAATCCTCCCCCACATTGAAAGGCCCAACCCAAAAGCGGGCGTCTGAAATGAACAGACACTTCTCAGATGAAGAAGTAGAAACAGCCAATACGTATATGAGAAACGCTCAACATCACTGGCCATTTGAGAAGGGCAAATTAAAACAAGACAGATCCCATCTCACTCCAGAAAGAATGGCTACTGTCAAAAACCCACCAATAATAAGTGGTGGTGAGGCTGTGGGGACGAAGGAGCCCTTCTCCACTGTTAGAGCATGAACTGATGCGACCACTGTGGAAATCGATTGATGATTCCTCAAAGGAGGTTCCACTTGACCCGGTCACCCCCCTCCATCTCCTCCTGAGTTAAGAGCATCACGCCACAGTGATCCATGCACACCCGTGTTTATAGCAGCACAATTTATAATAGCTACATATTTGAAACAGTCTATGTGCCCACCAAAAGGTGAACGGATAAAGAAAATGTGGCATTTATATACCATGGAGTACTACTCTGCCGTAAAGAAGGAGAGACGAATGAATCATTTACAGGAAAATGGATGCGCCTGGAGACCATCATCTTAAGGGAAATAAATCAGACACAAGAGTTTAAATACGGCATTGTTTCTCTAGTGTGAGAAACACAAAGGGTAAGTAAGGAACGTCATGGGGGATAGATATTGGGAAATAGAACATGTTCAAATGGGAAGGGAAAGGAAAAAAAGAGAATGGAATTAAAACATGGAAACAAAGCTTGTGTAAACAGGGAGGTGCAGAAGGGTTGAAGGGAGGAAAAGGGGGATGGGAAAAAAGAATTGAGATGTGTTATGCATAGGTACAAATTCCCTGTGATGAATGTGGTCAATATGTGTGACAAATATCTACTAATAAAAAGAATAAAGTCTAAAAAATGGTCAGACTTCACTGAAAACATAGAAAGACCTTATAAATGACCTATGTAAATGTATTTGTAGTTCAAGCCAAAATATCATTATGCAGAGGTATCCACTTTTTCCAAAGTAATGAGTGAGGGCTGGGGGTTTAGCTCAGTGGTTCTGCTGCCTGCCTTGCAAGCACAAGGACCCAAGTTCGATCCCCAGTACCAAAAAAAAAAAGTAATGAGTGAGATTTCAATAAAAGGTAATTCAATGACGTTTCAATAAAAAGCCCATTAGGACAAAGCCAGTTACCACATGCTGGGCAAAGTGGAAGCATTAAAAATACGGTAATTGCTATGATTGAAGCCCAGAAGAGGAGAAAATATGCCGGGAATCTCTAGCCTTTCTTCTGTCCTGTTCAACCTCACCCTAAAATTTATATTAGCCAGAAAAGTCAACAAGAGAACAGACAGCAAAGAGAACAGACATCCTGATTTTAAAGAACAGCTATTAAAGGGAGGAACAGAACTGGACACGGTGAACACTTGTAATCCCTGGGAGACTGAGGCTGGAGAATTGCAAGTTTAAGCCTAATTTGGGCAACTTAGTGAGACCCTGTCTTAAAATAAAAAATAAAAAAGCAATAGGATATAGCTCAGTGTGAAAGCCTTGGGTTCAAGATTCAATCCCTAGTATTGTTAAAAAAAAACAGGGGGCGTGGGGTTGGATTATTTCACAACACGCAGAGCTACAGCTGCCCTGTCCAGCATTGTGGCTATTGTGGATGCTTGGAATGTGACTGCTTCAAATTGACAGGTGATGCCGGCTGTGGTGGCGCACACCTGTAATCCCAGAATTTAGGAGGCTGGGGCAGGAGGATCGCTGTGAGTTTGAGGCCAGCCTGAACTATGTAATGAGTGCAAGGCCAGCCTGAACTACTTGTCAGAACTTGTCTCAAAAAACACAAGAAAGCAAAAGAAAACCAACCAAACCAAACAAACTGGGAGGCACTGTATGTGTGAACATACATCATTTACATACATATATATGTATATGCGTATGTATATGTTTTCTGGGGGTTCTTTTTTTTTTTTTTTTTGGTACCAGGGATCGAACTGGGGACTTTGCATTTTGAGGCAGGAGGCGGCACCACTGAGCTAAATCCCTGGCCCTATTGCTTGTTTTTTAGACAGGGCCTTACTATACAGTACATGCTAGCCTTAAAGTCACTATGTACCCCAGGCTGGCCTCAAACCTGTGGTGACCCTCCTGTCTCAGCCTCCTGAGAGCTGGGGTTATAGGCATGTGCCACCCGTGCCTAGCTATATTTTAAAGACCTAATATAAAACAAAGAAAATTACTTATTAACTATTTTTATTAAGTGGATATTGAAGTGATACTTTAGATATATTGAGTAATATATATATATATATATATATATAGCAGGTATATTATTAAAATTAATTTCAACTATTTCTCTTTTTTTATTCTTTTAAAACTAAGCTTCATTTTGGTATTTTTATGGCTTGCATCTGTATGTCCCCACAAAGTCTCATTTGTTCATAAGTGTGGCTTTATGGAGCTGTCCGGATTCAGGGTGTGTGATACCAGGTTTAAGGGCATGTGATACTAAATTAGTCCACTGATTGGAATTAGCAGACTTCTGGATGTGGCTGCGTGGATTTACTGAAAACAAAATTCCCACCTTGGTGTGGGTGGCACCACCGAAAAGTCTCGTAGTTTGGATGGGATACAAGGAAAGCATAAGCTGCTTGCTGCTTCCTGTGCACCCTGCTACGGACTGTTTCTCCTCTGCCATGTCCTGCTGCCGCGCCACCCTGCCTGGGAGCTACCTGTCTGTGGACGGAAACCTCTGCAAACTGTGAGTCCAAGTAAATAAATCATTCCTCCTTTAACTTTGGGTGTCGCGTACTTGGTTCCAGAGGTGAGAAAAGTACCTAAGACAATGCATTACACATTCACTCACTTTTTTCAACTGTTGAAATGTGGTCCCTGGAAATGGGTGAGGGGAACAGTGTTGGAGGCCTCCAGGGAGGTCGACAGAGATTTGAAGATAGGAGACAAAGGGTGTGAGCCAGTGGGGCTGGACCGGTTGGTTCATTAAACATGACGATGACGACGATGAAGATGACAGCATCTGCTGTGGTCTGACTGAGCTCCTAGGGGCTTCACGTTGAAAGCTGATCGCCTGCTTTGTGTCTATGCTACGGATATTTGCAGTGAGGTCTTTGCAAGACGACCAGGTTGAGTGAGGGCGTGAGGGTGAGGGTGGGGCCCCACACCAGCTTTTGGGGCTTCGTGATCAGAAGAGACCTGAGCTGGCATCTGCAAGCTCGCCACACAGTGTCCTGGGCCGTGTTGTGACACAGCAAAATGGACCTCAGCGCAGGCAGATGCCAGTGCTAGGCTGCTGGACCTCCCGGCCTTCAGAACAGTGAGCTGAAGGAGCTTCTCGTCCTTCTCAGTTACTACTACTCAGTCTCAGGTATTTTGTTATAGCAACAGAAAATGGAGTAAGATAACATCTTTATCTCAAACCGCAGGCAAAAATGAACTCCTATGATAAAGACCTAAAATCTGGGAAGTAAAACTTAAATACCCATAGAAAACACTTAGGATAATATCTTTTTAATTTGAGTACCGTAAAATTTTATAGGCCAGGCAGGCGTGGTGGCACCCACCTTTAATCTCAGTCCCTGGAAGGCTGAGGCAGGAGGATGGTGAGTTTGAGGTCAGTCTCGACTACCGAGTGAGACTCTATTTTTTTAAAACAAACAAAAAATATAATATAAAAGACATTTCTATGAATGCTAAAAGAATAGGTACCTCCTACAAATCGATAAGGAAAGGTGGGCAGTGCGGTAGGAAAATGAGCAAAGGATATGAACGACACGTGGCTGAGGAAACCGAAAGACAAAAAGAGCCCTTCCCGCTCTAGAAATAGCCACGATGTAAATTAAGAAGCAAAGTATCACTTCCCAGTCCTCTTCACATTGGAGTGGAGCAAGGAGCTCTCTCTAGCACCCCAGACTGAAGCAGCAGCGCTAGGCAAGGCAGCGGTCCATAGAACCTCATGCAGGGGAAAATGCCTCTCGCCCGGGGTGCAGAAGAAATCCCACTCCTGTGTGTTAATCATGAGACCACGTCACCCGCAGGTATAGGAGCATTCTTTATAGGGTGAAGATAGCAACAAACTACGGGAAACCCAACTGTCAGAAACCAGAATAAATATACTTGCCATATTCAGACACAGCCTTTTAACCGAGTGAGGTAGCCAGGTACGGTGCACACCTGCAATGTCAGTACGCGGGAGGCTGAGACAGGAGCATCCCCAAGAGTTCAAGGCCAGCCCAGCCTGGGGTACATAGTGACTCTGTCTCAAAAACCCCCAAAGTGAAAAATAAAATAAATGTGTACTTGGATCAGCCAAGGAAGATTTAAAAACCTGCTACGTGGTGTAAATTTTTTAAAGTTGCTGAAGAATCCGTGCAACATGCCATTTAAATAAATTTTCCAGGTATGCAAGATTGCTCCTATAAGCGAGTCTAGCAGAAGTCTAAACACATACGGTGGTGGTGATAGTCAAAGGTCGACAGAGGTTCCCTGTGAAGCTCAGTGTGACAGTAATGAGATCAGGGAAGGAAGTGAGGTTTCAATTCTAAATTCCACTGTACAAACAAGCAAAAATAATTCCAAGGAAAACATGGCTACGTGGTAGAATCTGACAAAACTGAGTAGCGAGTACACTGATATTCACAATATTATTCTGTCTTTTCTGCAGGTTTGTGGTATTTCCTCTCTAACAAGGAAGGAAAGAGCCAAGGGTGGTAGTACATACCTATAATCTCAGCAAGCTGGGAGACTGAGGCAGGAAGACCACAAGTTTGAGTCCAGCCTGGACAATTTAGTGAGATCCTGGCTAAAAAAAAAGCCAGGGATGTAGCTCAGAATGAAGGCCCTGGGTTCAATTCCCAGTACCCATTAAAAGACAAGAAGAAAATAAATTTTGAAAAAAATCAATTGCCTTTCTCTATATCAGCAACATACAATATAAATTAACATATAAGAAAAGCATAATGTAATTGAGAAATAAAAACTTAAAAACCCTACTGTTTAAACTGCCCAGTGATCTTTTTATTTATTTATTTATTTTTTGGTTTTTTGAGACAGGGTCTCACTATGTAGTTGAGACTGACCTGGAACTCGCTATGTAGCCCAGGCTGGTCTCGAACTCACAGCGATCCTCCTGCCTCAGCCTCCTGAGGGCTGGGATTACAGACGTGCACCACCATGCCCGGCCCAGTGATCTTGTTAGACTATAGTTGGGGATACATCAGAGACAGGGTTCCTCAGCTCAGGATGGCACTGAGTGCTAAGGTCAGAAGCAGCATTGTCTGTGCTTAAGGTGGGACTTGTTATGTGGCTTTGCCCAGAATCCCTCTCCCTAGGGCTCTTAGTTTAGGGAGCTATTAAATGGACCCCTGAGCAGTCAGGAGATCGAGGCAAGAGGAAAGTGAGTACCAGCCCAGCCTGAACCATATAGTGAGTCCCTCTCTAAAAATAAGTGAACTCCAGGGCCGGGGATTTAGCTCAGTGGTGCTGCTTGCCTGCCTTGCAAATGCAAAGTCCTGAGTTTGATTCCCGGCACCAAAAAAAAAATAATAATAATAAGTGAGGGCTGGGGATTTAGCTCAGTGGTCCTGCTGCCTGTCTTGTAAGCACAAGGTCCAGAGTTCAATCCCTGATACCATACACACACACACACGCACACACACACACACACTCACACACACAAAGTGAACTCCAAATTCCCAGATTGAAGCCCAGAATTAAGATGTCATGGCCACTTCGTTTTATTTTTCCTCCCCAAGGAACTCTTCGTTTTTGTTTTTGTGACAGGATATTGCTATGTAGTTCAAACTGGCCTTGAACTTGCAGCAACCCTCTTGCCTCAGGCTCCTGAGTGCTAGAACTATAGGTGTGCACCACCACGCCTTACAAAGTACATTGTTTTGGTTTGCTTTTCTTTTGTTTTGGTTTTTAAAGAAAACCACGCAGAGTTTGAGGCCAGCCTGGGCTAGCTACATAGCAATTTCAAGGCCAGACTGAGACCCTGTTCCCCACCCTGTATCAAAAACCAAAAAAAGAAAACCATGATTTATCGAGTGTGTGTGTGTGTGTGTTTGTGTGTGTGTCTGCGTGTGTTGCTGGAGCCTGAACTCAGGGCCTGGGGCACTCTAAGTAAGCAGCTCTACCACTGAGTCACAACCCCCAGCCTCACTATTTACTAACGCAGGTTCATAGTAGAAGAATTACAAAACAGCAGACAAGCAAAATAACAAAGAATCAAATTCACTCCCAACGCCACTTAGGGCTCTCGGAAGGTCAGAGGATAGGAAGAGAGCCTCGTGTACAGAGCCGGCGGGGAGGAAAGCTCACCCAGCTCCTTGCTGAAGCTGAGGCTGGGGGTGGTGGGCGTCAGGTCTGCTCCCACCCTAACCCTACGGACTGAGCTCCAACTCCAGCCTCCCCGGCTCTGCAGCACAAGTTCCCAGACCCCCATGTTTTTCCCCAAAGCTCCCTAAACCTTCAGGTTTTCTCACCCCCCACCCCCAGCAGCAAACATCAACATCTTCACTGTATCAGGGCCCCTTCCACCCCCGCCAACTGAATCCATCTTATCGCCAGAAAAACTCTGATCTCCCCCCCGGAAGAGGAAAGCATAAGCCTCTGTCCAGCCCGGCTCCACCTCTGTAAGTCTCTGGATTTAGGGCTAATGCCACAGACTGGAGACAGAAGAATGGCTGTGTAATTAAGCTTCAAATTGGCCATTGTTTTATGTGAGTTCTGATAAAGAACACACAATGGCTGTCGGTGAGGACTGGGAGTGAGACTCCCACAGTGGAGAATTCTAGAAGACATGTGTGGAGTTCTGGAGCCTGGGTCCTCCGGAGAGATAGGCGACCAGGCACAAGGGTGGGGACACCAGAGATCACTGAGAGGTGAAGAGTAGACCGGGGCAGGGACAGCAGCCCAGGAGCCTCTGCTCGGAGCAGTCCTTTCAGGCATGGAAAATGGAGGCCGAAGAGCTAGCTGCGAGCTTGCTCACTGCAGTGGAGTCCAAGAGCGCTGTCAGGGAGCAAAGCAATGTAGGCCTCAGGCGGGAGTTCAAATGCTCCAGCAGCCAAATTAAAAAGTAGCAAATCTATGAAATAGGACATTGCTCTTACAAATAGTGAGGTTCCCCTTGGTCTTAGCAATCAGGGGTCCCAAACTCAAAGGCCCTCAGTGCTCAGAGAGGTGACCAAAATATATATAACAGGGAGTAGGAGCAAATTTCACACTTGTTAAAAAAGACCCAAGAAGCATAATGCTTTATGTTTCTTAGTAGAGCTTCGGTGTAGGGCACTAAGGGACAGTAGGGGCTGCGACGAATTAGAGAAAATATAACCAATCTAAATTAGTTCCAGCCGACCGTGCCTTCTGGGTATGGGGTATCGCCGCACAAGAGCTTCCAATTTTGAAAAAGAAGCTGAAAGTTTAGATTTTTACAGGTTGACAATCAATTCAAATTTTATGAACTTTAAAAATTTTATGAATTTAAAAAAAATTTATAGACTTTAAACCCTGCATCCTGTTTGGAAAGGAGGGGAAATTGAGGCTCTGGGTACTTAAATTTTCCCCCAGTTCACAGCAAAGACCAATAATTGGCTGAGTGGCTTCTCATTCCGTTGAAGCTAATAGACGGTTTACTCCTACTATGGATGGTTTGCTAGGTACCAGGTTCTGTGCTAACTGGGCTCAGATGACACCGCAAAAGGGCACTGTTTAGGATGCCAGATTTAATCTTTTTTTTAACATATATTTACTAGGGATCGAACTTGGGACTTTGTGCTTGCAAGGCAGGTGTGGTGCCACTGAGCTAAATTCCCAGCCAGGATGCCATGTCTAAAGAGGGGGCAACTCAGGTTCAGAGAGGTAGAGAAAACTGCTCAAAATCACATTATGGGTCTTGAACCTGGGTCAGTGGTTGTTGTTTGCTCTTTTGATTTGCATTACTGGCAATTAGACCCAGGCTCTCACACCGAGCTACAGCCCAGCCCTCTTTTTATTTTGAGACAGGGTCTCACTAAGTCACTCAGTTTCCAGGCTGAGCTTGAGCTTTCCGTCTTCCTGCCTCAGCATCCCGGAGTGCTGGGATTACAAGCATGTGCCACCATGCTTGGTTCTGGGTCTGTGTTTGATTACAAAATTCTAGATGCTTCCTCTTACTCTCTTTCACCTCACCCAGCAGAAGAATCCCAGATACCAGGTAGCCTGGTCATGTTCTCCTGGGGCTGTCCTGCTGGATGGGGGGCTCCGGAGAATGCAGCCTCCTGGGCTTTGACCCTTGCTTAACCCAATCACCTCCATGACATCGTTCCTGTGACCTGGCTTCTAGGTGGGATTTCATTTGAAGGTAGAATGCCATTACCTTTTTGGTTTTGTTTTAATTTCTAAAACTGCCGATGTGTCCGTGGTCTCTGAATGTCTTGATGAGGAAACTAAGGCCCAGGGGACAGCGAGCTGCCTGAGACCTCTCTGCAAGTCAGGACCAGGGTGAGCACCAGGCCCTGGGTCTTCTTCTGCTCCTAGCGCTGAGCCTGACTGGGGAGCTGTGCCAGCCACCCGGGGCTCTGTCCTAGAAGAGCTGCCTCGGTATCTCCTCCGCCCTTCCTCTCACCTGTTTGGATAACTTTTTGACCTGTTCCTTCATGAGCCCTTCCTGAGGTGTGGCTGCTGCTGCTGCTAGTCCCAAGGAATCCTGGGGCCTCCTCAGGGCGGCAGCCAGGGCTGTCCGGTCCCATGAGAGACAGTCATCAAACAGTGGCTGTCTGGGCAGAGGGAGGCCTATTTACCCAGGGCAGGGCCTGGACAGAGGCTGCCACTTCCTCCCCAGACCACTGGCCTGTCCAGCTGCTCAGCAGCCTGACTCAACTGTCCCCATCTGTGTTTGCTCAGTTTGCAAATATTGGACTACTGTGTCTTTGGCACTGCTCTCCACGCTGGGATGCAACAGACCACAAGGCAGCCATGTCCCCTGCTCCAATGGCACCTGCACTGGAGAGGAGGCTAAACAGAGGGTCAGAGCTGTAGAGGTTCGTGGGATGGGATGGGCTTACATTTGGGAAATTAAACGAGGCCTCTGAGCAGACAGCTGAGCTAATATCCAAAGTGTGAGAAGAAATCAGTTATGGGAATAACTGGGGAGCAGGCGACCCTGGGGAGAACAAAGGCACCCAGGCAGGCACGTGATTAGCATGACTGAGGGATGACGGAAAGGTCGGGTGGCAGCCTGGGAGAAAGGAGAGAAACCATCAGACAAGAATCAGAGCCTGAGCCGGGTGTGGTGGCGCACGCCTGTAATCCCAGCACTCAGGAGGCTGAGGCAGGAGGATTGCTGTGAGGTCGAGACTAGCCTGGGCTACATAGTGAGTTCCAGGTCAGTCTCAACTACATAGTGAGACCCTGTCTCAAAAAACAAAAAACAAATAAACAAACAGAATCAGAGCCTGGGCCAGGTATGGCAGTGCACGCCTGTAGTCCAGGCACTTTGGACCAGAGGCGGGAGGATTGCCCCGAGTTCAAGGTCAGCCTGGGCTGCATGGTGAGTTCTGGCTAGGATGAACTACGTAGTGGTAATAATAATAATACTACTACAAAAAATTACAAAAGAATCAGATTTTGGGGCTTTTGTGGACAAAGAAAAATGCTCAGTTTTTTTTTGTTTGTTTGTTTTTTTCAAAAGCAAAGCCCTGGAGGGTCTTCAGCAGGGATCTGGCTCTGCTATTTCCCTCTAGGACTTTCTGTCCCAACTCGGGTTTTCAGATATATTCAAAAGCATTAAGAGTAGTATCGTACTCCCTTTTTGTTTTAATTTGATTTTAAGTCAAAGCCATTTACACACACAGTTCAAAAAGACAGATGCTGCGAGGCTCAGGGTCACGGTAGTTGTCCACCTACTTTTTCCAGAGTCTGGTTTCCCCCAATCCGGAGGCAACCACCTGGAAGGGGCTAACTGGGCTTTTCTCCTCGTGTTTTCGCCTGCATGTCTAAGTGTCATGGTTATACTGCTACTTCTTGTTTTTCGTTTTTTTCAGTTTTAGATGTATTTCATTACCTTGCTAGTAGAAATATTCTTGTGTAACTATCCCGATTTGGAGGTCAGTCCGCATTCATTGTTTTCATTTGCGGGACCACGTGACTCTCATGACTATTCAGCACTGCTGTCCTTCCTGTCGTCCAAAGCTGCCGTCATGGTTTGTGAACCTGAGCCTTTCTATTCACTGTCTCAACCAGTGCTCACCGCTACATTCCATCAGAACGTCGTTAACACTTGACAAGCAGGGCAACATGGGGAAGGCTGCGGCACCCATTCTTTCCAGCAGCAGAGCTATCTGGAGGCATAAGCAGAATCAGCATTATTAAACCCATGTTTGGAGGAGGACGTGGAGTCCAGAATGATAAAGAAAATCCCACCTATTGCGGTGGGGTGCAAGAATTAAAATAAAATGCATCTTCCCATAGGAAGGATGGAGTTGGGAGTCCCTGGACAACTGTTTGTGTTTGTTTGTCACAACAGCTAGTATTTTTCTTACTAACGCAAAGCCTGGGTTTGAGGCCTAGCTCCGCCCCTCATGGGCTGTATGATTTGGGACAAGCTATTTAACCTCTCTTGTTACCGCTCCTGAGAGATGGTCACATGACAGCAGCTACCTCGATGAGTTAATTTTGACTAAGCGCTGAGAACAGTGTCTGGCTCATAGAAATACTACAGAAGTGAAAACATAAACAGGAACTAGAAAGTGAATGAGGCAGAAACTAGACCTGTGCCTTCTGATGTCCCATTCAATGTCTGGTCCCAAACTCCAGTGTGTGGTCCTCATCACAGTTTCTTCCATACCTGCCTATGACCTCTACCTTACTTACCTGTAATAGTATATTTTTCAAGAAATGACAATAAGTCAATTAATTGTGTGAAGAGCAAATATGCTGAAAAATTTCACTCAGCACTGTAAGGCTACAGTGTTCTACGTTACCTGATTCAGAGTCCTAGAAACTTGATACATTGCTATTTGATAACTTTTTTTTTTTTTTGCAGTGCCAGCAATTGAACTCAGGACCTTGTACTTGTGAGGCAGGTGCAGCACCACTAAGCTAAACCCCTGGCTGCTGTTATTTGGTTACTTTTAGTGAAGACTATTAAATTTTACTCTGGGAATAATATATCTGATTGAAAATAAAACAGTGTGCTTTGAGGGCCCACTGCTTGTTTTTATAAATAAAGTTTTATTGGCAAACAGCCACGCTCATTCATTTATTTATTGCTTCTGGCTGTGGTTGTGCTACAACAGCAGAACTGAGTAGTTGCTACAGATCTCATCTGGCCTGAAAAATCTAAAATATTTGCTGTCTAGTCTTTTACAGGAAAAAGTTGCCAACCTCTGCACTAAAGTTATAATTCAAAACTCATAAGGTTAATTTAAACATCCTTCTCTTTACAGCTCAATCTGTTCCACATATGGGTATAGCAAATTTTAACAATTTTATCTTTGTCAATATTTTACTTTGAAAAATGTCAAGCCTATTAAAGGTTGAAAGAATAATGATGTATCTGTTTACCTAAATGCACAAATTGGTAGCATTCTGTCGCATTCACTTCTTCTCTATATATGTTATCTATGCACTTTTTATTAATGCATTTTATTTAAAACTGTATATGCAAAGCCGGGTGTGGTGGCACATGCCTGTAATCCCAGCACTCGGGAGGCTGAGGCAGGAGGATCGCTATGAGTTCGAGACCAGCCTAGGCTATGCAGTGAGTTCCAGGTCGGTCTCAACTACATAGTGAGACCCTGTCTCAAAAAAACAAACAAACAAAAAATAAATAAAATAAAAATGTATATGCAAATTAGTTATACATATCTGGGGTGTGTGTGTGTGTGTGTGTGTGTGTGTGTGTGTGTGAGACTCATTAGCAGAGGTGCTCAATTATGCATCAAATAATCCATGGTCCCCTTCCCATAATGAAGGTTATTCTTGGAAAATGGCTGTCCATCGAGGGAACACATAAGCCAGACTCCTGAGGCCATGTGACAAATCCTCATCAGGGGAAGTGAGTAGAAACGCCGCATGTGTCTCTGTCAGGGCCACTTCCAGGGTTCCTTGAGTAAATAAAGTTACTTTGGTGTTTGCTTGTTACGTCAGCTAGTGCTGCCCAAACTAACAATCCAAGAAACTGCATGAAATATGAGGGAATCAAGATCCATTTGACGCACACTGGTGTGGTCCTTCGGTTCTTCAAACATTTTTGAACCTTGGAGTCCTTTCCTGAAATGTTTTCTTCAGTCCAAGTGGAGTGGTTCTGACTGGATCAGATGCTGTGGGGTGGGTGGAGACTAAGAGCCTGACCATGTGAACCTCCCATTCCCCTCAAATGAGCCCTCAGGCACCTCTCCTGCTGCCTTGGTACATGTCACGTGACAGCCTCTGAGCCAGGTCACTGTCGCACCTCTGTTTCTTAGAGGAAGAGACGGAGCAGGAGCAGAAGGACCGAGTAAGGTCACAGTCAGTCAGGCAGAGCCAGAGCCATCATCCGGGTCTCCTGCCGGGGCATTTCTGTCCCCTCCATTTCTGAACCCGTCACTGCATCTCTTTCTGCCAAAGGACCATTCAGGCCACGTCCTGTACCACACATGAGAACAGACCCTGGGCATCAGAGGCATCTGAAGGCTTGGAGATAAGCACTGTCCTGACCTGTTCAGATGTACATGGCCAATATCCATTCATGATAAAAACCTTGATGAAAACAGGTATAAAAGGACCTTCTATCAATTTGAACAATACTACTAACAATATATTAAATGGGAAAAAAAGGGATGCTTTTCCTCTAAAATCATGAAAGCAACAAGGATCACCACTATTGTTCAATTTAGTACTCAAAACTTTAGCCAGAAAAATCAGACTAGAGAAAGAAATGAAAAGGATACAAACAGGAAAGGAAAAAAGTCAAACGGTCCTTATTCACAGATGACATGATCCTTTACATAGACGATCCAAAAAATTTCACCAGAAGACTTCTAGAACAATTTCAGCAAGGCGGCAGGATACACAATCAACCCACAAAAATCAATAATGTTCTGGTACAACAATAATGAACCTACCTTAGCTGGGTATGGTGGCACATGCCTGGAATCCCAGCACTCAGGAGGCTGAGGCAGGAGGATCGCTGTGAGTTTGAGGCCAGCTTGGGCTACATAGTGAGTTCAAGTCTGGCCTGAACTACGTAGTGAGACTGTCTCAAATCAAACAAACAAGGATCAGGGATGTAGATCAGGGGCACCACGCTTGCCTCACAAGTGCAAGGTCCTGAGTTCAATCCCTGGTACCAAAACAACAACAACAAACAAAATAAATATACAAACAAAATAATAATAAATGAAAAATGACCAATAATGAACCCACTAAGAAAGAAATTAGGAAAATAGTACCACTCACAATAGTTTAAAAAAACCTAATACCTAGGAATAAAAAAGGAAATGAAAGAGCCCTTTAACAAAAACTGCAGTACAGGGCTGGGGATTTAGCTCAATGGTTCCGCTGCCGCCTGCCTTGAAAGCACAAGGTCCTGAGTTCAATCCCTGGTACCAAAAACAAACAAAAAACCTGCAGTACAATGAAAAAGGACATCAGAAAATGGAAAGATATCCTATTTCTGGATAGGCAGAACAAATATTGTCAAGATGGCCATACTATTAAAACTTATATATAGATTTCATGCAATCCCAATCAGAATACCAACAGAATTCCTCTTAGAATTTGAAGAAAGGATCCTAAAGTTCTTATGGAACCAGAACAGTCCCAGAATAGCAAAAGCAATCCTGGGCAACAAGAACAAAGCAAGAGATACCACAATCGCAGTTTTCAAGTTATATTACAAAGCTACAGTGATGAAAGAAAAACAAACAGCATGGTACTAGCACGAATATAAATGCCTGGGTCAATAGAATGGAACAGAAGATGTAGAAACGATCCCAGGCATATTCAGCCTTCTGATATTTGTGAAAGGGGCCAAAAATGTACACAAAAGGAAAGATAGCCTCTTTAACAAACATTGCCAGGAAAACTGGCTAGCCATGGCAGAAGACCCATTGTCTCTCACCATGTACTAAACTAAATCACAGTGGATCAAAGTTCTAAATATTAAAACACAATCTGCTGGATGATAAAATAGGTAAAACTCTTGAAGACATAGGCCTAGGCAAGGACTTTTTAAAAAAAAAAAAAAAAAAACTCCAAATGCACAAGAAATAACATCAAGAATCAACACATGAGATTTTATCAATTAAAAACTTCTGGGGCTGGGGATTTAGCTCAGTGGTTCTGGCGCCTGCCTGGCAAACAGAAGGACCTGAGTTTGAGCCCTGGTACCAAAAACAAAGAAACAGAGAAACAAAAAACTTCTGCACAACAAAGGAACCAACTAACAGAGTGAAGAGGAAATTCTGAACAGAATGAGCAAAAACTACGCCAGCTTCTCCTCTGATGGAGACTAATATCTAGAATATATAAAGAACTCTAGGAAGAGGAAAAAAAAGACCCCCCCAATAAAAGACCCAATCAAGAAATAGGCAACAGAAATGAACAGACACTGGAATATATGAAAAGATGTTCATCATTTCTGGCCATTAGAGAGAGGCAAATTAAAAGAATACTGAGATTCCATCTTATTCTAGAAAGACTGGCTATCACCAAGAAATCAAATAATAACAGATGCTGGAAAGGCTGGGGGGGGCTTCTATTTTGTTGGCAGGAAAGTAAACTAGTATAACCACTGAAAATCAGTATACAGAGACCTCAAAAAATAAAAAACTAGAAACTCCAACCCACCTATTTATTCCCCTTCTAGTATCTTTCCAGGAGAGTTAAAGACATCATACTACGGTGACACATGAATACCCACATTTATAGAAGCACAACTCATAATAGCTAGTTCCTCTTACCTGTCTTTTATTTTGTGCTTTATTTATATTTTGGATTTTTCATATAAGAGAAACCATGCAATATTTAAGCTCATATGTCTGACTTATTTCACTGAACATTATGTCCCCAGAGGACTTTTGCTGAAGAAAGGAACAAGTGAACTATGAGTTAATGAATGCGGCAGACTTCTGGGTAGAGACAGGATGCACTGTAGGGATCTACTCCTCCCTTTACTAAATGGATGAAGCGAGACAATACTTCCCGTGTTTCAGCTGACCCAGGTGCCCCAAAGCACATATGGGACGTGGTAAAAAAATTATAATCTATTAAAATTTATGCAGCAAAAAAAAAAATGCTTGGAAATCACCCTAGGAGATTCTGACTCATCAGATCTGGAGGAGAACCCCAAAATAGTTTGGTTTAAGAAAGTTTTCTCAGGGCCGGGATTAAACTCAGTGGTTCTGCCGCCTGCCTCGCAAGCACAAGGACCTGAGTTCACCCCTGGAACCAAAAAAAAAAAAAAAAAAAGAAAGAAAGAAAGAAAGAAAGAAAGAAAGAAAGTTTTCTTAGCCAGTCATAGCTGTGCACACCTGTAATCCCAGCACTTGGAGGCTGAAACAGGAGGATCCCCACGAGTTTGAAGGCAGCCTGGACAACATAGTGAGTTCAAGGCCACTGTGAACTACACAGTGAGACCCTGTCTTAGGGAGGGAGCGAGGGAGTTAGTTTTCCTATGATGCCAGATTGCTAGAGGTGGTGGCACATGCCTCTAACCCCAGAAGTCCGGGAGGCTGAGGCAGAAAGATCACAAGTTTGAGCCCAGCCTGGGCAACTTAGCAATTTAGGGGGACCTTGTCTCAAAATAAAATATAAAAAAGGACTGGGGATGTACCTCAGAAAGGAGGTCCTGAATTCATTGCCCATAAAAACCAAACGAAACCGAAATCAGAGATCTGTCCTGATGGAAGGGTATGGTCCGGTGGCCAAGTCATACCTAATTTCCCCACTTGTCACGTCCTAGACACTTGAAGGTGCCGCTATTCCAAGCCCTCTCACCCCATCCACTCATCTATCCCTTAACCCACCCACCCATCTACCCAGCTGCTGATTCATTCATCCTACGCATCCTCATATCTCTATCCATCTACTCACTCGCCCACCGTCCTCCATATCTACCCAGCCATCGATCTGTTCATTAATCCAACCACCCACCTATCTACCCGCTCCTCTTCCCAGCTACTTATTCATCCAGTTGTCCTATCCAATATCTATCTTTCTGTTGAGTCCATCTATTTTTTACCCACCCATCACATTCCTTCATCAATCCACCCACCTAACATCTATTCATTCATTCATCTCCCCGTTCAATTAATCTCCGACAAAGACTGTACAGGGCCAGACCTTATAAAAACCCGTAACAACAACAACAACAACAACAAAGCCTGTAACATAGAAAAAGAATAAGATGAATATAGACCTTGCTCTCAAGAAGATTTGAGGGGCTTATAAAAATGAAAACTAAACCGGGCGTGGTGGCGCACACCTGTGATCCCAGCATTCGGGAGGCTGAGGAAGGAGGATCGCTGTGAGTTCGAGACCAGCCTGGGCTACATAGTGAGTTCCAGGGCAGTCTCAACTACACAGTGAGACCCCATCTCAAAAAATAAAACAAAAAATGAAAACTACCTAAGAACCAAGGGTAGAAAAAAATCAGAAATCAGGCTAGCATACAGATGCACACCATAGCACCCTATCTGCATGGTTGCTCAGGGAAGCCCCCAAATAAATACAATACCTAAATCACACTGTGTCCCACAGTAGTAGACAGTGCCTAGCAATTTTTCCTGCTCCCGTATAATACATGGTGTAACACATCGGAGATACAAATATTTGTTGTATTGCTTTTGTGCTTTTTTGAGACAAGGTTTCACTACGTAGTTCAGGCTAGAGTCGAACTTACAACGTAGCCCAGGCTGGCTTTTACCTTGCAGCGTTCCTCCGGCCCCGCGGCCTCTGGAGTGCCTGATCTGGGGATTTGGGTTGACACTGATGGGGGGAGACGTTACTGGCAGGCCGGGGTTGCTGCCTCACACTCTCCAACGCCCAGGACAGGCCCTGCCCCCACTGATCTGGGTCAGCCTTGGCTGTCCCATTTCTTTCCACTAGATACTTGATTTCTAGCTTTCCTTAATCTCCAGGGGGCTGTGGCTAGGCGGTGTCCAGGGGAAATTGGCTTTTGAAAAATTTTTCATCAGTGTATGTCTGTGATGTATGATAACTACATCCGTCGTGGGTGACTGGGACATCTACATATTGTACCTTGATCCTGTTTGTGTCCTCTTCTCTTCCCTCCTTCCCATTTCCCCTTATCCCAACCCTTTCTCTTCTCCACAAAGTCTATTTGCCTGTTTCCTATCATCAATCCTTTTATTTTGCTCTTTGTTTACACTTTGGGCTCCTCATATAAAAGAAGCCACGTGATGCTTAACCTATGGGAAATATACTTTCTGTTTATAAATAAATAAGCACTGTATTTGCTTGTACTCTGCTCCTCCTCTTCCTCCTACCACTTCAGGTTCAGACATTTATTTGCCAACATGAGACGGCCACCATGGGTCCTGAATGGGACAGATACAAGGCCCAAATGCTAACACCATGAAGATTGCAGAGAGAAAGGGCAGAGCCTTGTCCCGGCCACGCTGGTGACCATTGTTGAATGTCTATTTGTGAAATCTCTCCTGGAGGCTTTCATCCCACCAATGCAGAGGGATTCTGTGCCAATCACCACGAGATCTTTTCAAGCAAAGTCCGGAGAAGCCACCCATGTCTCTGACCTCATGATGTTTATAGTCTGGGAGGTGACAGTCACCAAAATTCACACAGATGACTATCTGATCAGAGCAATGATGAGAACTACAAAGCAGAACTGAGTCCAGGGGATCATCAAGGACACCCAGTATGGCCACAGGTCAACAAGAAGCCAGTTATCGAGGATCTGCTTTGCCCCATCCTCTAACCCAACAACTCTCTGCTGCAGTAACCTTAGCAGGTGGTTCCTGTTATCCCCAGGAGGTTTTGTTTTTTCCTTAAAGCACTTTTAGCAGAAAGAACCTCTCAGCAGAGTCCCCTTCTTCACTGTACGGATGAAACACCTGAGGTTCAGATAGAGCGGCTGACTCCCAAGGCCACAGAGCTCAAAAAAAGGAGAAAAGGCAGATCCAGGATACTAACTGGGATGTATTTTATGATAATAGCAGAGTCACATAGCCACAACCACACACAAACATACGTGCTGCAGTGAACGCCCCTGTGCCAAGACAAAGGTACTGTCTCTTTCCACTGATAGATGCTGCGAACCTGGCCATGGAAGCCCTCATCTCTGAGTTCTGCCCTACCTGTAGCCAGGCCAAGAGGGCCAGCAACAAATAGCTGGCTGTGTCAGATGCCAAGTCAGATGATTTTTTTTCCCAATAATCCTGAGCTCCAACAGTTTCTTCTGCCCTTGGAGATAACAGTCTCATTTATTTCAGACAGTTGTGAAAATTAAATGATACAATAGGTGCAGAGCATCCATCCAACCATCCACTCCTCTGTCCATCCATCCAAACATCCAGCCAGCAACCGGTCTGTTGAATGCTGCCTATGTGGTGAGCACTGCAGGGAACTGGGGGAGAGTCAGATAACTTCCAGTGTAGACAGACCTGGGAGACAGCAAGAGACTGTCAGGTTATGTTACAGTTACATCACTCTTTGGGAGGGACCCCGCCGGGCCTTCTGTTCACCCCTGCTCTAGGCTGATGACCTGGGCTGTCCTCCCAGAAGCTGAATGCCCTTCCCTTTGGGAGCCCATGAGTCTTCCTCTGGCCCCAGGTTCAACCTAATTTTATAACTGCAAACTGAGGAATACCTAGACTTTATGCTGTCTCCTCTATTTCCCCTCCCACCATGAGATTAGCTCCATTTTTACAGACAAGGAAATAGATTCACAGAGAGGAAATGACTCGCCCAAGGTCACATGGCTGATGGATGAGAAGTCGCTTGGTCGTTTCATTGGCTGGTTTCTGTTATTTTCACTGTACCACACACTCCTGCCTCATGGTGGGCAAAATCAATACCCCAGATTATCAGAAGACCAGTTCCTGATTTCTGCCCTTCACTGGCCACCCATCCGCAGCTAATGATGCTATTATGTAATATTTACAGAGACCTTACAACGCAGGTGGGGTTAAGGCTTTACGCTTTTTGCAGAATGACCATAAGAGAAGACTCTGGTATTTTGTCTCTACTTCAGAGAAAGCAATGGTGGCACAAAACTGTTCAGTAATAGGACTAACATCACACAACCAGACCTGAGATATTCTGCATTCCAGAGGCCAAACTCCACGTGTGTGAACCAAGTATATTTATAGAATGCACTTAGTTTCTTTGTAAGCCCAAAATGTGTCTAAAAAGAAAACATCAAACATTCTCTTGGATCTCCCTCTCAGAAACCAAATTGTCTGTCACCAGTTTCTTTGTGTCCTCCCGTGGAATTTTCTATGCAAATACAAGTGCATGTGTACATACATGCATCTATATCCGTTTTGTTATCAGAAACTCTACACGTCTTCAGCTTGCTGTTTTCACCTACTGCAGCTCGGAGGTTCTTCCCCACCTGCACACAGATCAGCCCGTTTTCCTCCAACACTGGCATATCATTCCTCCACAGATTTTCCTGTCCTCCCTCTACTGAGGGGCAGCTGGGCTACTTCCAGGGTGGGGTTCCCCCAAGTGGCAGAGCCCCAGGCCTTCCCGCCAGTGGGTTAGGACACCCCCAGTGAGAGACCATTCGTTTCCCTCATGCTGGGCAGTTTTGTACCTCTTCTTCTTGGGTTATCCAGACCCAATGGGAGGTTCAGAGGGACCAGGCTGACTCTCCCCAGAGCTTCACCACTCCAGTCCTTACCCCCGTTAGACTGAGCCCTGGTTAGATGACCTCGGCCCGGCAGATTCTGTTAGGCCTCAGTTTGGCTGCGGCCAAGAGGTTGCTCCATCCCCACGCCGAACTTCTGAGGAATTTTGGAAAGACTCCTGGGTTGCATTTTGAGGAAAGCCTTTTTCCTTGTAAAACAACCAAGGCCTTGCCCTGGGGCTCCTGCAGCCCCTCCCAACACCTCCCAAACCAAACAGGCTTTGTCCTTGCAGCAGACTTTAGCAGAGGGGTCAAATGCCTCCTCCTGGATTCCAGCCCTTCTAGAGGAGCTGTTGGAGGGTCTTTGAGCCCATCGGAAACACACTGAAGGTGTCCTGTGGCCTTCGAAACCTGACCGTGGTCCCACGCTGTCCAGTCCCCCTCATCCCTGGCCGGTGTCCCCACTCACCATAAGGACCCTCCACTGGGGCCACGAGGGGCACGTTCACACTGACCATGGCCAAGCGAGCCCAGCTGGACACCCGGGGGCATGGAGGAGCCGGAGCCCACAGCCAGCAGCAACGGCGCCACCAGAAGCCAGTCCACCAGGAAGGCAGTGAGCGAGGCCAGCTGCCACCACCTGGTTATCTTATTGATTCTTCTAATCACCCAAGGTGGGTGGATACGTTAAAGAGTAACCAGTCACTTAGGGAACCTGTGGCTGGGGATTGTCGCTATTGTCATGGCAACCGAGTCTTGGCTATATCTGAGGTCCACTCAGGCCCCAGTCCTGCCTTCTGAGGTTAGGGCCACCTGGAGCCAGATGTAAAAGACATTAGCCCCCCAATTTGAGGAAAGGAACTGAGCAGAAGGGGCTCAGGTGAGAGTCCAAGTTGGGTGGGGTTTTATGGCTCTGAAGTATGGGTGTGGCACCATGCAGGAAAGAGTGTGAAAGCCCAGGGAGGGGTAGAGGAGAAAAACGGAGAGCTGGGTTTACTGAGTGCCTACTGATGCTGGCCATTGCCTACAGGCATTGCCGCATTTAAATTAAACCTGGAACAGCTGGTCGTGGTTCCACACACCTGTAATCCCAGCACTCGGGAGGCTGAGGCAGGAGGATCGCTGTGAGTTGGAGACCAGCCTGGGCTACATAGTGAGTTTCAGGTCAGTCTCAACTACATAGTGAGACCCTGTCTCAAAAAAAAAAAAAAAAAAATTAAACCTGGAGTTGAGGAAATCGAGGCACAAAGAGGAATTCCTTGCATGGTGTCTCATAGTGGTTACAGAGAAGAGCCAGAATTACAGCACCTGGTCTTTCACTTAACAGGTTTATTGTGCACCTACTATTTGCTAGGTCCTGTGCTAGACTCCAGTGACAGAAATAAGCAAAGCAGATGTCCATTCTGGCACCCTTGGAATTTGTAGACCAATGGAAGAGTTGAACCTTAAAGAGATCATCAAAGATATTATTATGGGGCTGAGGATGTAGCTCATGGTAGAGTGCTTGGCTAGCACAAAGCACCTGAGGTGCATCCCTAGCATCACACACACACACACACACACACACACACACACACTGCTATTATTACAAACTGGTGGATGCTGTGAGCGAGGGAGCAGCACGGGGCAGACTCCAGGACTGTGGGTGTCTGGTCCTTCCCCATCCTCAGTGTCGCCTTGCTGACACTGCACTCTGACATTGGCGACCTGTGCTTCTTCCCTTACATCTTACACACCTGCCACCTGGCCTTTTCAGTACCAGTCTGTCTGAGTGTTGGATCTCATAACCTGTTTGGGGATTCTGACATCAAGGTCCTCGTCACAGTAGAACAAACTTGGAAATCAGAGGAATCAGCCCTAGCTCTGCCATTTTCTCAATGTGGAGTTTGGTAAATCATTTCGTTTCTTTACAATACAATCCCTCCTCCTGGGCTGCCCCACCTCGAAAACAGCTACAGGATAGATTTCTTTCTGCTCAGTCTCTTTTTCCAGGGCACTTGCACAACGACCCCTGGCCCTGGGTGATGGACAGACGCAGGCTGTTTCCATGTTTCTAGTCCTGCGGCCTCTTCCTGCCCTCCGTTTACTTCCTGTCCGGCTCAAAGTTCCCAGCCCATTCTTTTAGTTCGTTTCTTGCTTCTCTCTCAGTTCCTTTGCTGACAAAACCCCAAGCTGGGATGAACCAAAGTATTGTACTTTCTTCATGTCTGCACCCAGTCAGCACTAGCTAGAAATAACAATCACTCAGAGGGACTCCTGGGACCACCATAAACTCGTGACCATCGGCTTCAACTGCCCAGAACCGGCATCCTCAGTTTCCCTACTCCTTGCCCTCTTCATCTGTACCCCACCTCAGCTCTCTTCTCTCCTTGAACCTTTTCCTCTTTCATCCTCAGTAGGATAAGACTCCCCCTTCCTCACAGAGAAAGCCAGGAGCCTAAAGCAGACCCCGGGACCCCCATCACAGATGCCAGTTCACCCACATCTGCACTCTGCCCCTTCTCCCCTTCAGATGACCCTTAAAGCCTAACCTCCCCGACAAAAGTCAGTCCACCTCTCTGTTTCCAGTGCCACCAACAAGGTTCAAGACCCTGAATTTTTTTTCCCCCAGTACTAGGGATTGAACTCAGGGCTTTCACACTGAGCTACATCCCTAGCCCTTTATACTTTTCACTTTAAGACCCGGTCTCACTCTCCAACTTGTGATCCTGCTGCCACAGTTTCCCCAAATGCTAGGATAGAGGTGTGCGCCACCACGCCCAGCGGCCATTCACATCTCTGGCCTGGACTGCTGCTGAGATAGCCTACGCCCTCTCCCAGCAGCTGCTCCGGCCCTCATTAAGGTGGTTTCCTCCTCCTATGGAAACTGATCCGTCATTCCAGTGCTAGAATCTCTGCTGCCCCTTAGCCCCATGCCTGTTCATGGTTTGGCCCCTGCCTAGCTCCCCAGAGTAAGTCATCTTGCTCCTCTCTCCTGCACCGAAGTCTTCTTTCAGAACCCAGCTTTGCCATGCGCACTCGCTCCTAGCTCTACTGCCCGAACCTGAGCAGTTTCTCATCTTCAACAAAAGACATCCCTCTAAACCAGATGCGATGACGGTACAATTCTTATAATTCTCACAAACTCAAGGTCTTATAAGGCCTGGGGACATAGTCTAGTTTCTTCCTCATCTACCTGGCATGCATGGAGCCCTGGGTTTGATCCCTCATTCCACCACCAAAACCGAAACAAAACAAAAACAAAAACCCTCAGTGGCAAGATCTACCAGACTGCATGCAGATGGCCCTGTCAAGTTAGATGGTGTTCTTTTGCAGTAATTCCCTTTTCTTCTCTGGGTAACATTTATTTCCATTCAAATAAAATATTTGTATTCATCTTCTTTTTATCGAATGATAATCTCTGGGAATATGAGACTATTTTGGATCTCAGAGCATAACAGTCTTTTTCGGTGAAGGGCCCAATAGTAAACGTCTCAGGGTCCATGAGCCGTGCCCCTCAAGTCTGTTTCTACAGCATGAAGACTGCTCTAGACAATAATGAGTGAATGTGCGTGGTTGTGTTTCAATAAAACTTTATTTACAAATGCAGGCAGTGGGCCACCTTGAGTGTGAGCAGTTCTGTGCCCACCCCAACCCCTACTAATAACCACTGTGCTCAGAGCGGACCCTGTGTTTTCCATGTACTCCTCTGTATAACGTTCCGAGTTACTTCATGAAGCAAAACTACTCGTGATCCCATCGATGGCTAAGGCCAAGGTGCTGCAAGCAGACACAGCCACTGCGTTAGACTTGTACTCAGACTGACTCCAGAGCCAGCATTCTTGGTTGTTGAAGTGAGGGAGCCAGTGAGTGTGGGTATGAAAGTCTTCAAAAAGTATAGCACCTCACAGAGTTTGAATGTTAGTAACTGAGTTTGCTGCTGCTGTGCCTTTTTGTGGTGCTGGGGATGGAGCGCAGGGCCCTGCAAATGCAGGGTTGTGGTGGCGCACACCTGCAATCCCAGCACTTGGGAGGCTGAGGCAGGAGGATTGCTGTGAGTTGAGACCAGCCTGGGCTACATAGTGAGTTCCGGGTCAGTCTCAAAAAACAAACAAACAAACAAAAAAATGCTACCCCTGAGCCATAGCATTGGCCCTTAAGTGTTTTGTTGTTGTTGTTGTTTTTCTTTTCTTTTTTTGTACCAGAGATTGAACTCAGGACCTTACACTTGTAAGGCAGGTGGCAGTACCACTGAGGTAAATCCCCAGCCCCGCTCAAGTGTTACTGACAGAGAAAAGGAAAAGCACTCCTGTGGTGAAAGTTCCCCTTCTCCTGGGACAGCAGTCTCACAATCCCAGGTATCAGTTTTAACCCCCTCTTTCCAAATTCTCACCCCTCCAACTCTGAGTGTCCAAGGCACAGGCAGCACGAGCAAGCACAACTTGCTGATTTGTCCTTTGGCTGGAGCTCTTCTCAAAGGCTGTGTCAGAAATGCTGAGCCTGGAATTCATTCCCACCCTACAAAGGCATTTTTTGCTGACTTGTCTCTCTCCCCCTGCACAATTCTCTTCTTAACTGAGAGGTGGGAGAGTGAGCAGTTAAGGATTGTTTGTATGTCTTTGAGACAGAATCTCACTATGGAGTCCAGGCTGGTCCTGAACAAAAGGTGATCCTCCTGCCTCAGCCTCCCAAGTGCTGGGATCATAGGTGTGCGCTACCACACACCTCAAATGAACCATCTTGAGCCTTAGTTTTTACATCTATCAAATGGAGATAAGAATGACATTTACCACTTAAAATACTGCTGAACAATATTAGGAGCGTACTAATTAAGCGGCTAAAAATGCTCGTTGTCATTGTCATTATCTCAGGACACGGAAGGAAACGTGGTGCTGAAACAGCACAAGCTTTGGAGAAGATGAAGGAGAATTTGAATTCTGTGTGCCTCTGAGTGCTTCACACCACTTATACTTCCAGAACATTTGGGGAAATTGACACAGAACTGGCAAACCCTCGGCCCCCAAATAAGGGAATTAATAAGTTTTAGAAATCCAACGTTTACTATCACCATTGTTTTACAAAAGGAAAGACCCTGGACCCCTGCTCCCCAGTAGGAAGGATATGTGCAAATAATGAACTTGCAACAGCATCCCCAGTCCTCTTATTTCATTTATTTCCAGGCTTTAGAAATTAGTAAGGAGGGGCTGGGGATTTAGCTCAGTGGTGCTGCTGCCTGCCTTGCAAGCGCAGGGTCTCAAGTTTGATCCCCCATTCCAAAAAAAGGAAAAATAAATTAGTACTCACCCTAAGCCCCATTTTTCTCTTCTGCAAGATGGACTACTAACATGCAAATGCACCAGCACAGGAATCTAGCCTCTGCATACCAGGGCTGGCTGTTAGTCCCCCACACCTTCAGGTGACTTGGTTTGCCCTGCCTTCCCCACCCAACCAACCCTCTGCCCTTGTCTTCCGACCCTCTTGGGAGCCGAGAGAAGAAGGGACCAGAAAGAGGCACTGCATCCAATCTCGAAGGACTTTATTGGCGTTGACAGGGAGCACAGGTCATGGCCCGCAGGAGTGGGAGAGACCAGGAGCGGACCCTTGGCTTCTTCGCTTAGGATGACCGACTGAGGTGACTCGGCAGAAAGGGCCTGTTTTTCATCTTTGATCGGAGCGCTCTCCAGCCAGGCAGGGAGTGGGCCCCAGCTGGAGGGCAAGGTCTGAGGGAGGAGATTTTACTATCTCTGCAGACAAAAGGACTTCTGTGTGTTATGATCTCTGGGTGGGATGGGGCCGGGAGAGGGGAAATGGTTTATTGGAATGAGAAGGAGTTTGTATGGGAGAAAAAGAGAGAATCAGAGACGAGGCTGAGATGGAAAAACAGAGGCGGACAGAGTAGACAGGAAGACAAGCGAGACCACGGTGGGAAAGGCAGAGTGATCCAGAGACTGAAAAGGGCAAGCACAGAAATAGCACCCCCTGGGCAGCTTTGGTTTTTGCTTGTCAGTCCTGCAAGCTCAGAAAAAAAAAATGTGTTCAATTCAGGGAGGGAACCACAAGCCCTCAAAGGCTGCCTGCGTTGGCTGGCATTGGACAAGTGAAGGCGGATTTCAGAGGAAAGACTGTTTAACAGATGACTCTCATTGGACGGACAGGCACCGAACCAAGCTGCCAGCACTGATCCAGGCAGCCCTGACCCTCAGAGCGTCAAGCTAATTAGAGATGCAGGTCTTTCCAAGAGGGCCACACAAAAGAAAGATGTAACTAAGGAAAGAGAGCAGGCCAGGAAATCCCTGCCTTCTGACACACGCAGGACCTATAGAAAAGGGAATGTAGGAGGGGAAACCGCATCGGTGAAAAACAATTACTCCTTGATGCTATCACTGCGGAGGGATTCTTGGAGGGCCAAGCCCCTCTAGCGGTGTCCCCAAGCGCCCGCCGGGAGGGTTCCTAGCTACTGGAGCGCTTTGGAGTTGGAGCCCCGGGAAGCACATGTTTGTGCACATGCCTCCATAGCTGGGTGGGCAGGCGGAGCAAGGGGTCCCCATCTTGTAGGGCGCCTCGCCGATCCAGTTGCCCTGGAAAAGAAAAGGTCCCAGGGAAGCAGCGTTAGGAGACAGCACAGTGTTATTTCCAGGTCTCAGCAATGCAGTTCACTGGCTTTGTCACATCTGTAAGCTTTGGTGTCTTCATCTGCAAAAGCGACAGAAGTCTCCACTCCCTTCACAGGGACACGGTGAACTGGAGACAGAGCTGAGTATGGATACATGCGGTGTGGCACCTGGAAAATCCTTTTTCTTTTTTGTTTCTTGGTACCATGGATCGAACTTAGGACCTTGGAGCTCAGGCAGGTGCAGCACCTCTGAGCTAAATCCCCGGCCGTGGAAAATCCTTTTTCTATTTTTCCATTTCCCTTGCAGGAGACAAACCTGAGTTCTGAGCCGAGTTTCTGGTCTTGAGTTCTGATCCTGGTGACAAGCAAAGCCATTTCCTTTTTTTTTTTCCTTTTCTTTTTCCCCAGTACTCAGGATAGAACCCAGGCCTTGCATATGCCAGGCAAGTGCTGTACCATTGAGCTACATCCCCAACCTGTTACCCCATTTCTTGAAACTCGATTTTATCTTCTGAATAAAATAAACGAGGACCTGGGATGCAGCTGAGTGGCACTGTACATGCCCTGCAAATGCAAGGTCTTGAGTGCGATCCCCGGTGTTCCATAAGCAAATAAGTAAGGAAATAAAATAAAACAGTACCTGTGAAAATTATATGAAATGCCCTAAAACATCTTGTAACTTAGGTGCTCTGTGCAGAAGAGAGCATAATTCAGTGGTGGGACCAGCCCATCAGGCCTCATAGCTGTTGCTGTTGTTAGTGTCCTCAGGACCTTATCTGAAACCTGCTCTGGAATTAATCCTCTCAGAAGACCCCCAGCTTTTGGGCAAGGAGGGGTGGAGAGTTATTGCTTCATGGTTTTAGAGCTTCGCTGTGGGTTGATGAAAAAGTTCTAGAAATGATGGCTAGGATTGCAATTGTAATTAACACCAGAGTTGTACACCTAATGTGGTTAAAATGACATATTTTATTGAAATTAAATATTAGGAATGTGATTTAACCCATTGGCAGGTTGTGTCACATGTGAGTTGTATCTAGTTTTGTTGTTTTTGAGACAGGTTCTTGCTATGTAGTTCAGTCTGGCCTGGAATTCACTGTGTAGTGATACTCCTGCCTGAGTTCCCGAGGACTGGGATTATAGGTGTGCTGCTTATGAATTATACTTTTATCATTTTTTAAAAGTTATACTGAGCATTGAACTCAGGACCTTTACACTGAACTACATCTCCAGTCCTTTCTATATGCTTTAAGATTTTGAGTCAGGGTCTCAACCGAGTTGCTGAGGAATTTCCCAGACTGCCTCAGCTTCCCAGAGGGCTGGAATTATAGGTCTGCACCACCACTCCCAGCTTGCAAACTTTTTATGTAAAGAACCAGATAGTAAACATTGCTGGCCTAATTGTCTTTATGACATGAAAGCAGCTGTAGAGAACATGTGAAGGAAAGATGTGGCTATGTTTCAATAAAACTTTATTTAAAAACAGGCCACGGACCACAGTTGAACATGGGCTAGAGTTTGCAGACTGGCTTAGAGAACCCCTTCCACAACTTTAGGTCAGACATGCAGCCTGTCCTGGTACCACATGGCTCCAACTTACACACTTTCACCTTCCCCTGCTTGCTTCTCCACCTCTGTCTATGCAGTTTAATTTTCTCTCTTTCTTCCTCAAGGCCTAAAAAATAAAACTCCCAGCTTTTGCTGCTACTACTTCAGTCTCACTACTGGCTGTGGTATGGGTATCTTTACAAGTCCCAAAGCCTATTTCTCACACCACAGACATCTGTTCCTTGGGATCCACAGTGGAATCATTTCCCCTCCAAACAAAAGTGATTACTGCCTAGCCTTAGCAAAGTCAGCCCAAATTCTCAGAGGAACGTGCACTTCTGGTTCCCTAACAGGACACTTTCATTCCTCCACCACCGCTGCAGCTTGCAGGGACACAGGATGGGTGCCATCTGCCACCGGTCCACAGGGTTCAAAAGGAGCTCTCAGGAGTTTAGGAGCAGGGAAAGGGGACCACGAGGAGTGCGTGTGAAATCAGAATGGTTCTTGTTTTGTTTAACCACTTGGAAAAAAAAACAGCTTTGCTTTAAAAACAAAAAGTATTGAAATCACTGCAATAGAAAGAGGTAGAAATGAATAAGGTCTATTTCCATCCTTGAGGGCTCCTGGCCTCATTTACTCTGCAAGCAAGCACATTACCATACCCGCCTCCCGCCTTGGGTCCTTGCGCTTTCGAGGCAGGCAGCAAGGCGGCAGCAGCAGAACCACTGAGCTAAATCCCCGTCCCCACATTTTGTATCTTGATGGTGTGAGCCCAGTAGTATTAAACCTAGCAGAGGAGACCAGACTTGTAAGACAGAATGATTTTCTTTTTCTTTTTTTTTTTTACTGGGGATTGAACTCAGGCCCACATTGCGCTTGCAAGGCAGGCAGAGGCCCAGGAAAGAAAGATTTTCTCAGGGCCCTCAGTGTGCACATGGTAGAGATGGGGCATAGAGCTATATCTGCTAATAACAAAAAGAACCAATAAATGTTCCCTATTTATTATGAGCCCAGGGACATGACCAGAGTGACCTCGATGAATAGTCCCACAAGTACTATTTCACCCCCATTTTGCAAATAGAAGAAACAAGTATCAACAAGTTAAGTAGAAATCACATTTCTTGTTTGTTTTTGGAGACAGGGTCTGGCTATGCAGTTTAGGCTAGTTTTGAACTCACTATGTAGCCTAAACTGGCCTTGAATTCGCACCATTCTCCTGCCTTAGCCTCCTGAGTGCTGGGATTACTGGCATGTGCCACCACACCTGGCTCTTCCCCTTTTTCTTTACTTCTTTCTTTTGTTTTTTCAGAGTTAATAAGGTGGAAGCATTTTGCAAATGATCAAGGTCTATGTGAGCCTAAAATGTGGTTATTATTGTTGACTTTGAAGTTCTAAAGTTTGTGCTAACTTAGAAATTGTTGTTTTGTATGAGAATCTGTAATATTCACAAATCTGTAGACTACATTGGACTGGAACTTCCATACTCTCTCCCCTAGGTTTCCAAGAGACTTGTAAGAAGATGGTGCCTCACTTCCCTCCCATCAAGCTGATTGGCCAGTTTGGGAGGAGGAGCTGCACATGCTCAGCTTATCCCTCCAGTCTGGGATCTCCCTGCTGATGGGAACCAGGTATTCTTGCTCAAATGATTTTATCAATAGTGGGGATTGAACCCAGGACCTTTGCAATGAGTTACATCCCAATCCTTCTTTTCATTCTTTTGAGACAGGGTTTCACTAAATCACTAAACCACCCAGGCTGGGTTTGTGATTCTCCTGCCTCAGCCTCCCAGAGTACTGAGACTACAGATGTGTGCCCCCACACCCAGCCTGGTTATCTCTTAGGCTGAGCATAGAGGGGCTGGCCCTGTGCTTATGAGCAGAGGCTTGTTCGTCCAACACTGCCTAGCACCGGTGCCCAGGTTTAATTCAATTGTGAGGCATTTGTGAGCCCTCTGGGCTGGAGGGGGCAGCTAAGCTACATCCTGTGCCCTGCACTGCCTCAGTGTTGTCACCTTCCCACCTGTCTTTGTCCACTTTCTCCCAACTGACTCTGAATTGAGCAAAGAAAAGAAGACTGTGAATTGACTCCCTAAACTTACCCAACTCCTCTAACCCCGCCATTACTCAGCAGGAGAAAGGAGGGATATTGTGCTTGTCTTTCCCTGAATTTGCAAGATGCCCCTCCTGCCCCCACCCCAGCCTGGTACTTACTTCATGGCGTAGTTGCAGACCAGGTATACCGCCCGGTACAAGGTCTTTCCCCACACGTTGAGGCTGCCGCAGGTGTGGATGGCACAGCCCCCCGGTTGGAGGAGGCCCACACCATCTGAGGAGGCAGAGACACAGGGCGGGCTGAGAAGGGGCAGGTGCCTGGGGTCGGTGGCCCCTGGGATGGGTGAGGTCTTGGGGAGCAGCAGTCTGCCTGAGCTGGCGTCGTCTATGTTGTGATACAATGTTTCTTACGCTTTTTTTTTTTCACTGCAGTGACAACAAGAATAAGTACATTTCATATTGTTGACCGGTGCATGTACACAACCAAAACGGAAGTTTTATAAACCGGGGCTGGAGGATGCTGCTCAGTGGCAGAGCATGTGCTTAGCATGTTTTATCCCCGGAACACACAAAAAAGTTTTATGAACCAAGCTGGGCATGGTGGTGGCGCACACCTGCTATCCCAACCCTCAGGCAGCTGAGGCAGGAGGATTGCCGTGAGTCCCCAAAAAGATAAGGCAGGGATGGCTGTGAGTTCGAGACCAGCCTGGGCTACATAGTGAGCTCCAGGTCAGTCTCAACTACATAGTGAGACCCTGCCTCAAAACAAACAAACAAGCAAACAAATAAAAAGATAAGTCAGGAGAATTGCTGTGAGTTCAAGGCCAGCCTGGACCACACAGTGAGACCCTGTCTCAAAACACAAAACAGAACAAAAGTTTTATGAACCAACATTTAGCCATACCACAGGTGATACAAGTTCATATTTTTTTTATAATGTTCTATGTGTTTTCTTTTTTTCTTCTTCTTTTTCTTAGTGATCACCCTTCCAAATTTTGTTGTATCAGAGTAAACTTTGGGGCTGGGAATTTAGCTCAGTGGTTCCACCATCTGCCTTTCAAGTACAAGGTCCCAAGTTTGATCCCCGGTACCCCCCCCCAAAAAAAAGAAAGAAAAATTTCAGAGTAAACTTTGGAGTCAGACTTGAACTAGCATTCAGTGTCACCTGCTCTGTGACTTTGTCTGTTATGGGAACTGTGCCTTCACTAGCAAAATGGAGGTGATAATATCGTGTGGAAAGTTAGGAAGGATATTTGGTTTAGGTGTCACATTTTGTAGAGGGTCACAAATGTAGATTTTTTTTTTTTTTTTTTTTTTTTTTTTTTTAGCTTTTTTGAGACAGGGTCTCACTATGTAGTTGAGACTGACCTGGAACTCACTATGTAGCCCAGGCTGGTCTCGAACTCACAGCGATCCTCCTGCCTCAGCCTCCTGAGTGCAGGGATTTCAGGTGTGCACCACCATGCCTGGCTACATCCTTCCCATTCAGAGGGTGCCAGGGATTGTTTTGCATGCCCCCAAGCCCTGGCAGAGATGTACCTGGGTGTAGTGGTAGCAGATAGGGCCACTGCAGCGCCAGGGACAGTGCGGGGGTGCATTCGCTCGGGACCGGAAATAAGTAATACTGTTTCTCGTCAGACCAAAACTTCACAAGATCCACTATGGAGCTGAACCTGGGGAGACCGGGAACAAGGAAGAAGCTGGGGGAGAGTGGAAAAGTACCTCTGCCACCAACTGCCACCAACTTGCTCAGTGACCTGGGGTGAATTACTTCACTTCCCCTCCCTGTGATTCCTCATCTATAAATCAAGGATGAGGACAGCAGCACTCACCTTACAGGTATGTTCTGAAGGCCAGGAGTGAACCATGCAGAGAGCGTGCCGGTGCCTGGCATATAGTAAGTGCACAGTAAAGCATGAGTGCCTGTCACGGCACTTGAGGCCAGGCAGGGGACACCTCAGGCAGGGGAGCTCTTTGGACCTTCTCCGAGGCCTCTGAGATGGAGGTGGGGAAGGGCGGACACTTGGGATGTCCATCCACAAACTCCACAGGCCAAAGAGCCAGCTGCCTGGACTCGAGGGTTTTTTTCTTTTTTGTTTGTTTTTTGAGACAGGGTCTCACTGTGTAGTTGAGACTGACCTGGCACTCACTATGTAGCCCAGGCTGGCCTCGAACTCAACAGTGATCCTCCTGCCTCAGCCTCCCGAGTGCTGGGATTGTAGGCATGAGCCACCACGTCTGGCTATGAGGGTTTTTTTCAATTGGCCACATTAGACAGAAACACAGATATTCAAAAAGCCCAATAAGGGGTGAAATCTGAGAGAACTCACACTTGTGATTCACAACTCATGGTTCTCATCTTTGATCCTGACACTGTTTTGCTTTCACTATGAGCCTCCCAGGGGCGGCCATGGCCTGGCTGGGAGAGGACACAGGACCCTTGGCTGAGGGCACGGAGGAGCATTCACGGCACTGCCCCAGGAGTCAGTGATGTGGCGGGGATGTTCAGGGCCTAGGTTCACCCCGGCCTCCCCCTGTCCTTCAGCTAGAGGCAAAGAGGGGAAGAAGGGTGTTTTTCTAACGTCCTTATTTAGCAAAATAAAAATGCGTCAGTGGCATGGCTGTCTTGTAAATGCCTTTTGGAAATTTTACTGGCCTATGAAATCCACAAGTCTGGAAAGCTCTGAGCTGGGCCAACACCCTGGTCTATGGACTGGGACACGAAGGTCCAGAACATGGAACACACTTCCCCAGGCCACACAGATCAAACTCAGGACCCCTAGTTCTGACTCCGGAGCCGTAAGGAGAGAGAAGAGCTGGCTGGAGGGGTGGGCTCACCGTTCTTGGCCTCAGGGTGGACACCCTTGGGCCTGATGCACCCATCTACCTGCTTCTGCTCCCAGCCCATCCTATGTACGGGTCTTCACTTTGCGCCCCTCGCTCCCCAAATACTCTGGAAGCGAGTTTGTTTTCCCTGTTTCACGTGTCTCTCCTAACTAGAATAGGCTCCCGTGGACAGGGAGTTTTTCCGCCTTGTTCTCCATTGTATTTCACTGCCAAACAGAGGCCCCAATTCAGGGTTGTGCTTGATGTGCTTGATGTATGTTTGTTGAATGACTGAGGGGTGGTACTCACTGGTCAGAATAGACAGAGAGGTTCTGACCCAAGAATTTCATCCGGTGTGAGGGGCCATGGTCCCAGATGCATTGGGTGGCCCATGCCTTAGCAGACTTGGCCAGCCGCTCATCCCAGACCTGGAGAAAAGAAAGGCAGGAACTCACCGGGAGGAGAAAGAGACACACTTGTGCCTGGCGCCCTTCTGGACTCTTCAGCGAGCTCACTGACAGGTTAGAAGACGGGGCTTACACGAGGCCTGTGCCTTCAAGGTCAAGCACGAGTGCGTCCCAGAGCTGAACCTCAACACCTCTTTCCCTTCCTGGACCTCATGCCAGAGGCCCTTGGCTCTGAGCAGGGTCCCAAGTGTTTGTCCAGGAGTTCTCGGCAGTCCTTAGAAGTGACTTAGCCCAGGGTGATGCGAAAAGGACTGATTTAAAAGTTGTATTATTGTACTTTCAAAATGGCTTTATGGAAGCGTCAAACATTTTAATTGTTCCGGGCATGGTGGCACACGCCTGTAATCCCAGCACTCAGGAGGCTGAGGCATGAGGATCACCGAGAGTTCAAGGCCAGCCTGGGCTGTACAGTGAGTTCAAAGACAGCCCGAACTACATAGCGAGACTGTCAAAAAGAAAAAACCCCAAAACCAAAAAACAATTTTTTTTTTTCAAAATGAAAACATACCAATTCAAAATGTAGGCTATCCAGGGAGGACAAGTGGACAGTCCCTCGTCTCTCCCCAGCACTGTCCCCATGGCTACTCTGTACCCTCCCCCAGGGACATCATCACGTTGTGTTCATTCACTTGCAGAAGTATCCATAGCGCACACCCTCACATTTAGGGACACAGGCACTCTGACAGGTGACAGCACGCCTGAAACTCTGCCCTGACCTTATTCTCCCCACTCAACAAGATAGGCTATCTCACTGATTATCCTACTTCAGCATCCATAAAATATGCTCCTCATCCTTCTTCATGGTTTTATAATTTATATATATATATATAAAATTTATATATATATACTAGCTCACTTCCCATGCTGGGATCCTCTGAGATATTGTTTATTCATTCAGCAAATATTGAACCATATTTCTGAGGGATGAGATCTCAAACAAGCCATGAATCATTGCCTTCCCCGGCCATGTTTCAGGGACCTGGACCCAGGCTTTCTTGGAGGTGAGGGGTGCTTAGTCAGATGCCTGTTCTGTGGGCAGGGGTCAGCTGGTGAGGAAGAAAAGGCCTCAGAGAGGGGCCCAAACATCCCCCAGGCTTGTCTGACTCCCAGTCTTTGAAAGAGAGCAGAGCAAGAGCGTAATCTGAGGGAAGGGGCTTGCTAAGAATCTTGTCGGCCTCCCTGAACCCTTGGGGAGACAGCTTCCTGTCTGTCCATGCCACACACGACCATTAGATACTGTTTCTGGTGAGGGCTGCACGTACAACAGTGGTGCTCAGTAAATGTGTCATGTGAAAAATGAGGGGCCTTCTATGTGCCAGTCCCTGTGTTAATAAATGAGTCAATCAGTGAACAATTAAATGGCTCTCCTACCTCTGAAGCTGCCCACCATCCTGGCTTCTATCCCCTGTCTTCCTCAACTGTTACCTCCTGGCATATTTTAAAGATACACATGCATGCACGCGCGCGCGCGCACACACACACACACACACACACACACACACGTGCGGTCCCACAGTTTGTACTATTTTCTGTCATACCCCTCAAATGAATACCCCTTGGGGAAGGACATGGCCTGGTGTTCTAGGCAGTACCCCCTGACCAGGCCCGGTGCCGGCTGGGAGCAGGACCTGAGACACCAGGGATCTCTTGTGGCTGCTGAGAAGCATGTACTGTCCCATAGGGGGAGGACTGGAAACCTCAATCTTCAGAGAAATCCTGTGAGCTGGAAGCCTATCTCTCCAGGCTGATTTGGGACTATTGTCTCAAAACAGGAGGAGCGGTGATAAAGAGCAAGATTCCCTCTTCCTCACCAGGGGTCTGGCTTCTAGGTGGCCCGGGTGAGAGACACCGGCCCTGCCGCTTTGAAGGCAGACTTCCCAGGCTTTCCCGCTGTTAAGCTGCGTCTTACCTCAGTCTGAGAGCCCTGGTGCCTGCCCTGCTCCAAACCTGCCTGGCAGCTCCAGGAAATGAATGGCGAGGGGTGTGTCCACTAAATCTCTGGGCCAAGAGAAGATAGCATAGAAAGCTCCAGCCATTCACCCCCTACAGCTCCCCAGTTGGAGCCAAAATTCTTGGGCTGGGTATTGTGTTGGTTAAAGCCAAAACTTTTCCATTGGGCAGACCTGGTGGAATCCAGACTGGGTGGCTTTGGGCAAATTGATTTTCTAGAGTCAGTTTTTAAATTTGGAAAGTGGAGATGAACCTCTTGAAGGAAGAGAGTTATGTGTAGGCCCTGGCACCAAAAGTGCCCCGTAAACACGGCTCTGTCCAGGTTCATGGGGGGGATCTGTGCATTTGCCTCGGTTTCCTAGCCTGGAAAGAGGGGCATACAAATTCCAGCCTGCTGCACAGCTCCCACAAACTGAGAGACCGGAGAGTGAGGCCAGCTCTTCCACACCAGTCACTCCAGCCCACAGGCTGGGATTTGCTGGAGGGGCACTGGGATGGGCATGGGGACTTACCATGTACTGCATGTTGGCAGCGGGTGGGTACACGGCGGCCCGAATGTAAGTGTGATAATCCAGCACAGCATTCATATCCCAGGCAGAGATGTGGCGCTTTCTGCGGGACCGGGGCACCGGTAAGCCACTCAGGGGCCGCACAGCTGTTCTCTCTGGCTGAGCCAGGGCTACGGTGGCTTTGGGCAGCATCAAGGCTGAGCCGCAGGGGCATAGCTGGTGGGGGTCACAGTCTTCCCACTCTAGTCAGAGCCAGTGGCCTGGAAGGGGTGAACGTGAGAGCACCACGCCCTGAGTACTCTCCTCGGGCACTGCCAGCCCAGAGGATGCCCCTGGGGCCTTGCTTGGCAAAGCTCCCGAGCCGGCTGTGGTCTGGGTACCAGTACTCCTTCCTCCCCACCTAGTGGACTCTCAGTGGGTTGGTCCGCAAGAAGAAGGACCCGGACAATGGCTCATCCAGCCTGGGTCCCAGGGTGAGACGCTGCCGCCACTTCAAAGCCAGGGCCCTGTCCCACCCGCCAGGAGGACGGCAGATCTCTCCAGCAAGACAGATGCTTCCCGGCCTGCCCGAGGGGCACAGTGGGCGCCCACAGCACACCTGGTCCCCAAGGGCCGCAACTTCAGGATCGAGAATGAGACACAGAACCGGATGGCTGAGGACGGCAGAGGCGAAGAAGCAGGCACGTGAGAAACAGAAAAAGAGCATGAGAGTAACCCAAGGTGAACAGAAAAAGATACAGAGTAAAAGAATGAAAGATAAGTACGAAAAGAGGGGGAAGCATGAACGATGAGGGGAAAAGATAAAGATAACGGGAGGAGAGGGAGAGCGTGAGACAGAGACAGAGCAGAAAAGACGAACAGAGGAGCACAAAGAATAAAGTTGGAGAGAGGCCCGGGCCGACCGGAGAGCGGGCTCCCTGAAGGTGCGCACCCAGCACTGGCAGCCCCGGTGGGCGGCGGGAGGTGGAAGAGGTGAGGACCTCTGCAGACGCCCTGGCTGCCTGACTGGGCGGCAACTGTAACGGCCCCCGCCCCACCGCCGCCCCCAGAGCTGATGGCATCGGGCATCCCCAACCCCGCAGCCCTCTCCCCTTCCCGCTGAGCCAGACTCGGACAGGGAGGGACATTCTGCCTGCTGATTTATGGGGTTTTTGCTCTCTCCCTCCCTCATGCCTGCTGTTCCAGCCGCCACTTGTATGCAGGTCTGGGGCCGAGCTTTTGGTTAGGCAGGAACCCCAGGAAGAAAGACCTACCCCATGGGGAGACCTAGATCTGGAGACTTTTCCTTGCCTTCTGGACTCTGACATAGTAAGACCAACTGACAACAGGAGAGTATTTTATCTTTTTCCTTTTTTTGAGACAAGGTCTCACTATGTAGCTCAGGCTGTCCTTGAACTCACAATCCTCCTGCCTCAACCTCCTGAGTGCTGGGATTAAAGGCATGGGCCGCCACACCCAGCTAAGAGTATTTGCTGACTGTTATCCCTTCAAAGCCTCAGAGCCCCAGCTAAAGAGCTCCTACTATGTGCTGGGACCAGGGCTGAGAGTGGTGCATACACAACCTCAGCCAACGAAGCAAAAGGTGCCCCAGAAGGGTGAAGGAACAAGCCCAGAGTCAACAGAGCCAGAATTTAAATAAAAATCTGTGCCCAGGGTCTTGTTAGTGTGGAAACAGAGTCTAGGACTTTCATTACCATGCTACTCAAACACAGCACCTCAAGCCACAATCACGAAGCCCATGGATCTGGATTCAAATCCCATTTAGTCCCCTTTAAGACTGTGCATTCTGGAGCAATGGCCACTGCAAAATGGAAGAAATAGTGGTACCAACCTCGCAACAACCATGGTTGTGAGATTAAGTGAATTAGCATTGATGGAGTTAAGAGCAGCTGGCACACAGTGTGTCCTCTGTGTGATTGGGTCTGTGTGCGCCGTCTGTGCTACATGCTTACATGCACATGATTACTTATGTGATGTGTGTCCAGGTACACTGTGAGAATACAGCTGTGAGCGTGTTCGTGTGACTAAAGCCCCCTTGGTTTCAGAACCGCTGAAGTTATAGGTTTAAACATTATTCCCCACCCACTCCCCTTTTCTGTGGTCTGAGGATGGAGCCCAGGGCCTCCCATACGCGAGGTAAGCGCGTTCTGCCACTGAGCTACACCTCCAGGTCCTCTCCTCTTTAATTACTTGTATTCTCCACAAATAGCAAGCATTCCTTTCTATAAGAGGAGAGGCACACTTACAAAAGAAGCATTGTATAAAAACGAGGAAGCATTTGCCATCCCGTCCTCCTCTTCCAGCCACCTCTGGGAATCCCCAGGCTGAACCCTGTGGCGAGCCAAGGTCCAGCCCAGCTGGCCAGGCAGGTCTGCGGGCTGAGATGAGGCCCCTTCAGCCAGGTCCATCTCAGACACATGGAATTCCCACCCTAGGCAGCCGCCCAGACTTTGCGTCGGGTCAGATGGTGTGGCCGGCCAAAGCACACACCTTTCCCCTACAGCTGTGTCCTCAGCCTGCTGCCGCTTGCTGGGTGCAAGGCGCAGGCAGGGGACAGAGCAGCCCCTGAGCTCTGCAAGGCTTTCCTGCCACGCCAGAAAGAGAAGAGCCGGCAGGGTGCTGGGGGTGTCCTGAGCAGGTCCCGACCACCCCTGGGCCTTGGACACTCGGCTGGAGAAAATGACCGAGGTTCTTCTGACCACAGCAGGCTGGGGTCCTTGGCACAACAGGGCAAGCTCTGCAGCCTCAGGGAGGCAGACATTGACAGTCTCAGTAGTCAGGGACTCAACAGTGCCAAGTTATGCCCAACTCTCTTAAAATGCCTAACACACACCCTTCCTGCATAACTGCAGAGCGTTGGCTGAGAACCTCACGTCCGTGATTTGTCCTCACAGTTGCCTTTGAGGTCAGAAAGCACCCTCATATAGATAAAGGACTTCAAGGCCCTCGTGAGCCCTGGTAGTTTGTCCTAGGGTGCAGAGCTGGTCTGGTGGTAACTGGGGTTTATAAACATAGGTACATACACCCCCATCTGCAGTACACCCCCCCCACATTTAATATAATGTGATTAAAAAATATGGTGGAATAGTTAGTTTAAAAAACGCTTAAATAAGTCGGGCATGGTGGCAAATGCCTATGACCCCAGCACTCGGGAGGCTGAGGCAGGATGATTGCCGAGACTTCAAGGTCAGCCTGAACTACATATTGAGACCATTTCTCAAAACAAAACAAAATGCTTAAATGTAAAAAATTTACCATAATAGTCAGGTATGGTGGTACATACTTGTCATCCCATCATTTGGGAGGCTGAAACAGGAGGATTGCTGTGAGTTCAGCTCCAGCTTGGGCTATATAATGAGTCCAAGGCCAACCTGGACTACATAGGGGGGCCCTGTCTCCAAAACAATGGCTGTCACAGTGAAAGACACGTTGCCATTAACCCCCCTGAAAATGCTCCTCCTCACTTCAAATGCCCTTCTCCCACCACTCTTGCTCCTTTCTGAAGCAGCTCCGGGGGTCCCCTTTTGTGAGCATCCTTACTCGTGCTGTTGTGGCTGCCTCCATGTCCCGAATCAATTCAAATCATTCACCCTCCATGGTCATCCCCGGCTTCCCACACTGGGCATAGAGCTTGGGACCTTGCACTTGCAAGGTAGGCACAGTGCCACTGAGCTAAATCCTCGGCCCTTCCATGATCGTTTTGACTTCGCTTTTTTTTTTTTTTTTCTGTTTGTTTTTTTGAGACAAGGTCTTGCTTTGTAGTTCAGGGTGGTCTTGAACTCACTGTGTAGGCCACGCTGGCCTTGAACTTGTGGCAATCCTTCTGCCTCAGCCTCCCAAGCCTCAGGATTACAGGTGTGTACCACCACTCTCGACAAGAGTCAATACATTTTAAGACACTTGACACAGGGCTTGGCACAGAGCGAGCAGCCAGTCAATAACCCTAGGTAATGAAAGTAAGAACAAAAATAAGACTCAATATCTATGTAGCACATATGAGATGCCAGGCTCTACATGCTTCACACACATGATCTCATTGCAGCCGCCTCATCCTAATTTCACGTATTAGGTACCAGGATCCTCATTTTACATGGGAAAGTGGAAGCTCAGAAGTAATTTGCCAAATTCATAGAGATAAATCCAGTTCAAACTGGATTCCATGCCAGATCTTTCTGACTTGTACCCAGTGTTCTTTTCCTTCAGTAAAGAAAAGACTATTCCGGGGCATGGCACATGTCTGTAATCCCAGCACTCAGGAGGCTGAGGCAGGAGGATTGCTGTGAGTTTGAGGCTAGCCAGGGCTACACAGTGATTTTGAGACCACCCTGAACTACATAGCAAGACCCTGTCTCAAAGTGAGAGGTGGGAGAGGGGGAGAGAGAGGGGTTGGGAGGGAGAAAGGTAGAGGGAAAGAAATGGTGGAGCAGGAGCCTGGTGCTTGAAAGGGGAGCCTGAGTAAACTAGAAGGTCCTCAGAGATCACTGGGTCACCCTCTCATTTGCCAGGCGAGGAAAGATGTCCAGAGAGGTTAAGTCACTTGTCTAAGATCACCAGAAAGTAGCAGACTCAAGACCACAACCCAACTCTACGATACTCAGAAGCCAAGCAGGGGGAAGGAGGGAGCTGGAGAGGGAAATGGATGGGAAGAAAATCACAGGAGGGTTGAGACTTTGCAAAACTCTTCAGGTCAATTGCCCTGCACAAGATAAACGTCGGGAAACAGAAGTGATCGGGATCAAGTGGCAGCCATTAGAAACCCAAAAGCCCAAGTTTTTTTTTTACATGGACAAGAGCACCCACTACTGTCTAGAGATGTGCACTTGAGCCATAAAACTAGAAAGAAACACAAAGGCATGCTGTAAAAACCAGGCTGGGCTGGGTGGGACACCGGAGGAGCCCCCAGTTCTTGTTCTGGCTCCTGGGTACAAGTGGTTCACCTCATAATAACTCCCTAAGGACCTTGTTTGTTGTATGTGATTTCTATATTTGGATATAATTTTCCAATAAAAAGGCTTAAAATATAACAGTGGTAATTTATACAGTGACGTCTCTCAACTTTACTTCCTTAACTATGTACAGGAATGTGAATTTTCTTTTAACAGCTGACGACACACCTTCAAAGAAGCAACTTGTCCAAAGTCACACAGCAAACACATCTGGGAAGCCAGCCTATGCCCCAGGGCCTGTTGTTTCTCCTCAGCAGCCCCCCGGGGGGGGGGCTGCTGGTGGCCTGGGAGGCCTCACCCAACCTCAGAGGAACTGAGTCTTGGACAATAAGCCATGTGCGAAAGCAGCTCTGAGTGCCAGGCTCTGTCTCTTTCTCTTTTTCACTGGCAGTGTGACATCTTCCAGATGGCCCAGGGGAGACAGAGGGGTCAGGACTTCAGAGTCTGCTGGCCCTGAACACCACAGGCCAGTGATGGGCCCCTCCCTGAGCCCGTTCCCTCATCTGTGAAATGGGAACAAGAAACAGGTGCTGCCTCATTCACTTCTGAGAATTCAGACCCACAGTGCTTAGCAGACACAGTCTCTTGAGCATTAGTCATGAGCCCTGTCGAATAGAAACATCTCCAGACAGGCACAGCTAACTCAGGGTGAGGGACGTCACAACAGTGACTACTTTGGGGTGTGCTGATTCAGAGGCGTAGGAAGAAGCTCCTACTGGAAGGTTGTGTGCCTTTGAATTTTCTTTTTGATTCTTTGAGACGGTTTTGCTATGTAGTTCAGGCTAGCCTTGAACTGAAAGTGATCTGCCTGCCTCAGCCTCCTGGGTGCCAGGATTTAGGTGTGTGTGTGTATCGCCAAGTCGGGCTTAATATTTTTTATTGATACACATAATAGTTGTTCATAACTATGGGATACAGTGTGATAATCTGATATATGTATTCAGTGTGCATAGATCAAATCAGAGCTTTTTCCTATCCTTAAGCATTTATCAATTCTTTCTGTTGAAAGCCTTTGAATGCTTTTCTCCTCATTTTTGTTTTTGGTAGTACTGGGGATTTAACCCAGGACCTTCATACTGAGCTACGTCCCCAGGTCTTTATAATTTTTTTTTTTTTAATTTTGCGTCAGAGTATTGCTAAATTATCTGGGCATGGCTCAAACTGAAAATCTTCCCTCCTCAGCCTCTCAAGCTCTGGGATTACAGATGTCCACCACTCTACTTGGCTCTTCTAGTTCTTTATAAAATATCAGTCCATGTTTTATACGGTGAACTGGGTTATTAATTACATGGAGGAACAGATATAAAACATTCATCGAATGTACATTTAATATTTGAGCACTTTAAATTAAGTTATACCTCCACTAAAAGATGATGTATATACAGTAAAAGCATATGGGGTACATATGATAAGAAAAAGATCTTTGCTTGAAACAATTTTCAACAAGTAATATAAAATCAAAATTCTACATGGAGAAAAACACACACTAGAAAGAATGGGGCATTCTTGTCCTCCACCAAAAATTTCCCACCCGTGTACATGAATACCTTGCCCTAGGTAAGCTGAAGCTCTCAGCACCACACAAAGCCAAGGAGCCCAAGGGCAGCACTAATGCAAGTACAGCACCATCCAGTAAGGGACAGCCTGCAGGGGACAGCCCCACAGCTCCCCCATCTTCGGTAGAGAGGCTTCTCCGCTCTGGGGACACAGAAGCAAACCCAGTGGCACCCAAACCACCGCTTGCCTGACTCCAGGAGCTGATTCCAGAATCAGACCAGGCCCATTACTTCCTCACCATAGGACTAAGGCAAGTCACGAAATGAGCTTCCGGGTCTCTGTTTTCTCTTCCCTATAACGGGCCCAATAAGATCTCCTCTCACCAGCCAGGCATGGTGGCGCACACCTGTCATCCCAGCACTCGGGAGGCTGAGGCAGGAGGATCGCTGTGAGTTCGAGACCAGCCTGGGCTACATAGTGAGTTCCAGGTCAGTCTCGACTACATAGTGAGACCCTGTCTCAAAAAAAAAAAAAAAAAAAAAAAAAAAGATCTCTTACGGAATAAAAACGAAACGAAAAGGAAGCCCGTAAGAAAGAAGCTCTTCAAGGGAAGGAGCTGTGTGTGTCAAATCCACCTCTGGATCCTCAGGGGCTCCCCACCACTCCGTTATTAGTAATCACTTCAGATTATCTAATGGGCCCAGTACAATCCCCATCAAAATTCCAACAAGGTTTCTGGAGGAAGTTGGACAGCTGATTGCAAACTTCTTGTGGACCAAAATTTACAAGACACCTCATTAACCATCGTGCCGCACAGAGCTGAAGGGGGCTGGTCCGCCGGGCCGAAGGGGAAGCTGAGGACAGCGCGTGGGGGCGCAGGGCTGGCACCGGTG